>NW_027266265.1:40477999-41030499 GCF_022045235.1 Haliotis cracherodii
TGGTTTAACACCACTTTTAGCAATATTACAGGACTGGTGCGGATTATATAGTGCTAGCCCACTGACGTACCTTGACGCAGTTTAACATTAATACCCAACACAGACACAGTAAACGGACTCTGTGCCAACCAGTCTTTGTTTTAGCCCCTTAATGCCAAGCATCAGGCAGGGTCTTTTAACGTCCTTTGGTATAACACGCCTGGGGATCAAATCCCGAATCTTTCCGCTTTCAGGGCGAACGCTCTACCACAAGACGTGTAACAGTATAACAGAGGCAGTATGGGAAGGTCAAATGACCACAATAAAGCTATTATTAAACTGAGGAAAAATCCTCCCAAACAACAATCTTAAAAAAGACAAACACAGGGTTTGTTCTAGACCTGCTCAGAACCCGATATTCGGCCCCAAGTCTGCAGCAAGTGTCATTAAAATTTCCCAATTTATGTTTATCTATATAATTAATAACTGTAATAGCCTGTATTTCACTGATAAGAGGACCAATATATAGAAATACAATACAATCTCAAATACGATGTTATCTGTTAATATGATTTGATTTTAAAAACATAAGAACAAAATATTTACCGATATATTCTTTTCCCAGTTTGCCTTCATGGGGCACTTGGGCCTTCGGGTAGCCTAGTGGTTAAAGCGTTTGCTCATCACGCTGAAGACCCAGGTTTGATTCCCGACATGGGTACAATGTGTGAAGCCCATTTCTGGTGTCCCTCGCCGTGATATTGCTGGAATATTGCTAAAATCGGTGTAAAACCATACTCACTCACTCACTCACTCATGGGGCACTTAGGTTAGAATCCTGGATAATACCTTTGAACTTGGCATCAAAAATGAACACTAAGACTCAAATGTTTCATAATTTGTTAAACATTGTTAAATACAGTTAGGGTCAAATGTAAGATTTAAAAAAAAAATTGACCACCTCCATGGTCTAATGGTAGAGCGACCGCCTGGACAGTGGAAGGTGTGGGGTTTGATCCCCGGTTGCGTCAAACCCAAAGAAGAAGGTACTAGTTGTTACCCTGTCTGGCGCTTGGCGTTAAGGGGCAAAAACAAGGACTGGTTGGCTCGGAGTCAGTATACTGTGTCTGAGTGGGGTATTCATGTGAAACTGCGGCATGGTACCTCAGTGTGCTAGCACTATAAATCGGCATTAGTCCGGACTAGTACAAGCAGCCACACACACATGCACGTGCAATAATCTTGGACCATTGAGTTGCCTGTTATGACAAACACATCAACAATCCCATACTGGACCATTGAGTGGCCTGTTATGACAAGCACATCCACAGTCTCATACTGGACCATTGCGTGGCCTGTTATGACACGCACATCCACAATCCCATACTGGACCATTGAGTGGCCTGTTATAACAAGCACATCCACAATCTCATACTGGACCATTGCGTGGCCTGTTATGACAAGCACATCCACAATCCCATACTGGACCAGTGAGTGGCCTGTTATGACAAGCAGGCCAACAATCCCATACTGGACCATTGCATGGCCTGTTATGACAAGCAGGCCAACAATCTCATACTGGACCATTGAGTGGCCTGTTATGACAAGCACATCCACAATCCCATACTGGACCAGTGAGTGGCCTGTTATGACAAGCAGGCCAACAATCCCATACTGGACCATTGCGTGGCCTGTTATGACAAGCACATCCACAATCCCATACTAGACAATTGAGTGGCCTGTTAGGACAAGTACATACACAATCCCATACTAGACAATTGAGTGGCCTGTTACGACAAGCAGATATTGCTCGAATGAGTGAGTAAGTTTGGTTTAACACCACTTTTATCAATATTACAGGACTGGTGCCGATTATATAGTGCTAGCCCACTGAAGTACCTTGACGCAGTTTAACATTAATACCCAACACAGACACAGTATACGGACTCTGTGCCAACCAGTCTTTGTTTTAGCCCCTTAATGCCAAGCATCAGACAGGGTCTTTTAACGTCCTTTGGTATAACACGCCTGGGGATCAAATCCCGAATCTTTCCGCTTTCAGGGCGAACGCTCTACCACAAGACGTGTAACAGTATAACAGAGGCAGTATGGGAAGGTCAAATGACCACAATAAAGCTATTATTAAACTGAGGAAAAATCCTCCCAAACCACAATCTTAAAAAAGGCAAACACAGGGTTTTATCTAGACCTGCTCAGAGCCAGATATTCGGCCCCAAGTCTGCAGCAAGTGTCATTAAAATTTCCCAATTTATGTTTATCTATATAATTGATAACTGTAATAGCCTGTATTTCACTGATAAGAGGACCAATATATAGAAATACAATACAATCTCAAATACGATGTTATCTGTTAATATGATTTGATTTTAAAAACATAAGAACAAAATATCTACCGATATATTCTTTTCCCAGTTTGCCTTCATGGGGCACTTGGGGCGGTCGGGTAGCCTAGTGGTTAAAGCGTTTGCTCGTCACGCTGAAGACCAGGTTTGATTCCCGACATGGGTACAATGTGTGAAGCCCATTTCTGGTGTCCCCCGCCATGATATTGCTAAAATCGGCGTAAAACCATACTCACTCACTCACTCATGGGGCACTTAGGTTAGAATCCTGGATAATCCCTTTGAACTTGGCATCAAAAATGAACACTAAGACTCAAATATTTCATAATTTGTTATATACATTGTTAAATACAGTAAGGGACAAATGTAAGATTTAAAAAAAAATTTGACCACCTCCATTGTCTAATGGTAGAGCGACCGCCTGGAGAGCGGAAGGTGTGGGGTTTGATCCCCGGTTGCGTCAAACCCAAAGAAGAAGGTACTTGTTGTTACCCTGTCTGGCGCTTGGCGTTAAGGGGCAAAAACAAGGACTGGTTGGCTCGGAGTCAGTATACTGTGTCTGAGTGGGGTATTCATGTGAAACTGCCGCATGGTACCTCAGTGTGCTAGCACTATAAATCGGCATTAGTCTGGACTAGTACAAGCAGCCACACACACATGTACGTGCATGCATGTTGCTATATAAGTGCAATAATCTTGGACGTGACGTTTAAGCCCATTTCACCTCACCTCACCTTAAAATAAACTTAAAATTATATTTTCCAAAAACAATGAGTATTAAATAATTATCACCAATGCATTTTTTGAAGCCTAAACTAAAAATAGCGGTCGTAAAAATTATCCCCAATGTAGAATGTTATTTCAATGTTGAAGTTAGTGGACATCTGAACATGCCATGGCCTCAATAATGGAGGTGGGTTGGTTGGTTGGTTGTTTAACGCCGCACTCAGCAATATTCCAGCTATATGACGGCGGTCTGTGAATAATCGAGTCTGGACCAGACAATCCAGTGATTGATATCATGAGCATCGATCCACACAATTGGAATCAATGACATGTATCAACCAAGTCAGCGAGCCTGACCACCCGATTCCGTTAGTCGCCTTTTACGACAAGCATAGTCGCCCTTTACAGCAAGCATGGGTTGCTGAAGACCTATTCTACCCAAATCTTCATGGGTCTCAATAACGGAGGAATAGCAAGCAGTTCTTGATAGAAATGGTCACCTTGACTTTGCAGATGAGGATGGGGATTTTCCATAGAGATGTATAGATAGTCCATATGTAGCAGTTCTCCTTGACATGTTAAAACATCTTGGAAAATTTAGATAACATCCTTTACCTTTATCAATCATTGAACTTTGAGGTGTTGAAAATACTCATTAGTGTCGACTAAAAATTGTGATGTAATCACATGATTAAAGTTGGGATGATTGGGATGTTTAGTTGCTGCATCTGATCATGTCCCTCACCTTTGTTGTGAGTGAGTGAGTGAGTGAGTGAGTGAGTGAGTGAGTGAGTGAGTGAATGAGTGAGTGTTGTTTTACGCCGCACTCAGCAATATTCCAGCGACGGCGATCTGTAAATAATCCAGTCTTGACCAGACAATCCAGTGTTTGACATCATGAGCATCAATCCACGCAATTGGGACCGATGACATACATCAACCAAGTCAGCGAGCCTGACCACCCGATCCCATTAGTCGCCTTTTACAAGCATAGTCGCCTTTTACGGCAAGCATGGGTTGCTGAAGACCTATTCTGAGTGAGTGAGTGAGCGAGTTTGGATTCCATGGTCCACAAGGTCTGCTTACCTGGTTGAAGAGTGTGCATAGTAACTTTGCATGACCAGCGTACTATGTATCCATTCTACTAGGATAAATACCCTGAGCACACATTGCTTGTTCGTCGTCACCATCTAAAGTACTGTTGGAAATGCAAGACAAATGCTATAACAACAACCATAGGAGGATGGATACAGCTTTTTTGAAAAGGGGGGGGGGGGGGGGGGTGCACAATTAAGATCTATTTATTGTCTTTGGTGGTAATTTATACAGAAATAAAGATTTTTTTCGAAAAAAAAAGGGGGGCTGCGCACCCCCCCTCTGTATCCGCCTAGGACAACAACAACAACAACAACAACAACACCGATAATAATAATAATGTTATCTTCATAAAACATCTAATCCACCGAAAATAAGTCAATTGCGGTCAATTGTAGATATGCATCTCAGAAAATAACAAATTGACGCTGCGTTTGTTTTGTCAACACTGCTCCCATGATGCATGTTGCATTACACTTGCATAGCCATAGCCATGGTACATGACATGGAGTCTTTACTAGGAAATGTACACGTTCTTTACACTTGAGAAAGATAGTGGAAACCATTTATTAGTTTAAATAGCGTGTATTACAGGGGCCTTCATACCAATAAGTCTTCGGTATGATACGTAAAACAAAGAAAGTAGGAATTGTCTCACAAAAAAACGTGACGTAAAAGGATATTAGACAGCTTTGATACAGGGGTCATAAGGCATACAGCGTACAAGCTTTAGGAGCAGAAAGTACCCCCGGGTTGTAGTCGAATTCGGGAAGAAATAAAAGACACAATTAATGTGTCCTGGATTACGTTAACTAATGTCCTCCATGAGAAGAGATTTTGATTCACTGCACGTGGCGATGACCGAGCAGTTTTGAGGAAAAGATATTCCCATCCTGTCTATGAGGTCACTTTACCTTTGCACCAGTCATGACTTTCCCAGTCAGGGCTTCCTGGGTCCACCTGCACAAAGCAATCTTAGGGCTAAGACTATCATAAGCCTATGTTAAAGTATGGGAGTTACGATCATCTTAGCGCTAAAATCGCTTTGTGCTAGTGGGCTAAGGTCATTCCACTGACTACATGGTTCTACCATCAGATGGACGAAAAGCATCCATAGTACCATCAGCTGAAGGTCTTCATGTCTTTGGTTTGCACACCGGAACATGTGATCTGGGGCTTATTGAAGGATGTGAGCTAGGTTTCGAGGCAATTGTCCTAAGGAAATCATGGTGATGTGTTCATAAACTGGTTGAAACATCAGCTACTGACCAATCTTCATTGTCAAGGATAATATAAGGGTAACTCTATTTTTCAGGGCATTATCAATTGTAGAAGCCCAGGGTCTTCCATTAACTTTTGAAAGGACCGAGGGCTTCTGCAAATGATAATGCCCGGAAAAATAGTGGTACCATTATTGTAGCTAAAACAGATAGAATTTGTTATCATATAATGGGTAGGTTTCTCGGCAGGATAAAGCCAACAGATAAAAACGATATCCGTTGGGGTCATATGCAGATAGAGATGCAAATATCAAAGGTCAAGTAGGGACTACTTTCAGTGTTTATAAACAAACATGGGAGTCGCACTTGTCATTCGGCGATCGAGTCAGAATTAACCATCGTGAATCTGGATAAACTACAGGGATAATTGATACAATTATTAAAAAAACAGTCTTATTTCCTGAAAGTCAGTGTCGAACTGCGACGTAACTAAGGAATTTTATAAGTTCGAAACAATTGTGCGAGGGCACTAGGCCTAGCCGAGCGGGATCAGAAGCCATATCTGTGCTTGTAGACCTCTGCGGCTTGAAACCTTTTCCACAAATAAAAATAGTTGGGTTTAGGCGAAATATGTATGAATTGTTACCTTGTTTCGTTTTGGCGCTGTGTATACATCTGACTATACTTCTTAATGTTAGGACAGAACAGGCCGACTGTGAACAATCACTGGCCGTGATGTCTCATAGACTAGGGTTAGAGTAGCTTCCCTTTGACAAAGGGCAGTTACTCTAGCGGACAGACCGATGGATTGTCGCGAAAGGCAAGTTAAAACAATTGTTGTTTTGGGTATATGTTGCTTCGCCACTGTATAAGAAACAGATTTCAGTTTGAACTATATTGGCTACTGTCACTGTCCGACTGACACATCACCTACCCTGTGACGTAATAAATATTAATGCGCGCATTCCAGGAAAACTCGCAATGTTTAGGTAATGTTTGTGAGTGAGGGGAAGCGATTTTCAAGCACAGAATTGAAGAATGACATTATATGATAAAGAGGTTATCACGCTTGTGTGTTTAGGGATGGTAAATATCCTGTATTAGGAATAAACACTATGTATTTAGCTCGCCAAGGCTCGCTAAATACAATGTTTATTCCTAATGCAGGATATTTACCATCCACAAACACACTCGCGTGATAACCTCTATTTATCAAATAAAAATAAACAACATTATCGGTTTTGAAACATTTACTGCAATCAACACATAAGGAACGTCGCTGACCCACTTTTACAAATATGTCAACTTCACAGAACAAACGATATGACATCACTATTGAACATCAATATGACGTCACCTTCATACGGGTGTGATAATGGCTCGCCGTCAAGCAATATGAGACCATTATCAAGTTACAGTGAGCCGCTCAATTCTGATAACATGCGGGTTGTTTAATGATAACTCAACCCATTTCAGCTACCGGGTATAATGCCTGTTATCACAAGGTTCAGGAACCAGATACTGTTGCGCCAACCATGAGCAGCCTGGAGGCAGACATGTAGGAATCCCTGACATCTTGCAATGTCTACTTCAGACCAAGTTCAACTCCACATTCAGAATGAGACATGTCAAGGGGTTAAACAACGGAGCCATAGCTGGAGGTATGGCACAAGGCTGAAGATCACAGTCTTGAAAAATAACGACAGTACTGACAACATGATGGCGTAGATATCAGTCTTCATACCTTTTGGTGATAGTACAGATTCAGAGACGTCATCAGCTGAGTCAGATGCTGGCTTAAGAACTTTTTTGTAGAACAACACATACCGTATTCGACGTAATAAGCGCACAGGGCGCTCTCAAAATTTGAAAAAGGGGGCTCTTATTAGAATATTATTTTGGAGAAAAAAAACAGAGTTGAAAGATAAATTTCGTGCTTTATGCTGACAGCCTGATATGTTCATATACGACAGATATATTTTTCCAGAATTTAATTGCCCATAATTAAGGGTGCATATAACACACGAGTGCATATTATATGCGAATAAATAAGTCTTTTGTACATTGACCAATCAGAAGGGGTGCTAACTGGGATTGATCACTAGCCAATATATTAGCAAATATTGCCGTGGGCGCTTATTAGAGAGGGGCGATTATTACGTAGAATACCGTACTTCTTGATTAAAAAAACAAAACTTCCAATACTCATCCAGTCTCATAGCTTTTAAATATGCTTCTAATTTTTCGAAGCAAATACAATGTAGTACATATCTCAATACCGGTGAGAATGCTTGGGCTGGTGTGAGGTCATAATCTTCATAATGCTATTTTCATAGACGTATGATTCATATTTATTACATGAAGCCAGAAAAGCATTTTTCTAGCATTTCCGACAATATACTTTCACAGGTTTGCCTCGGCTACTGAATTATTGATGCTCTACACAGCTTCCCATGGCTGAAGACACCAAGAATCTCCAGCAAATTTGGACCTGGGTAAGCAGGACCCTCGTTTGGCACACTGGAAAAGTGACACTTTTTGGGTCACTTGCAATTCTTTTACTTCCCACATGATCAAGTGAGTGAGTATGGTTTTACGCCGCTTTTAGCAATATTCCAGCAATATCACGGCGGGGGACACCAGAAATAGGCTTCACATATTGTACCCATGTCGGGAATCGAACCCGGGTCTTCAGCGTGACGAGCGAACGCTTTAACCACTAGGCTACCCGACTGCCCCCACATGATCAAAGGCACAACATGTCTATATGATAATAACATAGTTCCACTTTCTTTATCTACATCAAAGAGCAACAGCTAGGGCCAAATACTTGTTCATGTTAATAATTTAGGAAAATGCTTACTTGAACACTTATGAAATTAACTCTTTTGACAAATTTCAGCTCTGATTATTCGACTAACGGGGTCGTGTGGTCAGGCTCCCTTACTTGTAATGTCATCGTATCCCAATTGCGTGGATTGGTGCTCATGATATCAATCACTGGATTATCTGGTCCAGACTTGATTATTTACAGATGGACGTCATATAGCTGGAAAATTGCTGAGTGCGGCATTAAACAACAAACAAACAAACATAGAAACAAACATACTAAGTACAAAGTCCAAAACATGGAAGTGTCAAAATGAACAAATGCTAATTCATATGACAGATAGGATAACTTTCATTATGATTGGTGGAGTTTTCCTAGTTCCTCCAATTATTCAAATCTCTTGGGACAAAATGTTTTCATCATATCTGGTCCTTTGAAGTATAAATGGTCAAAATAACTCACACATTGAAACAATATATCATCACACTCGTATCTCATTTTCACAATATTTCTCGACAAATTTAATATGAGGCTGTTGCTGCTGCTGATGATGATTGTTATGTCATGTTGTGAATGTTGGATATCACAGGTCCAAAAAATGACAGATTATAAACTTTCAAAGATCACACCAGTTGATATGTTCAATATACAACATCATCAAGTTGCGAGCTCATGTTTGAATCTCAAGATAGAACGATGTTTTATCGTGAAATAAACCACACATCGCTCTTCATTGTTCTTTGTGAATTATCACATAGTTATCTTGTATTAAACTATAACCAGTGGTGCCCTTTGATATTCCTGAGTGCACTTGTGTGTTTGAATGTATCAGCAAACCCTATTTCTGCTGGTATCAATCATCAGATGTCAATGACAGCATCCACCAAGTGTTCTCATGGGAAGTCTACAGTTCTCTTAGAAGATAGCAATGCAGTGTTATCATTCAGAGCCACACACATGTTGTAGAAGATGACACTGTTTACGCTTTTATCAGAATCAATATGTACCACTCAGACATGCTATACAAAGATATAGTGTCTAGTGAAGTCTGAGTCTGATAACTTGTTGGCTCACAGAATCCTGTGCAAGTACACCAACCGGCTTTCACGTGTGTATCAGAGTACTGCATCTGACATACCGCATGTTGCATGCTCTGACTGTCTCTTGTCCTTCACCTGTGTGTGCTGCTATATAATATCTGTCCCTGGCATCCTGTGTCTGTGTCTGGCATCCTGTGTCTGTCCATGGCATCCATTGTCTGCGTCTGGCATCCCGTGTCTGTCCCCGGCATCTCATGTCTGTGCCTGGCATCCTGTGTCTGTGTCTGGCATCTTGTGTCTGTGCCTGGCATCTTGTGTCTGTGTCTGGCATCCTGTGTCTGTGTCTGGAATCCTGTGTCTGTATCTGGCATCCTGTGTCTGGTACCTTGTGTCTGTCCATGGTATCCTGTGTCTGTCCATGGTATCCTGTGTCTGTCCCTGGCATCTTGTGTCTGTGTCTGTAATCCTGTGTCTGTGTCTGTAATCCTGTGTCTGTGTCTGTAATCCTGTGTCTGTGTCTGGCATCTTGTGTCTGTGCCTGGCATCTTGTCTGTGCCTGGCATCCTGTGTCTGTGTCTTGCATCTTGTGTCTTTGTCTGGAATCTTGTGTCTGTGTCTGGCATCTTGTGTCTGTGTCTTGAATCCTGTGTCTGTGTCTTGAATCCTGTGTCTGTCCATGGTATCCTGTGTCTGTCCCTGGCATCTTGTGTCTGTGTCTGGCATCCTGTGTCTGTGTCTGGCATCTTGTGTCTGTGTCTGGAATCCTGTGTCTGTGTCTGGCATCCTGTGTCTGTCCCTGGCATCTTGTGTCTGTGCCTGGCATCTTGTGTCTGTGCCTGGCATCTTGTGTCTGTGCCTGGTATCTGTGTCTGGCATCCTGAGTCTGTGTCTGTCCCTGGCATCTTCTGTCTGTGTCTTGCACCTTGTGTCTTTGTCTGACATACTGAGTCTGTGCCTGGCATCTTGTGTCTGTGTCTGGCATCTTGTGTCTGGCATCTTGTGTCTGTGTCTGGCGTCTTGTGTCTGTGCCTGGCATCTTGTGTCTGGCTTCCTGTTTCTGCCCCTGCCATCTTGTGTCTGTGCCTGGCATCTTGTGTCTGTGCCTGGTATCTCGTGTCTGTGTCTGTCTCTGGTATCCCATGTCTGGCACTGGCATCTTGTGTCTGTGCCTGGTACCTTGTGTCTGTCCATGGCATCTTGTGTTTTAGTCAGGCATCCTGTGTCTGTTCATGGCATCTTGTGTCTGTGTCTGGCATCCTGTGCCTGTCCCTGGCTTTGTGTGTCTGTATCTGGTACCTTGTGTCTGTACCTGGCATCTTGTGTCTGTGCCTGGCATCTTGTGTCTGTGCCTGGCATCTTGTGTCTGTGCCTGGCATCTTGTGTCTGTGTCTTGCATCTGTGTCTGGCATCCTGAGTCTGTGTCTGTCCCTGGCATCTTGTGTCTGTCCCTGGCACCCTGTGTCTGTCCATGGTATCCTGTGTCTGTCCCTGGAATCCTGTGTCTGTGCCTGGCATCCTGTGTCTGTCCCTGGCATCTTGTGTCTGTGTCTTGCATCTTGTTTCTTTGTCTGGCATCCTGAGTCTGTGTCTGGCATCATGTGTCTGTGTCTGGTATCCTGTGTCTGTCCCTGGGATCCTGTGTCTGTCCCTGGCATCATGTGTCTGTCTCTGGTATCCTGTGTCTGTCCCTGGCATCCTGAGTCTGTGTCTGGCATCTTATGTCTCTGTCTTATATCTGTGTCTTGTATCTTGTGTCTGTGCCTGGTGTATTGAGATTGTGCCTTGTATCTTATGTCTGTGTTTGGCATCCTGTGTCTGTCCCTGGCATCTTACGTCTGTGTCTGGCATCTTGTGTCAGTGTCTTGTATCTTGTCTCTGTGTCTTGTATCTTGTATATTGTGTCTGTGCCTGGTGTACTGAGATTGTGCCTTGTATCTTGAGTCTCTCCCTTGTATCTTGAGTCTCTCCCTTGTATCTTGAGTCTGTTGCTCGTATCTTGAGTCTGTCCCTTGTATCTTGAGTCTCTCCTTGTATCTTGAGTCTCTCCTTGTATCTTGAGTCTCTCCCTTGTATCTTGAGTCTCTCCTTGTATCTTGAGTCTCTCCCTTGTATCTTGAGTCTGTCCCTTGTATCTTGAGTCTCTCCCTTGTATCTTGAGTCTGTCCCTTGTATCTTGAGTCTGTTGCTCGTATCTTGAGTCTGTCCCTTGTATCTTGAGTCTCTCCTTGTATCTTGAGTCTCTCCTTGTATCTTGAGTCTCTCCTTGTATCTTGAGTCTGTCCCTTGTATCTTGAGTCTCTTCCTTGTATCTTGAGTCTCTCCTTGTATCTTGAGTCTGTTGATCGTATCTTGAGTATGTCCCTTGTATCTTGAGTCTGTCCCTTGTATCTTGAGTCTGTCCCTTGTATCTTGAGTCTGTCCCTTGTATCTTGAGTCTCTCCTTGTATCTTGAGTCTCTCCTTGTATCTTGAGTCTGTTGCTCGTATCTTGAGTCTCTCCCTTGTATCTTGAGTCTGTCCGTTGTATCTTAAGGCTCTCCCTTGTATCTTGAGTCTCTCCCTTGTATCTTGAGTCTGTTGCTCGTATCTTGAGTCTCTCCCTTGTATCTTGAGTCTCTCCCTTGCAACTTGAGTCTCTCGGTTGTATCTTGAGTCTGTCTGTTGTATCTTAAATCTCCCTTGTATCTTGAGTCTCTCCCTTGTATCTTGAGTCTCTCCCTTGTATCTTGAGTCTGTCCATTGTATCTTGAGTCTGTCCATTGTATCTTGAGTCTCTCCTTGTATCTTGAGTCTCTCCCTTGAATCTTGAGTCTCTCCATTGTATCTTGAGTCTCTCCATTGTATCTTGAGTCTCTCCTTGTATCTTGAGTCTGTCCCTTGTATCTTGAGTCTCTCCATTGTATCTTGAGTCTCTCCTTGTATCTTGAGTCTCTCCCTTGTATCTTGAGTCTCTCCATTGTATCTTGAGTCTGTCCCTTGTATCTTGAGTCTGTTGCTCGTATCTTGAGTCTGTCCCTTGTATCTTGAGTCTGTCCCTTGTATCTTGAGTCTGTCCCTTGTATCTTGAGTCTCTCCCTTGTATCTTGAGGTATCTTGAGTCTGTCCCTTGTATCTTGAGTCTGTCCCTTGTATCTTGAGTCTGTCCCTTGTATCTTGAGTCTCTCCCTTGTATCTTGAGTCTCTCCTTGTATCTTGAGTCTCTCCCTTGTATCTTGAGTCTCTCCATTGTATCTTGAGTCTGTCCCTTGTATCTTGAGTCTGTTGCTCGTATCTTGAGTCTGTCCCTTGTATCTTGAGTCTGTCCCTTGTATCTTGAGTCTCTCCCTTGTATCTTGAGTCTCTCCCTTGTATCTTGAGTCTCTCCCTTGTATCTTGAGTCTCTCCATTGTATCTTGAGTCTCTCCCTTGTATCTTGAGTCTCTCCCTTGTATCTTGAGTCTGTTGGTCATATCTTGAGTCTCCCCCTTGTATCTTGAGTCTCTCCATTGTATCTTGAGTCTCTCCCTTGTATCTGGAGTCTGTCCCTTGTATCTTGAGTCTCTCCTTGTATCTTGAGTCTGTCCCTTGTATCTTGAGTCTCTCCCTTATATCTTGAGTCTCTCCCTTGTATCTTGAGTCTGTCCCTTGTATCTTGAGTCTCTCCCTGCCATGTAGTGGTTAATGGTAACTCACAGTACCAGTGTGATCATTCTAGAGTTCAGCATTGCCACAGGTATGTCAATTATGATGCAAGACACATAACCCGAGTGCTTTTAGTCCTGTGCATTGTTTCAAATGCAAATCCCATATTTTAACACAACATGCACTTGTAACAGTCAAAGTGCTCAACTTGCTGGTACATTCACACCAGATAGGGGCAATGTTTATACGACATCATGAAGCATGTTCCATGGATTCCACAGCACTGTGTAAGGCTGTGAGGTGTATCCGGCATATAGGTAAACTGAGGGTCATTCCGTCCACGGTACATATCACAATAGCATTTTTTCATGTGTGATATGTCGGGTGATTTCAAATTGGGATGTTTATCATGTGTCTAATGTTATATACTTGTCAAATGTACAATACTTGTCCTGGCACCAAGATGACTGTGTATTTAGTGAATGAGTAAACATTATGTTGTACCAACATCTTGTTTTGTTCCATATATGAACTTCAGTTCATACCTCAATGTATCAGATTACTTCTGAATGATAAAAAAAGAATTATACAATATATCGTGATATGTGCATTGCAAAAAATTGTGGTACCCTTTTAACATCCAATACCCATCCATAGCATTGTGTGACTTCTTCCTTACTCTACTAGATTAGCCTGACTGGAACATGGTACTGGTGTCATGAGCTTTGTTACAAAGCTTCGAAGTCGATACGCCGATACGCCGACATGCAAGGCTGCAAGACTGGCTCTCTACCCTTGAATCAGTTAATCGACATACCATATTCGACGTAATAAGCGCCTAGGGCGCTCTCAAAATTAAAAATAGGGGGCTCTTATTAGAATATTATTTTGGTGAAAAAAAAAACAGTTGAAAAATCGTAAATTTCGTGCTGACAGTCTGAAATGTTTACACACGACAGATATATTTTTCCAGAATTCAATTGCCCATAATTAAGGGTGCATATAACACATGAGTACGTATTATACACCAATAAATAAGACTTGTGTATATTGATTGATCGGAAGGGGTGCAAATAACGACGTGGGCGCTTATTAGAGTGGGGCGCTTATTACGTTGAATACGGTATTAATAATTGTTTCAGTTGTTTTACAGATCTCTTATTCACAAATAAAGAAATTGACAACGCATTTTAAGAATTTGATCCAGCAATATTTTGTTGAGTACCTATTGATTCGAGCCACAAAACAAGCTACAGTTGGTGATAGTTCAGTGGTCCTAGAATCATCTGGGACTGATCGTTGTCTTTGATCCATCAGCTTCTTGAAAATGACCCCACCTTTGTGTCACTGTTGGCTTGAAGGTCCTGAACATATAACAAACACTGTGTTTGCCACGTTTGTTCCGTGTCGGCCATCTTGTCTCCCTCTGTTGTCACTTTCAGTTCTGGTCTGAATCTCACCTGAAAGGATAACAGAAAGGAATTCATGACTCTCGAAGAAATAAAAAAGTATTGAGGTCCTAGATTCCCTATGGAATATCATTCTTCATGAGTGTCAGAAATTGTTTTCTGTTGTTTAGTTCAATTTGGTCCATAATTTAATTAAATGAGTGGACTGCTTTTTTGCCACAGTGCATGCCTACACTTAGTCAGCTCACAAATTGTGAACTTTAAAACATTGCTTTCTGACACTGTGAGTGAGTGAGTGAGTGAGTTGGGTTTAATGCCACTTTTAACAGTATTCCCGTTATATCATGGCATGTCAGCTTAATGTGGGAGGAGAGTCCGAAGTGATGCAGGTCTCAGACGATTTCTACTTTGGGGAAACCCACGAGCATGAGTATGGTGTCATCTTCCCAATGCAGGGGAACTAACAGAGTATAAAAGTCAAGTTTCCACCCTTGCAGAACTAGGCTGGTATTATGGAGTTACATTTTGGCTGGACTAATGAGTCTATGCATAGTCCAAACAAAATCGCACAACAAAATCAAAATCAGTTTTGTAAACCATCATGCAGATTTCGGTTGATTGCAGGATTTACAAAGAATGTGCACTGCCACCTCATTGTCAACAGATAATTTTCAAATCTTTCATGTTTTTAATCAAGGTGCTCGCGTGATTTGATGCACCCATTTTGTTACAATATAGATCTTGATTATCGATCAGATCGTCTTGAATTGGATTCTGATTGGTCCATAGGAGAGGCATAGAAAGGACATAATATGTAAAAGCCACTGGTGGCGCTACGATCGAACCCAGAAATTCCAGCCTAGTTTGGCAAGGGTGGAAACTGGACTTTTACAGTCAGTTGACTCCCTTTGCCTCAGGAAGATGGTACGGTGCTGAAAAAACAAGAAACAATTGGGTGAAACCAAGATTTGAACCCTCAATCATAGGTTTCAGGTGTGCCCAAGGTATGAAACTCTGCACAGAGAATTGTGGCACCTGAGACTACTGGGCCACCTGTGCTCCCCTGTGAAGGGGAAGAAAGTAGTATTCTGTAGCTAATATGAATGTATGAATGTCAACAGGGAGAGACACAGTTCTCGTCTGTAATGAGAGAGCCAATTTCTTATCATTAGGAAAAGACACAGCTGTCATCATTTTGGAGAGACACAGCTCTGGTCATTAGGGAGAGACACAACTGTCATCATTTTGGAAAGACACAGCTCTGGTCAATAGGAAGAGACACAACTGTCATCATTTTGGAGAGACACATCCCTTGTCATTAGGGAGACATAGCTCTGGTCTGTAAGGAGAGACACAATTGTGTTCATTTTGGAGAGACACAGCTCTGGTCATTAGGGAGAGACACAACTGTCTTCATTTTGGAGAGACACAGCTCTGGTTATTAGGGAGAGACACAACTGTTATCACTTTGGAGAGACACAGCTCTGGTTATTGGGGAGAGACACAACTGTTATCACTTTGGAGAGACACATCCCTTGTCATTAGGGAGACATAGCTCTGGTCTGTAAGGAGAGACACAATTGTGTTCATTTTGGAGAGACACAGCTCTGGTCTTTAGAGAGAGACACAACTGTCTTCATTTTGGAGAGACACAGCTCTGGTAATTAGGGAGAGACACAGCTCTGTTCATTAGGGAGAGACACAACTGTCATGATTTTGGAGAAACACAGCTCTGGTCATTAGGGAGAGACACAACTGTCTTCATTTTGGAGAGACACAGCTCTGGTTATTAGGGAGAGACACAACTGTTATCACTTTGAAGAGACACAGCTCTGGTTATTGGGGAGAGACACAACTGTTATCACTTTGGAGAGACACAGCTCTGGTCATTAGAGAGAGACACAACTGTCTTCATTTTGGAGAGACACAGCTCTGGTCATTAGGGAGAGACACAACTGTTATCATTTTGGAGAGACACAGCTCTGGTCATTAGGGAGAGACACAACTGTCATCATTTTGGAGAGACACAGCTCTGTTCATTAGGGAGACACATCTCTGGTCTGTAAGGAGAGACACAACTGTCATCATTTTGGAGAGACACATCCCTTGCCATTAGAGAGACACAGCTTTCTTCATTAGTGAAAGATAAGTCTTATCACAAGGGAGGGACACATCTATCATCATTGGAGAGGGACACAGCTAGATTTGCATAAGTGTCTTAGAAACAGACTCACACAATTCAATGAAATCCGTCAGCCTGTATGTTTGACCTTGGTACAGCTGTCTCTCTCAGAGGGGGTGGGGAGTTGAGAATAACATTCTTATTAAATATTCCACAACCAACAAAAGGACACTGCTTCATAATGGCAGTGCTGTAAAGGAGGTATTGATGTAGGCAGATAAGTCAACTGCATAGGTATGTTATGAAAGGAGGGGTATACAGTATTGATCAGCCTGACAAATACCTCTACTTATTGACTGTGTACTGCTGCCACTGGTCAACAGCTGGGGGGAGATTGCATAACGCTAACATGGCAGCTGTTGCTAAAAAGGTGCAAACACATCACTGTATTATTGAAACACACTGTTATTCATAGAAATTTATTATAGGATGAATAATTACCACTTACTGAGTGTTGATATTAGAATCTCCCAACCTAGTCTATTGAGTCTGCTATCTCATCCCTATCACTGTGGCAACTGAGTCTCCCCCCCTGTAATGGTGGCTGTTGAGTCTCCTATCTGTCACGGTGGCTGTTGAGTCTCCTAGCTGTCATGTTGGCTATTGAGTCTCCTATCTGTCATGGTCGCTGTTGAGTCTCCTATGTGTCATGGTGGCTGTTAAGTCTCTGCCCTGTCATGGTGGCTATTGAGTCTCCCCCCTGTCATGGTGGCTGTTGAGTCTCCTATCTGTCATGGTGGCTGTTGAGTCTCCTATGTGTCATGGTGGCTATTGAGTCTCCTATGTGTCATGGTGGCTATTGAGTCTCCTATGTGTCATGGTTGCTATTGAGTCTCCTATCTGTCATGGTGGCTATTGAGACTCCTATCTGTCATGGTGCTATTGGGTCTCCCCCATGTCATGGTTGCTATTGAGTCTCCTATCTGTCATGGTGGCTATTGAGTCTCCTATCTGCCATCATGGCTATTGAGTCTCCTATCTGTCACGGTGGCTATTGAGTCTCCTATCTGTCATGGTGGCTATTGACTCTCCCCCCTGTCATGGTGGCTATTGAGTCTCCCCCCCTGTCATGGTGGCTATTGGGTCTCCTATCTGTCATGGTGGCTATTGAGTCTCCTATCTGTCATGGTGGCTATTGACTCTCCCCCCTGTCATGGTGGCTATTGAGTCTCACTTCCAAATCAATCATGGTGGCTATAGGATCACACACAGCTGCTATCTCATCATGTACAAACAAGTGAATGAGCAATAAAAATGAACAAGGTCGACATCTGTTTTCTTTCACAGGTTATTGTGGTTAATGTAAGTTGTTCATGAATAAATCCACATGCCTACAGCATTCAACATTTCTAGTACATGTATATATAATCGACTGAGACTTTCCATATGATCTGAACAAATCTAATCAAAAGGGAATGCTTCTTCTCTATTTTGAGTAAGTGAGTGAGAGAATATGAAAGAATCATACTTTTCAGCGTTAGAAACTTACAGTTTTCATCCACTAGTCCTTATAATGATAACATATAGCAAATCCCTTAATAATGGCAATTTTCTTCTAGTCCTTATGATACCTTTACCATTGGGCAGTTTGTCAAGGACTCTAGGACTAGAGCCAATTTCTAACCCTGCTTTTCAGAAAATTACTTTCACCTCAAATCACAAAATTAATGCATTCAAAAGAGAAGGCAAGTACTGATGCCTTGTATGAAATATGTAAAAAAGTTACTACATGTACCAATCTTTTGTGATGTATGTTATTGTTTTTCTCCCATGTTTAGTGAGCCTGACATGACATTAAACTCCAATACATGTCCAGAAAAACATGCCTTACTATATTAATGTGAGCAAGGGACATTCACATTAATTTTGAACTCTTTAATTTCATAATTTACAGTACATAATACAAGTCATCAGTTTGGTACATCATAGAATAAAAGAGTCCCCTATTCAAAGTTCAGTGGTATATAAATACATATTTTTAGGAACATATTCATTGCGAACTGGTAGATCAAGATTAAGTTGACAATATCTCAACTTTATTAACTCGCTCTAAATTTTCAGACCAGTCCTAGGTAATGGAGACTGTCAAGGATGTGTGTGAAGAATGCACTGGCCATCTGTTGTTAGGAGCTCAGGCCATGAATCAATACATTGTGAGAAACTGCCCCTCACTAATGCCCTGTGTCTACACACTCTTACAACACTGACAGACTGAAACTTCATTACAGATCTGTTCTGCTCATGAGGATTGGTGGCCCAGTTGTCTCAGTGGACCAATAGCTGTGCAGAGTTGGATACCTCAGTCACACCAGAATCTGATGAACATGAGTTTGAATCCATATTAGGCCTCATTATGTCATTGGTTTGTCAGTACCATATCTGTACTCGTGGATTTAACCAGAGTGCAAAATACCTACCATACTTTC
The DNA here is from genome assembly GCF_022045235.1 of Haliotis cracherodii. NCBI lineage: Eukaryota > Metazoa > Mollusca > Gastropoda > Lepetellida > Haliotidae > Haliotis > Haliotis cracherodii. Next base: position 40,496,890 of record NW_027266265.1, read on the forward strand.
TTGAGTATAGTGCGCACCCATGTATAATGCGCACACCCCTCTAGCGGATTCAATATTTTGGAGAAATTTTTTTTCGAATACCAAGCGCAGAAAAAAACTACACCGTACCCCTTCAACGAAGTCCAATAAACGAGCGGGTGATGAGAAACTTGGTCAGTAAAAATTTGAAATTTGAGATAAAAAATCATCTGACATGTTGATTTATCGTTTAAATTGTATTTTTTGTTCTGCTAGGCATTGTTTTATATCCAGGGATTAAGATTACCATGTGTATTTTCTCGTAAACTAAGTCAGACACAGCAATCAGCTGTACACACGTTTTCTTGGAATCTACCGGTGATTCGGTCAAGACACCACCCAATGATATAACTTTACACGATTTTAATGCAAGGATCGGCAGAAATTGTATCTGAAACTATTTTTTTATCAGGAATAATATATTCCAATATCTTGTAGATGCAATTTAGATGCAGCTTTTACTAAACATATTTAAAATAAAAATAACCCTAAGTGAAGCAGTTGATTGCTATTGCCGGGTATTATTTTTTACATGGAACCAGTCTGACCAGTCACCGCCAAGGCTCCCATGCACGTGATCGCGAGAATTACGTGTTGACCTAGAATCGTCCAACAAAAACAAATATGACTTTTAACGAGTCACAGTATGGCATTTATGATATATGTATCCATTCTCTGTCAACTAAAGTTTGTTTCAAGGCGTCAATAGCAGTAATATGACCGTGGTTGCTGTTAATAACGGTGAGTTGTGTGATCTTCCGATCGCTTCACACACGATTTCGCCGAAATTCATTCAAACAATATTAAAAGGAATTTTGAATAAAATTAATAAAATAAGTTACAAACATAAGTCCAGATATACAAAGAACACTTTTTATAGCCAGGAAGGGCAGTTCCTGAACTCGAGCAAACACAAAATGAACAATGATTGTAGTAGCTCCATTGTTATACATCATTTCGCATATTTCAACTATTAGAAATATCCACAAAAGAAGCCACATCAGTTGCTTGTTGTAAACATAAAAGCATCCCAGTTACAAAAGGCATAAATCCAATTCGGTCCCTGCATATTACGGTCTGTTATTTTTGCATCATCTGCAACCACCAAGGCTGAATGTCTACCAATGATGTCCCAAAAAACTAACACAATAAATACAGGTTAATTGCAATCACGCACTGCTTCACAGAGACAGATGTTACACAGACACATGGAACATATGACAGAATCCCAAGGATGTGGTTTGACACATCTGTTTGTGTGTGTTTGTTGTTCAAAGCGTCACTCTGCAATATTCCAGCTACTTGAAGGAAATCCCGCAAGGTTGACCTTATAACCAGAGAATGAGTCAAGTGGTGCACACTCATCCCCACTTCTGGCAACCATTTTTTTTTTCCAAAAAGGCAACCTGTGTCAGTCTTCTATCATGTGTTTGGACATGTGTTTGGACATGTGATGACGATCAGTAATACTGGATTTTCCTGTCCATTTGGTGATCATGTGACAACACCCTAAGAGTGAGTGAGTGAGTGAGTGAGTATGGTTTTATGCCGCTTTTAGCAATATTCCAGCAATATCACAGTGGGGGGCAACATAAATGGGCATCACACATTGTACCCATGTCGGGAATCGAACCTGGGTCTTCGGCGTGACGAGCGAACGCTTTAACCACTAGGCTACCCAACCGCCCCTAACACCCTAAGAGTCAAAATGGCTAAACACATAGTCGTGTGATCTTTACTCTTAAAAAAAATTGGGGATACTTGGAAATAAATTAAAATTCCCAAAATTGTAAGAGATATTAGTTTCTTGTAATAGTTGAATGGTAATAATGAATGCATTGTGAACACATTACAACCAGTAATGAACCAGTATGTATTATTGTCACAGTGGTTTCCATGACCAGAGCTAGTGATGTCCTAGGCCTGCATTATCTAGGGGAGGTAAAAATGTTTTTGTGATGAAAAAAGGAATAACCATGATAATCTTGTTGTAAAAAGCCAGGGAAAAAACCCTCAGTGTCTACCTACGAGACAGTAACTAGTCCATCAGACATCTACAAGTCAACACCTACCTATCTCAACACAGAAACACATCTGTGTCGACACCCACCAATCTCAGCACATAAACACATTTGTGTCGACACCTACCTATCTCAGCACAGAAACAAATCTGTGTCGACATCTACCTATCTCAGCACAGAAACACATCTGTGTCGACATTACCTATTTCAGCACAGAAACACATCTTTGTCGACACCTACCTATCTCAGCACAGAAACACATGTGTGTCGACACCTACCTATCTCAACATAGAAACACATCTGCGTCGACACCTACCTATCTCAACACAGAAACACATCTGTGTCGACACCTACCTATCTCAACACATAAACATATCTGTGTCGACATCTACCTATCTCAGCACAGAAACATATCTGTGTCGACATTACCTATCTCAGCACAGAAACACATCTTTGTCGACACCTACCTATCTCAGCACAGAAACACATGTGTGTCGACACCTACCTATCTCAACATAGAAACACATCTGCGTCGACACCTACCTATCTCAACACAGAAACACATCTGTGTCGACACCTACCTATCTCAGCACAGAAACATATCTGTGTCGACATCTACCTATCTCAGCACAGAAACATATCTGTGTCGACATTACCTATCTCAGCACAGAAACACGTCTGTGTCGACACCTACCTATCTCAGCACAGAAACATATCTGTGTCGACATTACCTATCTCATCACAGAAACACGTCTGTGTCGACACCTACCTATCTCAGCACAAAAACATACCTGTTTGACATCTACCTATCTCAACACTAACTTCATTTGTTTCTTTGTTAGTTTGGTTTAAGCATATTTTATTCACAATGTAAGAGATTGGGTCCAAGTTGTCAATCTTAAAACACTCTCTGAGAAACAAATCTGCGTTGACACTCACCTATCTTCCTGATCTTCAGTCTGTGTTGTGACACCCATAGTCCTGCTTGCGAGGAGTTTCACACTTATTTCCCACAATGCCCGGCCTAGTTTGTCATCGCATGAGGCGGGGGAGGGCATACACCTGCAGCAGTTGTTGAAGTACATCCCTCCCAGCCCCTCCAGGTCCAGGGACACGCCACAGTATACGGTAGTTGAGGCTCCTTGTTGCTGTACACAAAACAGAGATTGTGACAATCTCAGTCATATCATGGCATGGCAGTAGATTGCGGGAAGTAATTTTTGTTTGTTCTTTAAAGCCACACTCAGCAATATTCTAGCTGGCGGTCTGTGGTCTGGTGGTAAAAAATCGAATCTAAATCAGAAAATGCAGTGATTGACATAATGAGCAACGATCTACGCAATTGGGATATGATGGCATGCATCAACCATGTTTGTTTTTTGTTTTGTTTGTTGTTTAACACCGCACTCAGCAATATTCCAGCTATATGATGGCTGTCTGTAAATAATCGAGTCTGGACCAGACAATACAGTGAGTCACATCATGAGCATCAACCAAGTCAGGGAGTCTGACCACTCGTTCCCTTCAGTTGCCTCCTATGACAAGCACAGGTTGCTGGAGGCCAATTATAACTTGCATGGGTATGGTGCTGACCATGGATCATAATCAGGAAGATTGCCAAGGACAAGGGACACAACTCTGCATGACCTACTACTGCACCCACCTGGGTCATCTGTGACGATGGTTGTGATGAATAAACTGCTAAGTCAGGTAAGCCAGTACTTCCAGTGGGTCCAAGAAAACTACCGGACAAAATTCCGGCAAATTTGGTTTTATATTGAGATCTGTTTTCCATCCCCTCGCCCATTGGACCTTGAAACATGTCACAAATGCCCAAGTTGGACAACATTGGCATAATAGTATTATGATAATACGATTATATTGTGTTAGGCCTATGAGATGTGTCGATGAAGCACAGATCGGTACAACAACCCATTTAAAGCAAAACGACAAATGTTGACACTCCCGTCTGATTGACATTAATTTCTACAACAGAAATCCCTGTTATAGCACTTTCATTATATAATTGTGGCTAGTTTTGATGATAAATGATTGATATTACATCTATCAGCATCTTCAGTAACTCACTGGCCCAACATGACCTCCATGAGCCTTTCTCGGGATTGCGACCCCCAATGGCCCAAGACTATGTACGTCATCCACGTCAGAGGGTATTCCTGGAGATTTCTCCTTTACAAGTCAGTGAGGTGGGAATGAACAGGCAGTGCCAATCATCCTCCTGGGCCACACTGGCTCTATGTAGGCTCTGAGGGTACAGACGGGATATAGCAGCAGCTCATCCTGGGCCTCACTGGCTCTATGTAGGTTCTGAGGGTACAGACGAGATATAGCAGCAGCTCCTCCTGGTCCTCGCTGCCTCAATGTAGGCTCTGAGGGTACAGATGGGACATAGCAGAAGCTCATCCTGGTCCTTGCTGCTTCTATGTAGACTCTGAGGATAAGGACGGGACATAGCAGCAGCTCCTCCTGGTCCTCGCTGCTTCTGTGTTGGTTCTGAGGGTAAGGACATGACATAGCAGCAGGTCCTCCTGATCCTCGTTGCTTCTGTGTAGGCTCTGAGGGTACAGACAGGACATAGCAGCAGCTCCTCCTGGTCCTCGCTGCTTCTATGTAGGCTCTGAGGGTACAGATGGGACATAGCAGAAGCTCCTCCTGGTCCTTGCTGCTTCTATGTAGGCTCTGAGGGTACAGACGGGACATAGCAGAAGCTCAATGTAATAGAGGGGTGGGATGGTAAAATATCTTGTTGGTCAGGTTGTTTGTTTTTGGCTATAAAATCCCAGCACAGGAGTGTTGTTCCCACTGGACTTGAGTGGCATCCAGAGGATGGAGCTCACTAACACTGGCTGCTGTAGCTAGAGCTAGTAGGAAGATGGTCTTCTGAGTCAAGTTCATAGGGGCATTGTCCGGGTGAGTGAGAGCGACATTCAAATCTCATGCGGGAGGAAAAAACTTCAGCTAGCTTGGTGTTTCTTTGTTCTCAGGTGGTACAAGTAAACCACCACAAATTGCAACATTGCATCTGTGGGGGTGAATGCCATGTTATTGACAAAAAATCTCAAAGCATGCTCATTCATCATCATACAGTCGCCTGCTGGATGGTCTGTCAACTCGAGTAACCTTATGGCAATATTAAAAAGGGTCGATGCAGTCCAAGGTTGATTTACCAAAGACACCTTGAAGCGAGGATTTCAAGAGGAGGCAGATAGGTTGCTCTGTCTCCCGAAGAGGGTCAGTGAGGCTGTGGTGTGGAGAACGCGGTTCCTCATGTAACCAAGTTGGCTGAGCTGACTGTAACTATTGTTTTGCATCAGATGGTCGTTCTCTGAGGCGAGTGTCCATGACTGCAAGGGATGATGCCAACAAGAAAAAATTGGGAAGAGTCCTTTTCAATTCAGTGTCCAGGATCCGCGAGTCAGAAATCTTGAAAGAGCTCACTCTGGTAGAGCCTGTCATTTGTGACAAGTCCTTGTCAAGGGAGGGGGCCTTGTCTGCATAGTTTGGGCCATGTTCTGGTTGCCTCTCAGAATGCTTTCGAGGTGTTATGGGATTCCAAGTTGATAAAGTCCCTATCCAAGTTATCCAAAGCCTTCTGAAATAAAAGGATCTGGTGGCAGAGTAATGAAATCTAAACTTGAGGAGTGGTCAGACATTCTGCAAAAAGACTGTTGTCATTTCCTCTTCGCGACAACTCTGATATAGGTGAGGAAGTCGCACTTGGAAGGAAGAGCACTCTGGACATCTTGGGATGGGAAGGTACTGTGTTTAACGATGATTTTCTTGCTGCTACATAAACTGCACTTGGCAGCAAACCTCCGTAACATGGGAGTAATATGTAACCCCATAAACGACATAAAAGCCTGCTCAAGTCTAGCTATTTGTACTGTGATGTGATGTCACAATGATAAATTTACGAGTATGTGAAACATATTTTGTACATCAAATAAGTTTGATTACATGATAACATATAGGGTAAATGCAGCAAAAGTGAAAAACATTCATATTAAACATAAATTACGCTGTCGATAATCACACTGTCAACCATCTGCGACATAACCAACCCACCAACAGATTAAAAATGGCGGCCAACACGAACAACGACCCGAGGTGGAAGCATGGATGTTTTTACTTCCAAGCTGAGCTAAAAAGGATGGATAAAACAACAACTAAGCTCAGAGCAGTATTAAATTCAACCAGCAAAGGATAGAATCTTCAAAAAAACCAGCAAGGATATCTTCTCTCACATCCTTAGTTAGTGAAGAAGGGGATAATGACATATGGGGAATAAAACGTCACGAGGGTCATGGAGGTCATGTTGGGCAAAAGAGTTACTCAAGTTACTAGATCGTCATTTCCAGTTAGGACTTCGGTAGAAAGAGCATTGTAGGGTAAGTTAAAAAATTATGTTCTTGATTCAGTATTTAAATCTAACATACCTCGCGGTTCTTAGAGACCCGGCACTTATTGTGTTGTTCGCTGGTTCGTACCTGGCACTTATTGTGTTGTATGCTGCTATAATTAAATTTATGTTGTGTTCATTGTAATTCCTGCATCATGATTAGCTGCATTGGTCATGTGTTATTGCATTCATTTCCCAAAGAATGTAAAAAATTAGGCCACGCCCACCGAAGCGGATTACTTTTATTACTATGGAAAATTGGGAAATCCCAATATTACATATTACATATTAATTCCCTTTTTGCTCATGTGTATCGTCATGCACAGGACATTTAATGAAATTCATGCACATTCATTGTCCAAACTACTCTTTGAAACCGAGGCCAAGAAGGAATGGAACAGTGAACGTTTAGGCTTGCTCGCCTGTTTTTCAACAAATTTCATGTCTTTCGGGTTTCATTTCTAACCAATAACCGCCATTTTCCAACTGTGTCTTCCTGTTCCCAGGAAACTAATGGTTGAATCTGGCGGTAACTGAACATATTTGTTCCAGCTCGTTACGGTCTGACTGTTCAGTGCTGTTGCAGGTCTTTGTTTTGGTCCTACTCTCCGTTGATAGGCTAATGATTTTGTGGGTATGTCAAGTTATGTTCATAAATTAAACAATCACCGGATTCATGTACGCCACAGTATGTATTCCTACACCTGGAAGGTTTATCAATCTCATCATTTTTTTCTATTAATATATATACAACTGTTTTTGGTTAAACTATTGTAGATAATTGTCGAATTTAAGTATCAGGATTGACTGTGGCTTGTTTTCAGTTCAATGAGGTATGAATCGAAAAACCGAGGTGCAAACTTTTGTAAGAATCAACTACGCGGATTCATACTGTTTGCACATCAGTTTTTCGATTCATACCTCAATGAACCAAAGTCAATCCTTAATTGTACCTGGCGCTTATTGTGTTGTACGATACTTTGTACCCAGCGCTTATTGGAAGCCAGTGCCTATTAGAGACTGGGCACATTTTAGAAGATATACAGGATGCTGTATTTCTACCTGACACAGGCTATGGCAGCCCTTTGAATCTGAATTAACACGAGAATGAAAATATTGTTAGGCACTGTAGGGCTACAATGAAAGCGTTGCATACAAACATGAATGTGACCCACCATAGACTTGGTGAACGGCCTGACAAGCGTGAAGAGGAGTCTGTAGAACCACCAGTGTCTGGCCAGGCTGGAGGACATCATGTTGCCAGGGTGGAGCGAGTTACACGTTACACCCCGCACAGACAGCCGGGCATTCAGCTCATTGGAGAACAGAACATTGCACAGCTTGGACAGATTGTAGGCCTTGAGGTCTTGGTAGTGGGTGCTCGGAGGAGACAGCTTGCTCTCGCTCAGATTGTTTACATCCAGGTCTGTGAACCTAAAGGAATCCTGAACATTTAATATTCATGGGGCAACCTTATAAAAATCAGATCTGTTTCTCTGATATGATACTCTCTGTGTGACGATCTGAGGACATGTCTAGAGGAGGTCACGTCAGCTGCTCTTTCTGAAGAATCAATCACTGTTGGGACTTCAAAATTTGTGGTATGAGTGAGCGAAGCAGTAAAATGAACACATCTGATTTCTGTATAGTGAAAACACGCACAAACGACTTTTCCCAAATAATATTCGCAGTTCTTTTTGACGATGCACACATTCCTTTTGACTTGTATATGGTAGAGTAAAGATAAGCTTCAGTCAAATTCAGTGTACGCATGATCACATGTTTGATTCATGGATCTTATTGCCAGGGCTGCGGCAAAACAATTCCCAATCAGACATTTTGTTCCCATTTCTTGAGACCTACAACAGGTAGCCGGGGAGGGTTGGGTAATAGGGGGTACTACCCTGGTATTAAATTTGGACTTGTCCAAGATCCCTAAATGGTATTTGTTGATTAAAAGATAAAAGAAATAAACAGCTTGTCTTTCCTTCATTACCTAATAATGACCTTCCTGAAAATGCCTAGCAACGTGAAGAAACATTTCAGCTCATTATTCTCCAGTGTTTACATCGTCTTGGCTTTCCAGGAATCAGAGTTATCTCCCATTCATCACAGCATTGACGAAGGCTGCATAAGATACACGCATGAACTCTTGATACAAAATATACTATACTTTTTTTTTTTTAAATATACATATACAATGCTCTATTTTAAAGAATTACTGCAGGGATATATCACATATAATTAAAAGGAAAAACTGATAAATGTCTATGTCAGTTCAAGGTAACACCAATACATAATTAGATTGAACATTGGACCTGGTGCTATAGACATGTTGCATATTATCAGTTTGTAGATGACTATTATTTTACTGAGAATTGTTTTAGAAATATATGGCTGAGTATAATATCTCTGTCTACTGTAGAATGTTTTCAGTGTTCGTATGGGCAGCCTAAACAAAGCTGTACCAATACCAGATGAGGGGAGGCAACTCTGTCAAGATATAGGTTTATGTTGCTTGGCCAAGTTGTCCCCGGCCCATAAAACATTTCACACCCAATTATTACTACATAATAATGTATCCATGAATTTATCAGTGAAGCCGTGATTCATAGACTGTAAGTCAGTTATACCAAAGACGTATATACGTCTTTGGTTATACCACATAACATGCCAAACAAGAAAGTGTATTCCGATTTTATGACAGGCCGCGCAGTGCTTATGGCAAAAGTGAATAAGTGAGTGAGTATGGCTTTACGCCGCTTTTAGCAATATTCTCGCAATATCACGACAGAGGACACCGGAAAATGTGCTTCACACATTGTACCCTTGTGGGGAATCGAACCGGGGTCTTCAGTGTGACGAGCAAACGCTTTAACCACTAGGCTTCTAACTGTCCTTTGACATAAACATAGTGAGTGAGTGGCAGTTTAGCAGTATTCCAGTTATATCACGGCGTGTCAGCTTAATGTGGGAGAAAAGCCGAAAGTGATGCAGGTCTCAGATGTTTACCACTTCGGTGAAACCCACGAGCATGGTTATAGTGCTGACAAACCTAGAAACATAATCGGGGCGAACCGAAATTCGGCTTACACATAGTACAATGTTGGAGAACCAAACCTGGATCCTGTTTATGACAAGCTACCACTTTAACATCTAGGCTAACCTGTAACTGGAAGCTAAGAGAGTCTAGTACTTCTACTACTGTTTCAATATCCCAATAAACGCATGGAGAGAAGAATAAGCGGAGAGCACCTGTTGACCCACCTGTGAGACTCACTGGACACAACCACCACCCTTGCTGGCCGGGACTGGACAAGGGTTTCTTCAAGAAGCTGCAGCAGGTAGAAGTTGGCCAGATGGTTCACTTGGAAGGTCATTTCAAGGTCATCCTCTGTCCGTGTATATGGCAGACCGAACACTGCTGCGTTTAGGATGAGGATGTGTAGAGGCCTAGACAATGCAGAAACTCACACTAATAAACATCCGTACATTTCTTTGTCAATACAGAATGGTATATTTCTTGTCTGTTGAAAGGCTGATTGATAAGATTACTTCATGAGTTGAATATTGTGACTAATCACAAGGATTAGAAATATTACATACTTGCACTCTCTCATACAATTAAAATCTACAGTAATTTGAATTTTTTTTTTATTATGTTTATTGGTTATTTCTGGTAAATTACAATATATATGAATAGAAGTTAAAGAAAATATATAAACAGAGATATTAGCCACATCTGTTTTGTAAGTTAAAAATCTTATGTAAGGAATACATATTGTATAATGTGATACGGAGACATGATGGTGATTGTAATTTTCCACTATTGTATAATATACGTATCCTATCTCTAACTATGCATTTCTTCCTTCTTCTTTCAATCCTTAAAGTGCTTAAACAAAGTTTCCAGCTTTTAAAAACAATTCACCCGAAAACAAACCCAGCATCACCATGGTTACCACCCAAGAAAATGGGTCACTCACTGAAATCCAGTGCGATGTGAGCTTACTCGACTTGATCACCTGACTACCCCTGGCACATAATTCTTTTTCTTAGAGTGGACAGGCTGAGGAATCTGAATATGCAGAATCTGTCAAGGAATCCTCCTCCGAATGACGGCAATCGTCATGTGAAACAGGAGTGGTCCATGATGAATCAGTAGCTCATTGCGAGGTCGATCAGTAGTGCGACAATCCTCGGTAGGTAGATCTAACAGACACTGATCGCATGAGTGTCAATCCCGAGGACGACCACCTGCAGATATGGAACGTCGATCCTCGGAATGATGATCCTTTGAGGAGCGTTGATCCCGGGAACTGCGACTCTTCAAGGAAGCATGGCGACCCTTGTCTGAGGCGCAACGGAGATCCTGGCTCAGTCATTCCTGGCTCAGTTGTTCCTCAGTAGGAGTAGATGATGAACTCATACTATCGCCCGGGGAAGTTGGAATCTTCACTGCCGACTTGGGATCGACTGTGTCCCAAGACGAAATGTCCAGTTCTTAGACAACTGGAACATCACGTGGATGAGCGGGGGACAATAAGCGACTTGCGACTTGACAACCAAGAAGCAATAGGAAGGTCAAATATTTTTGAGACGAGTCATGATGAGAGAGAACCACGCGCACATCCGAGGATGATGGTTGCTCAAATGTAGGCATGGACGGGCGCACTGGAAACAGACAGCTGGACCAGTTTGGCGGGAATGTTGTCAGTGAGGGAGCTGTTTGAGATCGTCATCTTCAACCGACAAGGAGTGTATGGTAGAAGGCTGGAGTTAGTTTCCTGGCTGGAACGATGGAGGGGACTGCAGACTTTGTGACCCATTTGGGCTTCTTGTCAGAGGAAGGCCCATGTTCCATGCCCTTTGACTTCGACAGGAGGTCAACATCACGCTTGTGGCAGTTGTGTAGGTATAAGCTTCCTCCGTGTGGTGGAAACACTGGAGACATCTTTTGTCTTAATAGAAACTGCCACAACACTCACAACAGTGATCAGCAGTTGAGTAAGTACTTCTGCAACTTAGACAAGTCGGGAGTATCATGCTTTATACCCCTTCTCTCTTCAGGTTAGCTATAAAAAAGTTCACACGAAAAAGGAAGTAACCTACACAAAAAAAGTTAAACAAAATGTAAAACACAACACCACAGGGTGGTGATGAGAAAGAGAATTATGTGCCAGGGGTAGTCAGGTGATCAAGTCGAGTAAGCTCACAACGCACGGGATTACAGTGCATGACCCATTTGCTTGTGTGATCACCATGATGATGATGGGATGTGTTCGGAAGAAAGAAGAAATGCATAGTGTGAGATAAGTTGGAAAATTAATTAGCATATAATTTAGCATATTTTATTTAGCATATAATGTCATTCTTTAAAAAAATCAAAGCTTACTGTGGAGATAGTGAGAAGTACAATGTGAATGAACCACCCCATTTTTTCTAAAGTATCAAATGATTTGCAGCCATTTCTGTTTACATGTGCACTCACACACATGGGGAAATCTAGATCAACTCTTTTGGAACGTTATACAAACATTTAGGATCAAGTTGGCATTGCATCAATGTAGCTTATTAAAAATAGATGCCTTTTGGAAGACTCCATTTGCATATTTATCCAATCTAGAGTTTACTGGATAGGTTTATCGCATCGATAGCACTATCCATTGTATAATAAAAATACTTATATTGGGTACTTAGCCTATGTGTTGTCATGGGGAATCCATGCAAAGGGAAGTAACTCAGGATATAATAGTACCAGACCACATAAATTACTCAAAAAAGCCTTTTGGTTCAGAATATCAGTGGCATCCTGTGATGAGTGAGTGAGTATGGTTTTACGCTGCTTTTAGCAATATTCCAGCAATATCACGGCGGGGGACACCAGAAATGGGCTTCACACATTGTACCCATGTCGGGAATCGAACCCGGGTCTTTGGCGTGACGAGCGAACGCTTTAACCACTAGGCTACCCGACTGCCCCCATCCTGTGAGGAAGGCAGCAGAGGTCCACATGTGAAGGAGTGGGTGGGGGAACGCTGTTTAATGCCAGTAATCCAGCTACATCCTCACAGCATGTACATGAAGCTGGGCCAGGAACACAAGGGGCTGATAGCATGAGCTACAATGTTCACCTTAGGACTTGATGACCAAGAATCACCCCAGTCACACATTGTAACCAGATCATCATTAGTCAACTCTTAAACTAATCAGGGACAGAACTTTTTTATATTCTTGGGGCACCTAGGACTGAGTTGAGTTGAGTTGAGTTGAGTTGAGTTGAGTTGAGTTGAGTTGAACTTCCACTCTCCGGACTCATTGAAAAATACCTTGTTCTAGCAAATACTGGAGAAGAACGTTTGTCTTAGGATTTACACACACACTTCCCCAAACATTTTTGCCAGTTAAGCTGATGATTTTTGTAACCAAAACACTGATATTGAGTTTCTCCTGACAGAGAAACAAATTGTATGTTTTGAAACAAGCGTGTCGAACTGAGGGCCATTCTCTCAAGGTCTCCCAGTGGGGAACCTCCCTCACCCCCCCCCACCACCAGCTGTACCTACCAGCCATGTTGAATGTACTGCTGGGCAAACTGACGGACGCTCGCAAGTGATGCCAAGTCAATGTGCATCACCTCCACCTTTGCCTCGGATCTCTCAGCCAGAATCTGTGAACGACATGTATTTGCCGCCTCCATGTTGCGGCAGGCCAGGACTACCGTGGCACCGTGTAGAGCCAGTGAGCGGGCGGTCTCATAACCTGTAGACAAGAAAGGCGTGGATCAGGGGTGAAGACTAACATATCATCTCTGAAATAAATAGCGATTCTTATATCCCCACGTAACATGTTTTCGAGCCTCAATATGTTACCATCAGCATATTGAGCCATGAGTTCAAAGCTCACTGAAGACATCAAAGTGTTCACCACTTGTCGCTGAAGTTATTTTTTTAATTAAGTTACACGATGTAAGATAATCAGTAAGTACTGAAAACATACCCCAAAAGTTACTTTTTCACTGTTGCACATATCAATCAAACTTGATCTGAAGATAATTTTGCATCAGAACAATCGTATGCACCGATGATGTATTGGCTGCTGTTTGTAAACTTGCTGTCTGTAATATCACATGACTTATCATGTTGTGCATCTATTTTTAAATTGGAGGGGCCCAAAATCAGGTGATGGTAACAAGATGGTGCTGATTGACTTGTCTCGCTTGGTGAGGCATAATCATGAATGAATTGACAATAGGTGATCATTTGACTATCCAATTGTAAGCAGAAATAAATATTCTCAAAGGTAAGACTTAATTTTAGTGCATTGCAATTGTTATTAGACACATAATGAAAGTACTTCACAGGGGCTCCAAAACAGAGTCAATAGGATACAAACGTGTGTCACACTGATTTTCCGAAACGAGTGTGAGAATTCTTTTATTTCTTGAGTGAGAATGAGGATAATACATGAATCCTTACACAAATTTCGTAAAAAAATCAGTATGACACTCATGCGATTGTAATAATTTCTTTATTACCGTTACCCATTACGCCATGCCAAGTCTTACGAAGTATCAGAGAAACCAGGCTTTAGGATGACTGCATGCTGATGGTGACCTGGTGTCGTTGCTGTAATCTGTAGATGGTTCTCACATGGACATTGGCATCAGCATGCAGTCATCATAAAGCCTGGTTCTCTTATACAGTGTTCCCCTGTTATTGCGCCCCTCAATATAGCGCTAACTCGGTTATAGCGCGCGGTAAAGCATGGCTCCCAAAATTTACGAACATTTTCAATAAACGCAAGTTTTCCAATGACACGATGTTTTCCCCCATCTCAGAGAACATTATCAGCTGATCACCGCAATCACATAACACCGGAAATACCTTTCAACAAATCCGAACTGAAGTACGCAATTTAATCCTATAATTATAATATCTGGTAAAAAAAATATTTCATTGTTTATCTGGACCAATGTTTGCAATATATTTTGATTATATTCAAAATTTCATTCAATAATTATAATAATATTAACAATAATTTTGGCGAAATCGCATGCGAAGTGATCGGTAGATTGCACAACTCATCGTTATGATTAACAGCAACCACGGTCAGATTACCGCTACTGATGCCTTGAAATGAACTTTAGTTGCAAGAGAATGGATACACATATGTATAATGTATATATATTATATCACTCTAAAACAGAAAATTCAAATCACATATAATTTAGAGCTTAGGCCTGTAAGCATCTTGGTTCACCTGGAAATCAGCGAAGGGCATAAGTTTTCCAACTAAGATTTATCATTTTTCTCACCAATTCCAGAATTGGCTCCAGTAATAACGGCATATTTGCCCGAGATGTCTCGACCTTGCAAGACATGTAGTGCACTGCTGCTACTGTCAAACTTCTGACGGAAGTCCAAGGGTGAGTCTTTGATCTCCTCTGCAAATGCCAGCCTTGGGTCCGTGTACGTCGTTTTCAGGTTGATGTGGCTGTTGCACATGCACATTCATCATCAGTAAGTGAGGTGGGTTTACAGTATTTCTGTTATAATAAAGCACTGTAAAGTTATATTCTGACCATATTTTCTAGTTGCCTTTACTTTATCCCATGACAGAGTTATCTCCCTTCAGATTCAACACAATATCACTTCTGGTTTTATTTGTCGGTCAAGGTTTGTTTGTATCCTTGCATTCATTACATTCTAGGTTGTGTATGTATATAAATTCTATGAGATTGTGATGTAATTGTGTAATGTAGGGGGGCAGTTAGTTTTGGGTAACGGCTGAGAGAGGTATGGCGTGTTACGGAGGGCTAAACCGATTGTGTCTCGGGCCCAGTGGGCCCAGTGGGGATCCCAGATAAGAATAGGTCCCCACCGGCCCATGCTTGTTGTAAGCAGTGTAAGAGGATCGAGTGGTCAGGCACTTGGTTGATTGCATGTCATTGTACCCTGATGCCATGGATCATTGCTCGCAGAATGAATCACTTGATTGTCTGGTCCAGACTTGATTATGTAAAAGACGCTTAGTAGAATATTGCTGAGTGTGGTGTTAAACAGCAAATACACTGCTGACAGACAAAAAATCACAATGGGGGTGAATGTGGGATTCAACCGAAAAGCAGCATATGCTGGCATGACAAAGGGGGGCAACTCTTGACAGCAATTTGAGGCAGATCATCTTCCGAAACCATTTTACAGTTAAAAAAGCATGCTTAAATGATTCTTCTCGGTTATTACTTTCTGATATGCTGGTCACATTGGCTGCTTAGACGAGTAAGGAAATGGCCGCGATATAATACACATGTACTTTTGTAAAATCTCAAACGGGCCTGATTTTGCCTGCTCTGTGGACCATGCTTAAGGGCTGTGTTTTGTATGTATAGAAGAGGCCCAGTTACACATACTGCATGCCATATCACACATCAGGCCACTTATCACATTAAAAAATATCATGAGATATGGTTTCCATTCCTGTGAACTTGCTTTCAGACACCATTGCAGGGGTAATCCATACGAAGGCACAGTTTCAGTCCCTGGAGATTCAGGTGTGAAACCTATCAAAATGTATGGGAAACAAACAATTTGCCATATATATCACCCCCCATTCATGAAACATATTTTCATGCACACAAATCCCCCCTTACCCCCACCAATCCACCCCACCCCCACCCCCACCCCCACCCGTCCACTCACACCCTTATAATAAATGTCCATTCCCCAAATAGCGTTCAAATTTATGTTTGAAAATATAGAAATGCCATATTTTTTCATTTCCATCAGCCCCACCCCGACGCCCTGTAAATAAATGACCAGTCGCTATGCAAGATCACTTTGTACATGGCATGGTAATAAACATATCTCCTCAACAACAAAGATACACACACAAGAAGATGAAAATCGGCATGGACTCAACATTTATCAGAGTGAGGTGTGTACTTACTCGACATAATAGACATTTCCATCTTCTGAAAACTTGATCTCCCAACCATATGGCAGCTCTGTGGTAACAGAAATGTAACTTGTAGCTTCAGACTGTCATTCCCACAATGTGTGAGTGAGTGAGTTGGGTTTAGTTAAGAGAGAAACATACTGTGTTTTCAGTGTAGAGCTAAACTGAATTTGGAAGTTAAATTTGTAGCTGCAGTGTTAGTATTTTTAGGTGTAGATATTAGAGCTTGGCCACATAAATAAACAGGTGGTGAGGTGAAATGGGATTTAACGACATGTTCAAGATAATTTCACATATCATCCAAAACTGGCTCCCACAGGAGATATCACTTAGGTGAGATCAAGCCATATTAACATTGTAGACATTGCTACACTGAAATTGCATCACAATGCTTTGCAGACCATTGTGACATCATTGGTTACCATGAAGTCACAATCATGCTTACCTCCTTTTATTCTCTTCTTCTTGCCAGTGCAAGGATGGTCCCACTGTGTGTTGGCAGACTCGTGGCTACAAAAGCATACAGTGGCAAGTAAATGAAATAATCATGGTTACAAATACAGCAGCAAATAGATGCTTTAGGTTTTGGGTAGCAGACCTGGGTAGCCGCTTTTAAATCAGGGAGTTAACTGACTAAAAGTCTAGTTTCCACCCTTGCTGAACTAGGCTGGAATTTCATAGTTCGATCATAGCGCAAGTTATTACAAGTTATGTCCCATCTATGTTCCTCCTATTGACCAATCAGATTCCACCTCTCATATCACTTGCATTTGCTTCAAACAAAATGGCATCGGCCTGTCACGACAATCACAGCAATAGTGAAGATCTATGTTGTAATACAACGGGTCTTACCTCCCAAAGAGCATGAAATCACTTGACCACCTTGATTAAAAACATTGCAAAGATTTGGAAAATATCTATTGGCGGCCAGTTGACGGTGCACATGCTATGCAAAATCTGCATGCCAGTCACCCAGCTGTCTAGGAACCAGATGTCTATTTTGTTTCGCAATTTTGATTGGACTGTGTATAGACTCTGAAATTCCAGCCAAGCTGGGCAAGGGTGGAAACTGGACTTTTATAGTGAGTTAACTCCCAAAGATCGGATATAAACAAAACTGGACAGACATTAAAATTGGCAGTAAATGTTTAGGAACACACCAACAGGCCAGACAACTTCCAATCATCAAGTGCCATGGCAAGGCTTCTCGAGTCCTGATATTATAGAGCTGCTTCACTGACCCTGACCTTGAGCCATGACAAGTGACCTTGAACATTGACCAGTGGCAATTTATGATATCACCACTCTCTAGATTGATGATATCAGTCTATTGTCACAGACAGATTTGCCTATCACCGCTAGATACATAGAGAGTGTTACGTGATTGTTAATTTACAACATGGACATCAGGGCTAATTTATCACACCCGTTCACCTCCTGTCTGTTTAATATGATATGATTTACCAGCAAATATAGAGGAGTATAATTATGATATATGACATGTTTGGAGCTCAGGAAACAAAAGAGAGAGAGTGAGTTGGGTTTAACGCCGCTTTGAACATTATTCCAGTTATATCACGGCGTGTCAGCTTAATGTGGGAGGAAATTGATGCAGGTCTCAGACGATTACTACTTTGGTGAAACCCACTAGCACGGGTATGGTGCTGACAAACCTAGAAACATTATTGGGGCAAACCGGGATTCGAACCCACAATCATAGGTTTCTGGCGTGCCCAAGGGACGCA
Organism: Haliotis cracherodii; assembly: GCF_022045235.1. Lineage (NCBI taxonomy): Eukaryota > Metazoa > Mollusca > Gastropoda > Lepetellida > Haliotidae > Haliotis > Haliotis cracherodii. Next base: position 40,515,051 of record NW_027266265.1, read on the forward strand.
ACTCTGCACAGCGAATCACAGCACCTTAGACGACTGGGCCACCCGTGCCCGCAGGAAACAAAAGAAACCTAGTTGAATTACAACGTAGACACAGTTTATGGATAACAACTTCTTCAATTACTGTAAAGGCAACGTTTTAGTATAGATCTTCATACCGTTGTCAAGCAAGACAGAAAGATGAACATGGTACAGAATATATATAGTAAGTGGAGGATTAACAATAACAACAATTGCATACAAGGTAGAGATTATCATGAGTAAGTTAAGTAATGACAACAGAAGGATAATACTGTAACAACATGATGGACAGAGAACACATGATCGGGAAGCCAATAAAACAATTAAACAGGATGAGTGAGTGAGTGAGTGAGTGAGTGAGTGAGTGAGTGAGTGAGTGAGTGAGTGAGTGAGTGAGTGAGTGAGTGAGGTTACGTCGCTTTGAGGAATATTCCAGCAATATCACAGCGGGGCAAACCACAAATGGGCTTCACACATTGTACCCATGTCGGGAATCGAACCCAGGTCTCCAGAGTGACGAGCAATCGCTTTAACCACTAGGCTACCCGACCGCCCGTAACAGGATAAGTATACATAGGTGGGGTGATTATTGCTTAAAGAAATTCGTAGTAGGAGGATGGGATGAAATAGCCTTGATCTCTGTTGATTGATGGCTTGTGGCAGTGAAAGTGTTAGTTTTCTTTTAGTGAAGTCATGGAGGTTGTTGGAGAGGATTTGGACGTTTTACCAGGTGATGATGTGATTGGGGCAGTTGCTGATATGTAATTCTAAGTAATGCCTATCAAACAATTCACGAGGTGAGTTAGTTTGGACTACACTGTGTCCTTTAGTAGGTCAACAACACTCGACCTTTATGTCAGAGACTGTACTGATCCGTAGCAAGTGTGACATGAATAGGTTATGACCTCAAGAGAATATAGCTGCATACAAATACATTGGGTGTTCCTAGCCTCGTTTGTTAATTTGAGAATACAGTGGCATTTAAACTGTTTGAGTTCTTCGCTTTTCATAACATTCATAATTCTTAACTTGAAATATTTTCAATCTAAAGATAAATGATTTGGTAATGAATAAGGGTATAATGGTCCATAGTATATTGAAGGTTGGTGCAAGTTCAACTGTGTGATATCTATAATCTATAATGTATATAGATATATCAGAGTTAGCCACCATTGATCTGTCCTCCACCACTGGAATGCAAACACAAACTCACTTATCTCCCTCATACTTTTGAACAGTGAGTGAGTGAGTTGGGTTTAACGCCGCTTTTAACAGTATTGCAGTTATATCACGGCGTGTCAGCTTGATGTGGGAGGAAAGCCCTAATTGATGCAGGTCTCAGACGTTTACCACTTTGGTGAAACCCACGAGCACGGGTATGGTGCTAGCTGACAAACCTACAAACATAATTGGGGTGAACCAGGATTCGAACCCACAATCATAGGTTTCTGGCGTGCCCAAGGGACGCAACCCTGCACAGCGAATCGCGGTGCCTTAAGACGACTGGGCCACCCGTGCCCCCACTTTTTGACAGTGTATGTATGCCAACCAATCAAAACTGTGATAGGGCTTCAGATCCTTTTTTGAGTCATTGTGTATTTACTCACAAGTTATCATTCACATTAGGTGTTGATAGTTTCCACTAGGTACAAATTCAATATCTTGTTCTCCCTTTGGGCCAGTCTGTTGGGTATTTTTACATAAGTGAGTTGGCATTTTGAAAAAAATTCTGCATAAATGCTGTTTCAGGTGACTTCTAAGTTGTATCTGTTTGTGGGCTGACCAAAGTGTGTAACACGTCGCTTAAACACACAACAGGGATATTACCCAACCCCCTACTACCTAGGTACCAACCCCCTACTACCCGGGTACCCAACCCTATTACCCGACCCTATCTAGGTACCTGTGGTAGGTCTCAAGTAATAGGTACGGAATGTCAATTGAGACTAGTTTGGTCGTTGCCCTAGCAAAATGCACTTAGATACACAAATAGAACAATCTGAATTTGACTGAAGCTTTATCTTTATTCAAACATAAATGACATATATACTTAACTACAAAAGTTCCTGTGACATTGAATAAGATTTATTGTTTTTTACCAAATCTGAAACACTTTTTGTTTGCAACGGATAAAAGACTCCTGTAAGTGTTCAAATGGTTTAATTTGCCATACTGACTTCTGAAAATGTGTGATTTCATAAAAAAACATGAACATGCCAAAATGTCAATTTACAAATCAACAGCATTGTGTTTCCACCTCTGGTTGCAATACAAGCAACACACCTTCGTCTCATGGAATGGACCAGGTGTCGCACAAAGTCCTGTGTGATATCTGTTCATATATGCTGGAGCATGTTTCGAAGTTCCTGGAGTGTCTGTGTAACACGTGCTTGACGTCTTAGGCGCCGATCCATCTCATCCCACATGTGCTCGATTGGTGAGAGATGAGGGGAGCGAACCGGCCAGGGGATGACATTCATTGTTTTGTTGAAGAGAATCCTGAACAAGTCGAACAATATGAGGCCAGGAGTTTTCATGTTGAAAGGTAATGCCTGGGCCATGACGATGCAAAATCGGTAGAACAACAGGGCCGATGATCTCGTTGCGGTAGCGCTGTCCATTGAGATTTCCCTCTACCACTATCAAACGGGTCCTCTGTCTTGCTGTAATCCCACCCCATACCATAACGCTGCCGCCCGTGAACCGATGTTCTTCCATGACACAATGATTGACGTAACGTTCACCTCGACATCGGTACACTCGAAACACTGTAGACGTGCTTGATGGGGATTTCCTGTCAAAATGGGATGTCTGGCGGGTCTTCTGGCGACAATCCCTGCACATCTGAGGCGACAACGTATGATTTGTGAAGATATTCGTCGAAGGCCAGGGATGCTTCTTGCAGTCACTGTTGCTGGCTGAAATCGATTTCATAGGTGTGTTGTTTGAATCCAGTTGTCTTGTCGATTATTGGTTACGCATGGCCTGCCACTCCGAGGATGGTCTCTGACTGCAATCGTCTGTTGCCAACATTGCCATAAACACCAAATGGTGTTACTGTGGACATCACGTTTACTCAATCCTGCTTCAAGCATACCAATAGCTCGCAGACGCTCATGTTCGGACAGGCGTGGCATTTTGTAATGTTGAAAAATTGCGTAATTTTGTTGTTTTTCTGAGTGGTTGTTGTCAGCATGATGCTAAACAATGCATATGGAATCCCGTTAACGCACATGTTTTTATACCTATGCTTGGGTAGTGAAATGCATGGGGCTTGCATAAAAGTCAACTTTTGCATGGAATGCATGCTTTTCTGTAGCAGTTGCGTTTTTGTGACCTGATTCCATACACGTACTACAATATTGAAATCCAAACTTTACTTGTTTGAAAAATACACTAAAATATTGGTGTCACAGGAACATTTGTTGTTGAGTATATATGACTAATTAACAGTAAGAAAGGCATCATAAGTTGTTGCATGATTACGAGGGGTACATGGGGTTTTATGCGGCCTGCGTTTAGGTTTTATATGAGCAGGAATTTATGACATTGTAAAAGAATCCAAACAAATTCCAAATTGATAGAAAAAAGCTGTTTGATTAAGCTGAGGTTAGCTTGCGCAATGTCATGTGTCTTCCATTGACTCACGTGCGGCCCATTTACCCCGAAACTGGATATATGGCATTTATTCTGTCTCTCAGATATCCATGTGCAGCCTGATTTGCTCATGGCGCGGAATAAAAGATTTATTCCCCCCTGAGAAATTTATTCCCCTCCACCTGAGAAATTTATTCCCCTCCAAGGCTGGTTACACAGTATTTTATCAAGATCACATGGACCAATCAGATCTTATCATTCTGACATGGATGCATGATAAAGTGTCTTATTCACTGTAGAGTTCATTGATGTGTGATTCCTGTATATAAAGATCTGTAGGAAATACAGGCATGCAAGTTGTTGTTATACTATTGGGGTCTTAGAATTTCTCCTTTGTATGTGTATGCAAGCAACTCGAATTAATTTATTTTGCATATTTTAAGCAAATAGATAGCTTACCTACAGAGTCAAACGCCCATTTCTGGTGTCCCCCGCCATGATATTGCTGAAATATTGCTAAAAGCGGCATAAAAAAAATACTCACTCACTCATTCACTCCTGTATCATGAGGAGAAACTTTTCCTTCACCATCCTACTGACAGCTCTTCTAATGTTGCTTGAACCATTTCTGTTCAAAGTCAAATTTGGTTTAATTGACAACCACTTGCAAAAAAACTACTCTTTGCCATTAGTCCGACTATGTGCTACCTAGTATATTACCTTTTATCATGTATATTGATGTGAGTTTCAGGCATAAAGGAGAAAATTATGGTTTGTTGAGTGAGAGAGTGAGCAAGTGAGTTGGGTTTAAATGCTGCTTTGAACAGTATTCCAGTTATGTCACTGCATGTCAGCTTAATGTGGGAGGAACGCCTGAAGTGACGCAGGTCTTAGCATTTACCCACAAGCATGGTGCTGACAAACCTGGAACATAATCAGGGGGAACAAGGATTTGAACCCACCATCCTAGATTTCTGGTGTGCCCAAGGGATGCAACTCTACACATTGAATTGCTACGTCTTAGACGACTGGGCCATCCCTGCCCCCTGGTTTGTACGAGCATATAAAAACAACCATTCACTTATCACTGCAGTTGTAGCCAGTGATCTCTGCAATCAGTTTAGAAGTTTCAAATAAAACTTACAAGTATCAAACTAAATGCTAAAGCTCTCTTTGATGTACCATGATGTACAGAAGGTACAACACCTAAATCAACTTTCCTATAAGCGCACTTCAAGACTAGGGATGGGTATTGGAGGTTTAAAGTGTATCACAATATTCTCCAATGCACAGGGCTGTATTGCAATACGTATCACAATATATTGTATAATTCTAAATTTTTAATTGAGAAGCAATCTGATACATTAAGGTATGAACTGAAGTTCATAAATGGAGCAAAACAAGATGCTGGTACAACATAATGATTCCTCCTTCAAAAAAGGCGCTGCCATCTTGGGGCCAAGGAAGCTTGCGCCTGGGCACCAAGGCATTTTGCAAGTACATAACATTAAACAAATGATAAAAAGCCCAATTTGAAATCAAACAATATATCGAACAGGAAAAAATGATATTCTGATACGTATCGTGGAAAGAATGAACCTCAATTTACCTATATACTGGTAATACCTAACACCCTTATTCAAGACAAAGATAAGTACAAATACACTTACGAACAAACCTGCTTGTAATTTTGAAACGAGTACAAAACATGACGAGATCAAGTACTCTCCATTTAATCTGTATTCGCAATATCTATGAGACCATCCTTCCAATGAATACATAATAAACCCATTAACATGATGAATATTCACTGAATGAGACAAAATGTCATTAATAACCACGGCACAGGGCACAGGGCACAGGGCTCCCGGCTTCCGGCTCACGGCACACAGCTGATTCTAAAGTGTAGTGAGGATGATTCATTCTGATTTATTTTATTTTTTATCATAGCAACAATCTGGTTTTCCTCCCATTCCTAGAAATCTATTGCTGGAACTAGTACTGCAGGGTGTAGGGTAGACTTCTACAAGTCTCTCAGGAAATGGAGCAAGGCTAGGAGTAGGGCTGTAGTGAATTCATAATTTCTCATAAGAACAACTAGGAGCGGAGGGTTAGCCTAGTGGTTAGGTATTCTCTCGTCACGCCGAAGACCCAGGCTCGATTCCCCACATGGACACAATATGTGAAGCCCATTTCTTGTGTCCCACGCCATGATATCCATGGAATATTGCTATAAGGGGTGTAAAAGGCCACTCACTCACTCACTCACAAGAACAAATAAGTTGTCTTCAAAAACATCTGTCATGGTATGCAAACTATATATAGCAGCATTTGGGGTTGGAAGGTTTACAGTAAATCTTTGCAAGGATCTATCTAATGTACGTGTACTTTCTCTTGGGTAATAGTATGGTACTATAATGTTGTTAATTATTAAGAAATAAAAATGATGACCGATATTGAACAAAGTCAATTTGAGGATTGTTAGGGCTGCTTAGCCATCTTTCACATTTTGTCCTTTGAAAATGTCCGATGCCAGTTACACCGAAGTTGTTTTTATCACTTATGAAAGATCACTGGCCCTGAAACCCATCTGGACGTAACCAGTTTATTTTCATCAAGATAAATAATCCAAACTGTGATTCGTATTGTAACATAATCTTTGAAACAGTCTGAGTATGAACTTATCACGACCACTTCCGTCAGTTTTGTTCTGACGTCAAAAGCACTGACAATTGATCAGGATTCATTATCAGTAAATTAAACTGCCAGCAATTTCACAGCAGGGTACATCAGAAATGGGCTTCACACATTGTACCCATGTCGGGAATCGAACCCGGGTCTTCGGCGTGACGGGCGAATGCTTTAACCACTAGGCTACCTGACCGCCCCCAAATTCATGGACAATTCTCAATGAATGTGTACTTTGACATAAATGTCATATAATTATATGTCTATCATCATCAGGATATGAACTTGTCAATTGTATGAATTATTGGACATCCAGATTTCAAACAAGGGCGCTTGCTCGACTTTACTTGCCACATTGGGGTGTTTCAGTATTACAATTACTGCAAAAGAAAGTTGCAAATTTAGAATTCCGTCACTTTCATTGATGGCTAGGCAGCGCATATGTTACACCCAATCTGTGCAACTGCCCATTGGGTGTAGGGCTGGGACGGGTACCCGGGTCAGGTGGGTTCGGAGTAAGACCCGGGTACTCAGAGGACTACCCGGACCCGTGGTCAGTCACGTGATATATTGTTTAATGACAAAAACTCAGTGGTTACTACAAGTCGCTAATGTTCACATTTCTTTCTGACGATGCAGACATTCCTTTTGACTTGTAGCCTGCAACCTCGGGGTATCGCGGTACTTGTCATGTATGCTAAACGGAACAAAATGCACTCACTAACCTTTATGTTTATTCTTGTTCTCTGTATCAGATATCATTCATGTTATCAAACAATGCATATTTTACTGATAAAAGTTCATTATTTACATTAGTAGCTCGAGTAAAAGCCGGGCCTCGCACTCTGTTTGACAAGGGAGAGAACTCCATCATATCACGGTACAGAGAAAAGTTGTCTGATTAACTCTACTACTGTTTCCTTGGTGACAATGTACTTGTGCTTGGAACCCACAAAACTACAACTTGAAACAATACTTTTCATCTCACAGGACTCGGAGTTTACATTAGTTTCGTAAAAATGTTTATGCAAACTTTAATTACAATATCACCTAGCCGAGAGTCGTGATGGGGTCCTACAGTCAAGACATGACCCCATCGCAGCTCTCGGCTAAATATCACCATGATTATTACCACATTTCTGCCCGAGGTAATGGTACCATGACAATAGATATTGGAAGTATGACAACAATTATAGTATCACGTCCTCCATATTATCACGGTATCTATAAATCTCTTAATCCACCTCCACTCGAAATTTGTTAGAAAAGAACCCATTTGTTTGGACGATGACCCTTTACCCAACCTAGGTCGTATGCATAGTGATTATGCATAATCCAAAACAGGAAGTGATGTAAACCACATAATCCACACATATCAAACCACAAAATAGTGATACCGCGATAATATAGTTGCCTGCCCTTGAGTCGCTCATGACAGGTACTTTGTTTACCAAACTCCATAAAGAAAATCATGATCAATCAATCAATGCAGTCAATAAGTTAGTAAGCGTTTACCATTACGATCCTTTATGAATTAACAACTGCTTTAATATAGCGTTCCATGCGATGACGTATTATTATCGATAATATCTCGTGGCGTCAAGTATTGTTCTTCGTAAATGAAAACGTATAACGTCTTATTACATCAACTGAATTATCACCTCCCTCCCTCCCTTCTCCCCCCGCACCCCCCTCCCTACCCCAGCAACACCCCACACCCGCTCTCCGGAAATAGTCCAAGATTTGCTTGTGTTGTGATCATCAAGTTGGAACGCCAGTGACGGTACAGTACTGCACTCACTTGGCATAGTAGACTTTTCCTTCCAGCGTCACTCGCTCCTCCCAGCCAGGAGGTAACTCGTCCTCGCTGTCAGTGTCCATTATTTCGGCTGCTGGACGAGACATCTTCGTCCGTAAGATGAGGTAGTCGAATCTTGCTGGCTGTGTTTTGATCAGCAGGTGAAGGTCTATGCAAGGAGCTGCATAACTCCACACAGCGATATTCATACATAAAGAAGATCAAGAAACTATGGCAGTGTGTGAAGTTTTGAACAATTTGCGGGATTATAGCACACATTAGGGCACTGCGAGGAGTATCGGTCCCATGGTGTAATGGTTAGCACTCTGGACTTTGAATCCAGCGATCCGAGTTCAAATCTCGGTGGGACCTGTTTTGGTTTTCATTTAAACACAACAATCGCATCAAACATATCTAGTGTAAATACCTAAAAATGAGGTCATCTTGCAGTTCTGAAATTTGTGAATAACACATGGCGCGGCCATTGACAAAATGGTACATAATGGTGGTTCGTTCGAATTCGCAAGATGAGAGAGTGGTTATAACGTACTTTTGATTAATATTTCATTACCATATCATTAAATGGCCGGGGAATTTGGGATGCAAGCTAAAACGGCACGTCCTCATTTGACGAAAACGGCTACTAATTGTCGTGCGAAAATGGTACCTCTATTTTCAATAACTATAAGAACGATTTATGTAGTATTTATTTACACGCTTTCTTATGTTGTGTTGTAGTCTTTATGATTTATTTACATTTTCACTGTCTTGTCTTCCACAGTTATTCACAGTTTCATAATAAAATAATAAATAACAGATATTATATAATAATAGATAATACAGTTTCAGCTTGACATTGAGTTAATTTGAGTAAAGGTACTTAAAACTTCAAAGCATGTTATGTTTTCACAATAAGTTTAGTTGCGCCTCCCAATCAGAGTCGGCGAGTAAATTTGAGTAGAAGCTAATTTCTAATGTAAACTTGTTTTAAGGCGATTGACAATTCACAATTATTTGGTTTAACCTCACTGTGCCCTCACCTCAAATGTTGTTATCGTGGATTATAGGGGATTAAGAGACACAGATCACTTAATCGCTTGGTATAGTCTGTGTCATTAAAGTGAACCCTCTTCTGAGTGTGAACTCGGTTCAGCTAGTGTCTAACTGTTATTTGATGATAATAGGTGAACAGCTTTCTCATGTACATTATTAAATGCATATGGATGATTAAAATTATATATGAGTGATTGATGTCAATCTTGGAAGTGTATAAAATGGCATTTGCAAGTCATACTGCCGTAACAAAATGGCTAATGCTCAAGTTAATGTTCCATTTGTTGCTTACTCCAAAGGTGTAGAGAACTTAGTTTACAACGAACACAGATTCCGAATTAAGAACAGAAGAAACACCACCATACATTGGCGTTGCTGCAGGAAGGACTGTCCGGCGACAATCAACACTGCACACAACATCATCACCATCTATCGTGACGTCCAGAACCACCCAGAAGACAACAAAGATGTTGTCGTTCAAGAGTTCCTGGCAAATCTGAATGACAGTTCGGACAGAGAGCAGACCTGTTCCTACCATCTACCAAGAAGAGCTGACTGGTAAGTGTCAAATATTAGTGATAGTCCAGTTAGTCTTATCACTCCATATAATAATTGTGAAAGTATTGACATGGAGAAACGCCCAAAAATGTGGACTGCAGACACTATTCAAGAGAGACCCGAGAACCAAGCTCTTCGTTCAACGAGCCTCTACTCCGACCTTGTGACATAGACGACGTTTGGCTGAATGCATTACAAGATGCTGATCTTGAAGATGAAAGAATCCTTAAGTTTGAGGATTATGGGTGGGTGCATGGAAGCTGACAGGAGAGACGTGTGGAACCATTTTGGGACCCTGGGTTCCAGGACAACCAATCACTGGCTGGCACTCCAAGCTGAAGAAATCGGACCCAAGTCATCCAAACATCTTTAAATGTATTGACATTATCAAGAATCGTCGCTAGTCACGTGTCATGTATCCGGTCCTTCCCTTTGAACTTCCTGTAATGGCGTGGTCGTGTTTGGCGACGTCAAAGTGAACGTCTAGCTTAGTCAACCTAAAACCTAACGACAGATTTTGCGGTGGATCGGTTATGGTGTGGGATGGCTTCACTTCGACTGACCGAACCCCACTTCATATTGTGCAATGAAGGGTCCCTGGCACCCTTTCTGTTCCGTTTGCAAGATGTGAGCCGTGTGGGTCGGCGTTTTGTCTTCCAGACTGGGACCGCCTCCGTGGTCTAGTGGTAGAGCGTCTGCCCGCGGAGAGGGGAAGGTCGGGGGTTCGATCGCCGGCCGCGTCATGCCAAAAGACGTAAAAAAGATGGTACTAGTTGTTACCCTGTCTGGCGTTCGGCATTAAAGGACCAAAACAAGCACTCGACTCGGAATTAGTATTCAGTGTCTGAGTGGTGTATTCATGTTAAACTACGGCATGATATCTCACTGGGCTTGCATGCACGTAGCTATATTCGGGCAATAATCTTGAACGCAACGTAAAACCTCACCTCTTTCATGACAGCAACGCCCGTGATCACCGTGCACAAATCGCCAAGGCTCACATCCAGCAGCACAAAATCTATGGAATGACATGGCCAGCAATCAGCCCAGACCTTCTCCTATTGAACACACCTGAGACATGATAAGGAAACATGTGCGTCAACGTCATAGACCGCCGACCATCGTTCACCGAACTTGGCCAGGCGCTGCAAGAGGAGTGGAACAGACTCCATCAAATTACCATTGGGAGACTCATACGCAGTATGCCTCGTCGAGTGAATGAATGTTTACAAATCGTGGCGGTATTACGTACTGATCCAAAAACTTTGAAATTTCTCATCCTACCCCGATCGTCCTAAATGATAGTTGGCGGTCATAACATCGACTGGCGTACTTTACGACCGGTTGTAACGTGTTCCCAATTCATTTATTATTTTCAAACAATTATTACTAGAAACAAATATCTCTTACAATTGCGAAAATTTTAAGTCATTTCCGAGTATGTCCTACTTGTTTTGAAGAGTGAGTGATTCAGTTGGGTTTAACGCCGCTTTTAACAGTATTCCAGTACACGGCGTTTTTGAAGAGCCTATGACCATAGATAAATAATCCCTGTTTCTAGACATTTGTCATTGGTGAATGTACTGGGCATACTAATAAGCTTCATACGTGTAGCGAGTACATAATGCCAGGTAAAAACACTCTGATGAAGATTTGTCCTTATATCACGTCGCTGAGAGGAACACTGTGTTCAAAGTGCTGAGCGGACAACGTATGGACACTGTACGAAGTGGTGAGCGGTGAGCGGACATTGTACTGGACGGGACTCAGTGGTGAGTTATGTCTCTCCTTTTGTCGAGAGCGATGTCTCTCCCTCATGATAAGATCTTGTGTCTCTCCCAAACAACTAAAAAAAGCAAAACGGTAATAGTTTTGAAGTTAAGATATTAGAACAAAAAACAAGATAATGTATTAGAATGTATAGATTTGAGAATTGGATTTGACAAAAAAGTTTCAAACGTTGTCAAAACGTTAAAAGGCTGAAAGCAGTCGCCGAAACATAACAACTTTAAAGTCCAAAACACAACTATATGACACCCGTATCACATACATCACCATCAAATAACCATTTCTTGTTTGTTTCATGCTTGGCCACATCAAACGTGGGTTATTTTTTTTATTTTCCGGGTGCCTGTGAGACAGGAATGCTGTCGGCTTCTGCTTCAAGACATACATTTTTTTCGCTTAATGGAGGAGTCGACCAATTAAATAGAGAATCTCCTACCCCATCCGCACTCCTATTCCACAATGTCCAGTGATTGGTTCCTTATGAAAAGAGATTTGTTGGGGTGTCTACCAGGATTATTTTGATATTTGTGTACTGATGATGCATGGAAGTTCCTGTCGTGTTTTGAAACGGACTCGTCGGATACCAGAACTATTCACTCGTTTCATAAAATAGGGTATTACACGGGAGCTCGTTTAGTATTCTCTATTTCAATTGCAATTATATTCCACATTTATACAGTTGCCTTCACATTTCCCAACAAGCGGTCGAAATGTCTCCAAGTTTTTTTGTTAGGAGACCCTGCGTGACTGCAGATATAATTTAGAACTTTTGTGAATTGTAAAACGCATGTATAGTGGGACCTGTTACGCGAGATTGTCTTTTACAGTATTCCATACCTGTTACGCGAGAATGTGCCTGATAGTATGAATTTCCATACCTGTTACGCGAGAATGTGCCTGACAATATTCCATACCTGTTACGCGAGAGTGTGCCTGACAATATTCCATACCTGTTACGCGAGAATGTGCCTGACAATATTCCATACCTGTTAAGCGAGAATGTGCCTGACAGTATTCCATATCGGTTACGCGAGAATGAGCCTGACAATATTCCATACCTGTTAAGCGAGAATGTGCCTGACAGTATTCCATACCGGTAACGTGAGAGTGTGCCTGAAAGTATTCCATTCCGGTTACATGAGAGTGTGCCTGACAGTATTGCATACCGGTAGCGTGAGAATGTGCCTGACAGTATTCCATACCGGTAACGTGAGAATGTGCCTGACAGTATTCCATACCGGTTACTCGAGAATGTGCCTGACAATATTCCATACCTGTTACGCGAGAATGTGCCTGACAGTATTCCATACCTGTTACGCGAGAATGTGCCTGACAGTATTCCATACCTGTTACAAGAGAATGTGCCTGACAATATTCCATACCTGTTACAAGAGAATGTGCCTGACAATATTCCATACCTGTTACGCGAGAGTGTGCCTTACAGTATTCCATACCTGTTACGCGAGAATGTGCCTGACAATATTCCATACCTGTTACGCGAGAATGTGCCTGACAGTATTTCATACCGGTAACGTGAGAGTGTCCCTTACAGTATTCCATACCTGTTACAAGAGAATGTGCCTGACGATATTCCAAACCGGTTACGCAAGAGTGTGCCTGACAGTTTTCCATACCTGTTACGCGAGAGTGTGCCTGACAGTATTCCATACCTGTTACGAGAGAATGTGCCTGACAATATTCCATACCGGTTAAGCGAGAATGTGCCTGACAGTATTCCATACCTTTTACGCGAGAATGTCTCTTACAGTATTCCATACCGGTTACGCGAGAATGTCTCTTATAGTATTCCATATCGGTTACGCGAGAATGTGCCTGACAGTATTCAATACCTGTAACGCAAGAATGTCTCTTACAGTATTCCATACCTTTTACGCGAGAATGTCTCTTACAGTATTCCATACTGGTTACGCGAGAATGTCTCTTATAGTATTCCATATCTGTTACGCGAGAATGTGCCTGACAGTATTCCATACCTTTAACGCAAGAATGTCTCTTACAGTATTCCATACCGGTTTCGCGAGAATGTCTCTTACAGTATTCCATATCTGTTACGCGGGAATGTCTCTTACAGTATTCCATACCGGTTTCACGAGAATGTACCTGACAGTATTCAATACCTGTAACGCGAGAATGTGCCTGACAGTTTTCCATACCGGTTACGCCAAATTGTGTCTGACAATATTCCAAACCTGTTACGCGAGAATATGCCTGACAGTATTCCATATCTGTTACGCGAGAATGTCTCTTACAGTATTCCATACCGGTTTCACGAGAATGTGCCTGACAGTATTCAATACCTGTAACGCGAGAATGTGTCTGACAGTATTCAATACCTGTTACGCGAGAATGTCTCTTACAGTATTCCATACCGGTTTCACGAGAATGTGCCTGACAGTATTCAATACCTGTAACGCGAGAATGTGCCTGACAGTATTCCATACCGGTTACGCCAAATTGTGTCTGACAGTATTCCATATCTGTTACGCGAGAATTTCTCATACAGTATTCCATACCGGTTACACGAGAGTGTCTCTTACAGGATTCCAACCTGCCACACGAGAATGTGCCTGACAGTATTCCATACCTGTTACACGAGAATGTGCCGTGACAATATTCCATACCTGTTACGCGAGAATGTGCCTGACCGTATTCCATACCTGTTTCGCGAAAATGCGCCTGACAGTATTCCATACCTGTTACGCGAGAGTGTCCCTTACAGTATTCCATACCTGCTAGACATTTTGACTCTTGTCATTCTGCATCGGCCTCGATTGTATCTTCGTGATGGCTTTCATAAAGTCGTGTCACGTCATGGAATATATCTCACTGGTTTATTACTGTATCCAGTGCCTATAGTCATCATACATTAGTCAATGAATACTGCTGACGAATACAGCAGGCATATTCCTTCCATTGTTGGGACACTGCCAAGGTTTGTTAGTCCTACACTCACTCCCTCGCTCACTCACTCACTCACTCACTCACTCACTCACTCACTCACTCCTTTGTTTCTTTGGCTTCCCCTTCACGTCTAGAAGATTTTCTTCTCCTTTTTACAAAGTGATTTTGTCAAATCTGAGTCAATATCCATTATGTATTTCTCCATTTCTTTTTTATAGCTTTTCTTTTTCTTGTTGTCCACCATGATGTTAAAAAATAAAGTTCCTTATTTCAGGGAGGTAGGTCAATGTCTAGTATTGTTTAACCAATGTCTTTAAGTTGACATTTGGCTGAGGGGATAGTCGAGAGGATGATGCGTTCGCTCTTCAAGCCAGATATCCGGGATCGATTCCAAACATGGGTACAAGGTGTGAAGTCCATTCTTGGTGTCCATCGCCGTGATATGGCAGGAATATCTTAGTTGGCGTAGAACCCGACCCCTTCACCCTACCTCGGCCTCCCCCGAGGGCGGAGGGTAGTGGGTTCGATCCCCTGGCCGCGTCATACCAAAAGGCGTGAAAAAATTCAACTTGTTGTCACCCTGCTTTGCGCTCGGTATTCAGGGGATAAAGCAAGTGGGTCAGAATATATGTGTCTGGGTGGGGTATTTGTGTTAAATTATGGCATGCTCTCTCTTTGGGGTAGCATTATAAATCCGGCATTAGTCCGGACTATAGACTAACATTTGGTCTCTGAAATCTTATATTACACAATATCCTTCTTGACTCTAAAAATTAAAAAAATAGAGCTAGCTTGAACTGGCTAGACTTGCTTTTGTATGCATTTCTAGATTATTTTTTTTCATAAAATAAATATATTCCACGGTCATGGTGCAGGACTATCCGGACTAGTACACGCAGACACACACCCCTCTGCACGCCCGTGTATGCACATCACTATGTAAGCGCAATAATCATGAACACGACGTTTAATCAATTTCACTTCGCCTCTATGCGTCGAGTCCTCTGCCAGTTTCTACATACTGTTTTTCTCTGATACGACCGTCAACGAATTCAATTAATTCTTTGACAACAAATTATTGATCCCACTTTTGAAATTCGTTCCCCTGCAATTCAATATTATCATCTGATGATCAGTATTTTATCTCGGAATAAGTTTGAATTTACAATTTTCACAACCGGCAGAAACTCTTCACTCATTGTCACAAATACTGTTCAATCTGTAATACTATGTGCGGGTGTGAATCACAAGGTACCTGTACACACATGATTCATGCATACTTCGTCCACCGAGTATGTGAATATATCTATAAGCTAACGACTCTCACTGCTTGATATTCAGTTATTCCCGATACCAAGTTTTTTGTTTTCTTTGTTGTTTAACGCCGCACTGTGTTCGCGTGTTGACTTATGTGTGTGTTGTTTAACGCCGCACTGTGTTCGCGTGTTGAGTTATGTGTGTGTTGTTTAACGCCGCACTGTGTTCGCGTGTTGAGTTGTGTGTGTGTTGTTTAACGCCGCACTGTGTTCGCGTGTTGAGTTGTGTGTGTGTTGTTTAACGCCGCACTGTGTTCGCGTGTTGAGTTAAGTGTGTGTTGTTTAACGCCGCACTGTGTTCGCGTGTTGAGTTATGTGTGTGTTGTTTAACGCCGCACTTTGTTCGCGTGTTGATTTATGTGTGTGTTGTTTAACGCCGCACTGTGTTCGCGTGTTGAGTTATGTGTGTGTTGTTTAACGCCGCACTGTGTTCGCGTGTTGAGTTATGTGTGTGTTGTTTAACGCCGCACTGTGTTTGCGTGTTGAGTTGTGTGTGTGTTGTTTAACGCCGCACTGTGTTCGCGTGTTGAGTTATGTGCGTGTTGTTTAACGCCGCACTGTGTTCGCGTGTTGAGTTGTGTGTGTGTTGTTTAACGCCGCACTTTGTTCGCGTTTTGAGTTATGTGTGTGTGAGTTGCATCGCTAAGTTTTTGTTCCTAATTTATATATCTATTCTACGCAGCACAACACGGTACAAATATTTACATTCTAACAATTTAAAAAAAATGTTGTTGTCCCATAATTTAAACGCGTGCGTGAGGCCTAAACAAGTTGGGATTGGGATGGCTGTGGATGCGGGGTGGACATAATGTGTTAACGAAAATACTGGAAAAATAATATAATTGAACGGAGGATATGCTGGCAGTCTGGCAAGAATTTGTTATGAACACAAATTGTATGTTTTAAAGAAGTGACCGAAAACAATATCTCCAATAATATAATCCTATATTCCTCCCCAAATGAGATTAATAAATAAGAAGACCCTATGAAACTGGAATAACTTGATATAAAATTACTATACATTTATTACCCCCTTTCCTTCTCCTCCATAGTAACCCATGCTCCCGCCCAGCATATCCCCCCCCCCCCCCCGCCCCCCCCCAACACACACACACGCACCTCACCCGCACCAACACATGGAAACATATGTATCATATGTGTATTACGATTGTTATGAATATATCTACATTGAATTTGTCCATAGTTCGATATAGAATTTTCTCAGTATATACTACTCAAAAGAAGTTAAGGATTACCGATTCTTTCATATTATGGTTAATCTGGCATGGCATGACAGATTAACTGTAACTATATGACGGAATTTGAGTGGTATGATAATTAAATATCAGTGTACACTGGTTGTGCCATGGATATATTATTCAACGTGAACAACAGAAGCAGAGTTTTTGTCCCGAGTGTTATACTGCTGTACTGTTGAAGGTAACGCCGAGTCAGACCACACCCTTAAGTCACTGTCAGCAATAGATCAATCAAACATGTAGTAGTCAAACAGTAAATCATTGAGCTCAACCTAGAGGAGCGGGTGGGTAGGCCAGATGTAAAAAATGCCTGGAGTGAGTGAGTGTGGGTTGGTCTTGGGTTAGTGAGTGAGTGAGTGAGGTGCTGACAAACCTAGAAACATAATCGGGGCGAACCGGGATTCGAACCCACAATCATAGGTTTCTTGGCGTGTCCCAGGGATGCAACTCTGCACAGCGAATCGCGGCGCCTTAGACGATTGGGCAACCCGTGCCCCCGACCTCTTAATAGGCAATGGCCTATGCCGTCCATAGGGCAGTCTCTCATACAGATCCAGGAAAAAGAAATATTCAAAACATTCGAACCCAAGTAGACAATACTTTGGCAAGTCTAGATTCGGCCTGTGACAAGGAAGCGATTCTGTGGGCTCCTATCGAAATGTATTATATTATTAGAAGACAAATTTAACGAAAGAGATTTAAAAAAAATAATCTTTTCTTTCCTATTTTATTTATAGCTCATGTCTACACACAGGCAACACAAAACGAACCTTATGAATCTTAAACCTTCTAAACGATACGTACCTTAGCCGTCCCCACCTTCCTGTCGGCCTTACGCAGCGGGTGGGCGTGTGGTGGTTTCAAGATGGACAAGCAGTATAATTCTTCACTTAGTGTATGGAGTAGGGTAAACTCTTGACTTAATTTTGCCGGTACGGGAGATGCAGACACCACACAGCATACGTAACCAGAGTCTACACATTACTTGCAGGTAACATTGTAAATTGGACAAGTGGCTCGGGCATTCCAGTTTGAAACATGACCGTTATATTGCAGGTCATATTATAGAACTACTCGACAGACGGTGTTGTAAACGTCAGCATGACGTATAGCAAACATCTATTACCGATTCATTAATTCTTGTCATGATATCAATAATGTTTTATCGATATAATTATCTATATACTGATATCCTTACATGAATTATCAGTAATTTGATTAATTGAATAACTGGGTGAGTGAGTGAGTGAGTATAGTTTTACGCCGCTTTTAGCAATATTCCAGCAATGTCACGGTGGGGGACATCAGAAATGGGCTTCACACATTGTACCCATGAATGGTATCGAACTCGGATCGTCGACGTGACGAGCGGACCACTAGGCTAACACACCGCCCCTTATTGAATAACTGATATGACATAAACGAATTACTGATATATAAAACGAAGGAATTCGTGATTTCAGTATTTCAGTCACTACCGCACGTTTCCCAACCAAAATTTCATATTCGCTTATCAACAGACGATTATCAGGGCGGCGAGAACGTACGGTAGTCTTAATAGCCAATTAATTAATGATGAATTGAAATTAAATATGTTATTATCAATTTATGATATCATTAATCCAATTCATATCAGTAATTCTAGTTATGATGTAAAAAATAGCAACTTTTAATTACATCAGCATCCTGTAACTGATAAAATGTCGTAGTTGTGTGTATTATACTGTGTTGGTTTGGTTGGTTGGTTGTTTGGTTGGTTGTTTAACGCCGCACTCAGCAATATTCCAGCTATATGACAGCGATCTGTAAATTATCGAGTCTGACAATCAAGTGATTGACATCATGAGCTTCGATCCATGCAATTGGGATACGATGACATGCATCAACCAAGTCAGCGAGCCTGACCACCCGATCCCGTTATTATACTGTGTTAGTCGTCCTTGGTTGATGCGTTAGTCGTCCTTGGTTGATGTGTTAGTCGTCCTTGGTTGATGCGTTAGTCGTCCTTGGTTGATGCGTTAGTCGTCCTTGGTTGATGTGTTAGTCGTCCTTGGTTGATGCGTTAGTCGTCCTTGGTTGATGTGTTAGTCGTCCTTGGTTGATGCGTTAGTCGTCCTTGGTTGATGCGTTAGTCGTCCTTGGTTGATGTGTTAGTCGTCCTTGGTTGATGTGTTAGTCGTTCATGTTTGATGTGTTAGTCGTCCTTGGTTGATGTGTTAGTCGTCCTTGGTTGATGTGTTAGTCGTCCTTGGTTGATGTGTTAGTCGTCCTTTGTTGATGTGTTAGTCGTCCTTGGTTGATGTTATAGTCGTCCTTGATTGATGTGTTAGTCGTCCTTGTTTGATGTGTTAGTCGTCCTTGTTTGATGTGTTAGTCAGTGTCCTTGGTTGATGTGTTAGTCGTCCTTGGTTGATGCGTTAGTCGTCCTTGGTTGATGTGTTAGTCGTCCTTGGTTGATGCGTTAGTCGTCCTTGGTTGATGCGTTAGTCGTCCTTGGTTGATGTGTTAGTCGTCCTTGTTCGATGTGTTAGTTGTCCTTGTTTGATGTGTTAGTCGTCCTTGGTTGATGTGTTAGTCGTCCTTGTTTGATGTGTTAGTCGTCCTTGTTTGATGTGTTAGTCGTCCTTGGTTGGTGAGTTAGTCGTCCTTGGTTGATGTGTTGGTCGTCCTTGGTTGATGTGTTAGTCGTCCTTGGTTGATGTGTTAGTCGTCCTTGGTTGGTGAGTTAGTCGTCCTTGGTTGATGTGTTGGTCGTCCTTGGTTGATGTTATAGTCGTCCTTGTTGATGTGTTAGTCGTCTTTGGTTGATGTGTTCGTCGTCCTTGGTTGATGTGTTAGTCGTCCTTGGTTGATGTTATAGTCGTCCTTGTTGATGTGTTAGTCGTCCTTGGTTGATGCGTTAGTCGTCCTTGGTTGATGTGTTAGTCGTCCTTGGTTGATGCGTTAGTCGTCCTTGGTTGATGCGTTAGTCGTCCTTGGTTGATGTGTTAGTCGTCCTTGGTTGATGTGTTAGTCGTTCATGTTTGATGTGTTAGTCGTCCTTGGTTGATGTGTTAGTCGTCCTTGGTTGATGTGTTAGTCGTCCTTGGTTGATGTGTTAGTCGTCCTTTGTTGATGTGTTAGTCGTCCTTGGTTGATGTTATAGTCGTCCTTGATTGATGTGTTAGTCGTCCTTGTTTGATGTGTTAGTCGTCCTTGTTTGATGTTATAGTCGTCCTTGGTTGATGTGTTAGTCGTCCTTGGTTGATGCGTTAGTCGTCCTTGGTTGATGTGTTAGTCGTCCTTGGTTGATGCGTTAGTCGTCCTTGGTTGATGCGTTAGTCGTCCTTGGTTGATGTGTTAGTCATCCTTGTTCGATGTGTTAGTTGTCCTTGTTTGATGTGTTAGTCGTCCTTGGTTGATGTGTTAGTCGTCCTTGTTTGATGTGTTAGTCGTCCTTGTTTGATGTGTTAGTCGTCCTTGGTTGGTGAGTTAGTCGTCCTTGGTTGATGTGTTAGTCGTCCTTGGTTGATGTGTTAGTCGTCCTTGGTTGGTGAGTTAGTCGTCCTTGGTTGATGTGTTGGTCGTCCTTGGTTGATGTTATAGTCGTCCTTGTTGATGTGTTAGTCGTCTTTGGTTGATGTGTTCGTCGTCCTTGGTTGATGTGTTAGTCGTCCTTGGTTGATGTTATAGTCGTCCTTGTTGATGTGTTAGTCGTCCTTGGTTGATGCGTTAGTCGTCCTTGGTTGATGTGTTAGTCGTCCTTGGTTGATGCGTTAGTCGTCCTTGGTTGATGCGTTAGTCGTCCTTGGTTGATGTGTTAGTCGTCCTTGGTTGATGTGTTAGTCGTTCATGTTTGATGTGTTAGTCGTCCTTGGTTGATGTGTTAGTCGTCCTTGGTTGATGTGTTAGTCGTCCTTGGTTGATGTGTTAGTCGTCCTTTGTTGATGTGTTAGTCGTCCTTGGTTGATGTTATAGTCGTCCTTGATTGATGTGTTAGTCGTCCTTGTTTGATGTGTTAGTCGTCCTTGTTTGATGTTATAGTCGTCCTTGGTTGATGTGTTAGTCGTCCTTGGTTGATGCGTTAGTCGTCCTTGGTTGATGTGTTAGTCGTCCTTGGTTGATGCGTTAGTCGTCCTTGGTTGATGCGTTAGTCGTCCTTGGTTGATGTGTTAGTCGTCCTTGTTCGATGTGTTAGTTGTCCTTGTTTGATGTGTTAGTCGTCCTTGGTTGATGTGTTAGTCGTCCTTGTTTGATGTGTTAGTCGTCCTTGTTTGATGTGTTAGTCGTCCTTGGTTGGTGAGTTAGTCGTCCTTGGTTGATGTGTTAGTCGTCCTTGGTTGATGTGTTAGTCGTCCTTGGTTGGTGAGTTAGTCGTCCTTGGTTGATGTGTTGGTCGTCCTTGGTTGATGTTATAGTCGTCCTTGTTGATGTGTTAGTCGTCTTTGGTTGATGTGTTCGTCGTCCTTGGTTGATGTGTTAGTCGTCCTTGGTTGATGTTATAGTCGTCCTTGTTGATGTGTTAGTCGTCCTTGGTTGATGCGTTAGTCGTCCTTGGTTGATGCGTTAGTCGTCCTTGGTTGATGCGTTAGTCGTCCTTGTTGATGCGTTAGTCGTCCTTTGTTGATGTGTTAGTCGTCCTTGGTTGATGTGTTGGTCGTCCTTGGTTGATGTGTTAGTCGTCCTTGGTTGATGTGTTAGTCGTCCTTGGTTGATGTGTTAGTCGTCCTTGGTTGATGTGTTAGTCGTCCTTGTTGATGCGTTAGTCGTCCTTGTTTGATGTGTTAGTCGTCCTTGGTTGATGTGTTAGTCGTCCTTGGTTGATGCGTTTGTTGTCCTTGGTTGATGTGTTTGTCGTCCTTGGTTGATGTGTTAGTCGTCCTTGGTTGATGCGTTTGTTGTCCTTGGTTGATGTGTTAGTCGTCCTTGGTTGATGTGTAAGTCGTCCTTTGTTGATGCATGTAAAATGTGTGTTATGCAGTTGATACATGTGATCCAAGCTCCGCCGCGAGGTACTAAATTTATTTACAAGATAGTATCAATATTTTGTATCAACAATTATGGTGGTGATATGCAGTTATGAGTGAGTGAGTGAGTGAGTATGGTTTTACGCCGCTTTTAGCAATATTCCAGCAATATCACGGCGGGGGACACCAGAAATGGGCTTCACACATTGTACCCATGTCGGGAATCGAACCCGGGTCTTCGGCGTGGCGAGCGAATATGCAGTTATGAGGCCTGATGAAAGACTTGTATGAGTCTCCTGTACGTTTAGTTTTCTAATTGCTTTTCCACGACCACCGTTATTGGTAACATTCTGCAACACCCCATTATTATATTCTAAACTTTAAGGGTTAAATAAACATTTGAAAATATGTAATAGTTAATTTCACAACATTCTATTTACACGCCTTTTGAAATTAAGCTGGGTGTATCTACGATGTATGTAACAGTATGTAGCGTTGAACTAACAGACTTATGACCTACACATTTTGACTAACTAATATAACAGAAATAAATGTATATTATAAACCAGAGACCATATGATATGATGTGGTCTCTGTATTAACTGTTATAAAATAACATCGTCATAATTGTAGGCGGAGTGATTTAAGGCCGCTTTGAACAGTATTTAAGTCGCACAACGACTCGCTTGCCGTGCCGCTACTATTGAAGCTATTCGACTGGAAAAAAGCATAAGGACACCCGTAAATAACTCGCAATAACTGTTTACCAAGAAGCTTAAAATATCTTTTAAATTATTTATGGTATGCATAAACGCTCGCTCAAGTAGTTTATGTACCGAAAAAAGAAAAGTTAAAAAAGTATCTAGGCACACAACGACCATTGTTGAGTTGAGGCATGGAGACTGATATTTTCTTTAAAATGTTATCATTTTCATTTGATCATAAATTTTGTTTGTTGATGAAAAGAAAACACTCATGGTTCTTTATTTCTGAAAATAAGCAACTTTCGGTTAAATTAATAATAAACAATAACAATCTGGATCGATACATCATCGATTGGATGAAACGGATACAATCATGGCAACGCGGTAAACTCCACATGCATCGTGATCCCGCTATTACAATCCTTTTAAATATCTAACTTTATTTTCTATAATAATGTACATGGATAATTAATTTGGGTAAAATTTATC
Organism: Haliotis cracherodii; assembly: GCF_022045235.1. Lineage (NCBI taxonomy): Eukaryota > Metazoa > Mollusca > Gastropoda > Lepetellida > Haliotidae > Haliotis > Haliotis cracherodii. The sequence goes on from NW_027266265.1 coordinate 40,538,187, forward strand.
GCCTGTTTATCGAGTTTGTAAATGATTTTATATCAAATTTTCGCTCGCATTGAATTTTTACGAATTTAAACTCATTTAAATTCGAGATACCGGAGATGTAATATGAAAATCTTCTGACTCATCAATAAGTCATTCTATTTAAATAATTCATCTTTATGGACCAGTCCACTGGGGGATAAAGGGAACAGGCAGGGGACTAGCTGTCCACTGGACCATTAACTTTGTTGTTTTAAACTGCAGTGATTTCCGCATGTAGTTATTTTGTACGGATACCCCTGCATTGTTTACAGCGATCCTCACACAGTAAGCTGGTCCGCCGTGGTATAACTGAAATACTATCCTAAGCGGCGTTAACCTCAGTCACTTGATTGAACCATGTCCGAATGTCAATAATTTATGGAAGGTGAGGGAAATCAATGGGACAACACCCTCGCCAAAAAAATAAATTAAAAAAATGTACGTGCATTTTCCACATTATCAAAAAGCTTTTGCACCCCCTCCACCTTCTATTTCCACTCAAAGCACCCGGCATGCTCGCTTGCTAACCACCATGCACCCCGATTTAGGTAGAATTTGTATTGAACCATGCTGCCTGTTATTGAGGTCTGATTTATACCCCTCTTGTTTCTTCTCTTGACTGTCTATGGACAGAAGACTGCGCGAGACGACAGTACGTGGAGAACGCTACAGGTGTCGACACACAACCCCCGGCTCCTTCCATCCGGTGCTGTCACATGTTCCCCTAGACGTACTGAGGTGTTCCGAGTAAGCAGGTGCCCGTTGATAGAAGTATTGCGTCTTGAGTCAGCAGGTGCCCGTCGACGTACTGAGGTATCCCGAGGAGCAGGCGCTTTCACATGATGGAGGTAAGCATGACGGTGTAAGCACATGTTATCACAGACAAGACATGCTCCAAGTACAAAGGTCTATATATTACACCTGGGCTGTTTACTCCAACTTTTCAGATGAAAAGTAAACTAATGCAAATAAATGTTCTTAGGAAGGTTCGTTGCCGAAATATTATTCATATACTGATCGAATGAGAAGACAATGAATGCGTAACAAGACTAGGCAATGGTCCCTCGAGAAAAGAGCCAAGATAAAACATCTGTTGCAGTGAAAATGGTGACACATTATTTCTAAGTATCAAGGTGGCGGCATATGTATGATTATGATATGATAAAAACATGAATAAAGTAGCGGTATCTCAAATTGAATTCCATATTATAAATATTTGAAACACAAATCACTGATTTTCGTAGATATCAGCATGAAACAACAAATGAACAAAAAAGTTAAATTAATTGAGGCCTCGTACATTTGTTTCGCATATAAATACGAAATCTTATGATGAAAACTCCAGATCTTATTTGAATAGTAATCTCACATGTAACAGAAACTCGTGCCAATCCTGGACAAGACGAATTGCCAATCCTGGTCTTCAAACAAGTTTAAAAAGCTTTTACTGTTCATACGCCAATATGAAATCCTTCAAGAGAGACACGATTGTTCATTCGTCTTGTCCGGAATGGCACGAAATGGTCACGAATGGACGTTTAGGCAAAGCAGATGCATAGTTTCGTAAAGCTCTTTACTTACCGATCTGCGGCTAATGCTACTATTCCACACATACGACGAATCCCAGGAATTGATAAATTTTAGGATTCGTTGTTGAATCGTTATCAGTTCGTGAAATTCTTAACTGATTTGCATATATTCGTAGTTAGTTCTTACAATTCTTGAGCTATCGGGAATTCGTGGCAAAAGTTTTGAGCTGTTCAAGTTTTGGCCACTCCCGATTCAAAAATATCTTAGTTAATTCGTAAGAAAATCGTAATGCATTCTTAGGCATCATAACTGAATCGTTATCGATTCGTAGGCATTCGTAGGTATTCTTAACTCATTCGGGGATTCGTGAATTCGTGGCTTTACGACGAATCGGCTGCGAATCTGTCACGAATCCTACGAATACACGCCGAAGCAGGTATGAAGCTCACGATCCAATCACGAATCAGCTACGATTGCCGGCAAATTGGGCATATAAGGAAATTAACATTGATTTCAGGTCATTAGCTGCTGGCGATTGTTGATACTCCAGTTCCAGGGCCAATAATACAGCTGCTCTACGTTGGACATCCATTTTAAAGCTGATGCCCGACCATGGGTGGGGGACTTTTTATAGATATCTTGAGGGAAAACCCCACAATTTATCAAGAATAGTCACGATGTCATTTTTATTCGTACCTTATTCGTACATGCATTCGGCGTATTCTTAACTGATTCGTAACTGATTCCTAACTTTCGTGCAGTATTCGTAATAGCTTCTTGTAAATCGTAGTGAATTCTTGAAAATATTCATGCGAATCCAGCCGAATCCAACGAATATTCGTAACTCTATCGTAACTCTATCGTGACTAGATCGTAGAGCGTCACGAATTGAACCAGAATATTTGCTAAATTCCACGAATCCTAAAATTTACAAATCGTGGTGATTCGTGGGATTCGTGCTCTGTGTGGAATAGTAGCATAAGCGATCTTAGCGCTCAATACGATCGTAAGTTTATGTTAAAGTTTGGGAGTAATGACGCTCGCTGCCCTAAGTTTTGCTTTGTGAAACGGTACCCCGATTATGGATTCAAACTACTAATGTATCAATCTATTGCGTCATCTCATAACATATTCTTCTTTTGACGAAATAATAAAATAATAAAATAAATATGTATCTTTAAAAATGAAAAGACAAATGTTACTTTCCTAATCATGTTCTGCTGGAATATTGCTAAAAGCGGCGTAAAACCATTTTCTCTCACTCACTCTCCTAGTTTGGTGTGTATTTCTCTACTGAAATAAGTTTAACGACTGGACTTTGACCAAGTGATAACAACGCCCTGCCTAAAGTGTTTTATTGTACTACTCGTAAATAACTTTAAAAAAATGGAATTATATTGACGGTGTGTTACCAGTTTGCCTTCAACAATACTGACCCGACTTTTGTACATCTATACCGTGGTGCAATCTCAAAATATCGGAATTTGCTGCCTCTGGGTTCGAGTCCCGTTATTTTAAAATCTTGCATGCCAGAACTATAACCAAATGTATAACTACACTAAGCCAACTTGTTTTGTCCATATATTAGCACTTCACCGGAAAGATAAGATTTTTTGTTGTTGACAATTATTACTCCTTTCAGAGGGTTGCACATCAGCTTCCAAGGTTGTATAGTAGGTTTAATCAATTGTAGTGAACTTACGTTACATGGATGTACATTTCTTTCTTGTGATATAAATATAGCATGTATAACTGAAATATATATATATATTTATACACATGATCTGTTTCAAGAAAAACATGAAAAGTTGTACCTACAGTAATGATAGTATTGCTATTAGAGGCGTTACTGATCTATAGCATTATTGTACAGGGCATGATTAATATTTAAATTTGTGTAGGATTTTCCCCCATTTTCGTTCAAATTGTAATAGACCATTGTTTTGACGCTTGCATGATACATGGCTGATGTGGGTGTTTAAAACTATCACAGGATGATCTCTCAATCGTCAATTTATCAAATCAAGGAAATGTATCCGATGGAATTGACGAATAAATAACTAAAGTTAACTGTCGTGGAATCCCCTAAATATAATTAATACTATTTAATATGTTATATTTTATAATCATCCCACCAACGTTTTTAAACATATTGTTTAATAGTTTTCGGAGGAAGAAGCTATTTATCAACTACATTTTACAGCTGCCACGGTTATTGTGAAATTAGAAAATGAAAACAATATTTTGTTTGCAACGCGATATTATATAGACAGATGGAAATGTATAGAAACACACACATTTATAGTTTTGAATCAAACTTGTATTGAGCCGTTATGTTTCGACACCGCATTTCAAGATGATAGTATCATCCAAGATCCTCCATTGGAGTGTATTCTGTTCTTGCTGCGCTGCTGAAAAGTGCGACTGTTATACATATAAAAGCAGCACCTTGAGTAGAATGTGCTAACGTCATTGTGCCTGTATGAGAACAATGTATTCTGTTCCTGCTGCGCTGCTGAAAAGTGCCACTGTTATACATAAAAGCAACACCTTGAGTAGAATGTGCTAACGTCATTGTGCCTGTGTGAGAACAATGTATTCTGTTCCTGCTGCGATGCTGAAAAGTGCCACTGTTATACATATAAAAGCAGCACCTTGAGTAGAATGTGCTAACGTCATTGTGCCTGTATGAGAACAATGTATTCTGTTCCTGCTGCGCTGCTGAAAAGTGCGGCTGTTATACATATAAAAGCAGCACCTTGTGTAGAATGTGCTAACGTCATTGTGCCTGTATGAGAACAATGTCTTCTGTTCCTGCTGCGCTGCTGAAAAGTGCCACTGTTGTCTATAAAAGCAACACCTTGAGTAGAATGTGCTAACGTCATTGTGCCTGTATGAGAACAATGTATTCTGTTCCTGCTGCGCTGCTGAAAAGTGCGGCTGTTATACATATAAAAGCAGCACCTTGTGTAGAATGTGCTAACGTCATTGTGCCTGTATGAGAACAATGTCTTCTGTTCCTGCTGCGCTGCTGAAAAGTGCCACTGTTGTACATAAAAGCAACACCTTGAGTAGAATGTGCTAACGTCATTGTGCCTGTATGAGAACAATGTCTTCTGTTCCTGCTGCGCTGCTGAAAAGTGCCACTGTTGTACATAAAAGCAACACCTTGAGTAGAATGTGCTAACGTCATTGTGCCTGTATGAGAACAATGTCTTCTGTTCCTGCTGCGCTGCTGAAAAGTGCCACTGTTGTACATAAAAGCAACACCTTGAGTAGAATGTGCTAACGTCATTGTGCCTGTATGAGAACAATGTATTCTGTTCCTGCTGCGCTGCTGAAAAGTGCCACTGTTGTACATAAAAGCAACACCTTGAGTAGAATGTGCTAACGTCATTGTGCCTGTATGAGAACAATGTATTCTGTTCCTGCTGCGCTGCTGAAAAGTGCCACTGTTGTACATAAAAGCAACACCTTGAGTAGAATGTGCTAACGTCATTGTGCCTGTATGAGAACAATGTATTCTGTTCCTGCTGCGCTGCTGAAAAGTGCGACTGTTATACATATAGAAGCAGCACCTTGACTAGAATGTGCTGACCTCATTGTGCCTGTATGAGAACAATGGAATGTATTTATGACATGGTGTACAAGCTGTTCCAAGCACCCTGAGACCTCCTCAGACGGGACAATCTGTGTGTATATCATTCACCCTGATAAAGGTGATAAAGCACACATACCCACATCTGTGTGGTCAGATTCAAATGTCATAAGGAAGATAACGACAGCAATAAATACATTATGCTCGACAGTTGCGTAGACACTAAATAAACATATAACTGGGATGACAATAATTTACTGGCGGAAACAGTAACTTGATTTGAGCTAATAACTGAACATTTAACACTAATTTTGATCATAATTCTTTGTCAACCGTTAACTCGGTACACTGTACCACTTGTCAAAATAGACCCGTGAAGATCCGGGATAGAATAGGTCTTCAGCAACCCATGCTTGCTGTAAAAAGCGACTGTGCTTGTCGTAAGAGGCGACTAACGGGATCGGGTGGTCAGGCTCGCTGACTTGGTTGATGCATGTCATCGGATCCCACTTGCATGGATCGATGCTCATGATGTTAATCACTGGATTGTCTGGTCTTTACTCGATTATTTACAGACCGCCGTCATATATAGGTTGAATATGGCTGAGTGCGGCGTTAAACACCAACAAACTTTTAAATAGTTCAAGGACCCTTAAAGGTGTGTTTGTGTAAAGAAGAAAGTCCCAACTGAAATTATTTTCGCTTTCAAACTGTACCATATTGCTGATTTGAATTGGAAATAACGAAGCTTGTATGCAGAACCAGGACACAACATACACGTCCTGGTGGCATGTAAAAGAACACTTGCGTTTCTTTGAAAGTCAATTCAAACCAAACCTCAAAAGTCTTAATGGCCTACGAAGCCAATCTTTTGTCTTAATAATATTCTGATATGATAAATAACCACTTAAAAGTACATGCGATATCCTCCACGTGCTTGATTACAATATTATGGTGTTATTTGCCTGCATAAGTCTCGTGTTTAATTATAACATAAAGTAAACTACGTTTATTACGAACACGCTTATAACGAACTGACCGATATAACGAACCTATCTTTCAGTCTCAGCCATTTGTTGTATATATGCTGTATATATGCTTATAACGAACTACGGCTATTACGAACTAAAAGTAGTGTTCCCTTTGGGTTCGTTATAACCGTAGTTTACTGTATTGTTATGTGTTAATAATATTCGTGACAGTAGAAACTGTTGTAAATGTTTTTGTAGTGATAGTCAGTGGCAGCGGATTGATTGAAGTGGTAGTAAAATGTCGAGCGCTGTCGGTAGCAGCGAGTGGTTGGAGCTATCTGTCCCTGGTTGATGTTTATGAGCATGTCAGGCTTGATCGTTAACAACAAACAGGAACAGTCCATTCGAACACACTCACTCACTCTTTCAGAAGACACCCAAAGATGTGGCGACTGCGGAAGGGGGCGTGGCTGACTCCGAGACAGGGAAGGAAGGGATGAAGCGCGGCAACTGGGGCGGCAAGCTGGAGTTCATCCTCACCTGTGTCGGCTACGCTGTGGGCCTCGGCAACGTGTGGAGGTTCCCCTATCTGGCCTTTAAGAACGGGGGAGGTACGATACAGAAACCTTATTGGCCTTTCCTGCGTAATCATTGATTATCGAAATTGCACGTATAAAGCGACGTGCATGCCCGTGTGTGGGTGTAGTTGCTTGTACTAGTCCGGACTGATGCCGATTTATAGTGCTAGATCACTGAGATAACATGCCGCAGTTTAACATGAATTCCAGTCCTTGTTTAAGCCCCTCAATGCCGAGCGCCAGACAGGGTAACAACAAGTACCATATTTGGTATGACACGCTCGGAATGGAACTCCGGACCTTCTGCCCTCCGGGCGGATGCTGTGACCACAAGACCACGGAGGCGGTCGAAATCTGATAAGATGGAAATGTTACCTTGGTGTACTGCTTTACTTTTGATAGGGATATTTTAGCCTTCCATGATTCATCTGATCATCATAATATGTTAAGTGCATATCCCTATCATAAGGTGAGTAGTCTATGTCAAGATGGATTGCGAGAGATGTATTTCAAGAATTCATGCAACGCCTCCTTGGTGTAGTGATGGAGCTTCTCCCGCAGAGTGGAAGGTTGTTGGTTCCATCCTCTGGCTTCTTCGTACCAAAAGACGTTAAAAAATGGTACTTGTTGTTACCCTTCCTGACTTTCCGCATTAGGGGCTAAAAGGACTGGTCGGCTCGGAGTCAATTACGTATGTGAGTGGGGCATACATGTGAATCTGCAGCATGGTATCTCAGTGGGTTAGCAATAGAAAACCCACATAAGTCGGGACCAGTGCAAGCAGCCACACACACGTCGTTAAACGAGTGAACGAATCTAAAACGCTAGTCTAAGTCCCATTTTCCCGCCTCAAGTATTCATCAGCAAATGCTGTACAGGTGCGTTCCTCATCCCCTACTGGATCATGCAGCTGTTTGTGGGGATGCCTCTGTTCTTCATGGAGCTGTCATTCGGCCAGTTCGCCAGTCTTGGCCCCATCACCGTCTGGAAGGTCAACCCTCTGTTTAAAGGTAGTATCACTGCTAACTCATTGTATGGACCCGTTTCACAAAGCAATCGATCACTTTGTACAACTGGGCTCAGGCCTGTATTTTGGAGTTCTTCAATTATACTGTTATGTAATGTAATATGTATCCTACTTCTTATGTCTTATGTAGTCCGTTGACACATGCAGCCTACTTCTTATGTAATCTGTTGGTATATGTAGCCCACTTCTCATATAGTCTGTAGGCATGTGTAGCCTACTTCTTATGTAGTCTGTTGGCATATGTAGCCTACTTCTTATGTAGTCTGTAGGAATATGCAGCCTACTTCTTATGTAGTCTGTTGGCATATGCAGCCTTCTTCTTATGCAGTCTGTAGGCATGTGTAGCCTACTTCTCATATAGTCTGTAGGCATGTGTAGCCTACTTCTTATGTAGTCTGTTGGCATATGTAGTCTACTTCTTATGTAGTCTGTAGGCATGTGTAGCCTACTTCTTATGTAGTCTGTTGGCATATGTAGCCTACTTCTTATGTAGTCTGTAGGAATATGCAGCCTACTTCTTATGTAGTCTGTTGGCATATGCAGCCTTCTTCTTATGCAGTCTGTAGGCATATGCAGCCTTCTTCTTATGCAGTCTGTAGGCATGTGTAGCCTACTTCTTATGGTGTCTGTGGGCACATGCAGCCTACTTCTTATGTAGTCTGTTGGTTTATGTAACACACTTCCTACGTCGTCTGTGTTGTCTCAAGGTATAATTAAGGTACTTTACGTGTTCTTTGTGTGTTATCAAGATAGTAGGTATGTGTAGCGTACTTCATATAAAGTATGTGTTGTCTGTCTGAATATAAATCATACATGTACATGCATACTGTTTTATCAGGATGGGTGTTACATGTAAAGTAATTGCCATATAGTTTGTGTTATTAAGATGATAGGCATATGTAGCACGCTTCCCATGCTGGCTGTGATATTATTATCGAAGGTATCTGTGACGTCCTTCACTGCAGGGCTCGGCTACAGCATGGTGATCGTGTCGGGTCTCATCGGCGTCTACTACAACGTCATCATCGGCTGGTGCTTCTTCTACTTCTTCTCCTCGATGCAGGGAACGTTGCCCTGGTCTCACTGCAACAATGAATGGAACAGCCCCAACTGCATCGTAGACAGCCGGGCCGCAAACAACTCTAATGCCACCCTCAATATAAGTAGGTACCCACCCTTGTCATTATCAATTTGTACCGTTCACCATTGTCTGGGGTAGGAACCACCTTATCAGTGTCAGAAGGTAGAGTTTAACCATTGTCTGGGGTAGGAACCACCTTGTCAGTGTCAGAAGGTAGAGTTTTACCATTGCCTGGGGTAGGAACCACCTTTTCAATGTCAGACGGTAGAGTTTAACCATTGATTGGGGTAGGAACCACCTTGTCAATGTCAGAAGGTAGAGTTTAACCATTAATTGGGGTAGGAACCACTTTGTCAGTAGGTACAGTTTAACCATTGTCTGGTGTAGTAACAACCTTGTCAGTGTCAGAAGGTAGAGGTTAACCATTGTCTGGTGTAGGAACCACCTTGTCAGTGTAAGAAGGTAGAGTTTAACCATTGCCCGGGGTAGTAACAACCTTGTCAGTGTCAGAAGGCAGAATTAAACCATTTTTTGGGGTAGGAACAATCTTGTCAGTGTAAGAAGGTATAGTTTAACCATTGTCTGGTGTAGGAACAATCTTGTCAGTGTCCGAAGGTAGAGTTTAACCATTGTCTGGGGTAGGAACAATCTTGTCAGTGTCAGGAGGTAGAGTTTAACCATTGCCTGGTGTAGGAACCACCTTGTCAGTGTCAGAAGGTAGAGTTTAGCCATTGTCTGGGGTAGGAACAATCTTGTCAGTGTCAGAAGGTAGAGTTTAACCATTGTCTGGGGTAGGAACAATCTTGTCAGTGTCAGAAGGTAGAGTTTAACCATTGTCTGGTGTAGGAACAACCTTATCAGTGTCAGAGGGCAGAGTTTAACCATTGTCTGGTGTAGGAACCACCTTGTCTGTGTCAGAAGGCAGAGTATAACCATTGTCTGGGGTAGGAACAATCTTGTCAGTGTCAGAAGGTAGAGTTTAACCATTGTCTGGTGTAGTAACAACCTTGTCAGTGTCAGAAGGCAGAGTTTAACCATTGTCTGGGGTAGGAACCACCTTGACAGTGTCAGAGGGCAGAGTTTAACCATTGTCTGGTGTAGGAACCACCTTGTCAGTGTCAGTAGGTGGAGTTTAACCATTGTCTGGCGGTACATTCATGTAGCACTGTCTGTGTGTAGAATACAATCATACTTACAGAAAACACCGTTTAGTCACAATGGTTGTATAGCATTGGTGTCATGTTTCTTCCACAGCGATGTACAACACAACCATCTCAGCCAGCGAGGACTACTTTCTGTGAGTATGTCCCTGCACCGATGTGCGGCAAATCTTATTAATCGAACATGCGTCAATATCTGTTCCACGTTCAAAGACTACGTGCTCTACGTGCTCTGAAACATGATGAAATCTAATTACCGTATTCGACGTAATAAGCGCCTAGGGCGCTCTCAAAATTAGAAATAGGGAGCTCTTATTAGAATGTTATTTTGTTGAAAAAAATATATTTGTTGTTGAGTTGAAAGATAAATTTCGTGGTTTATGCTGACAGCCTGAAATGTTTATGTACGACAGATATATTTTTCCAGAATTAAATGCCCATAATTAAGGGTGCATATAACACACGAGTGCGTATTATACGCGAATAAATAAGTCGTGTGTACGTTGATCAATCGGAAGGGGTGCTAATTGGGATTGTTCACTAGCCAATATCTTAGCAAATGTCGCCGTGGGCGCTTATTAGAGCGGGGCGCTTATTACGTCGAATAAGGTAAGTAACATATACACAAAATACTGTGTCGGTGGACAATGAAGTGTAACCGATTTAGGTAAAGTTCGGGGAGGAAAGTTGATCATTCTGAATATGTTATACTGATTCTATAGAATCATAAACCAACTGCTACAATGGTTGAAATTCGGCTATCAAAAGTTTGTTGATAAATAAATCAGCTTCGTTTTTTGTCATCATTTCTGCAGTCTGTTAGCCCAGCATTGGAAGGTGGCATATTGATTTCCAAGAAACGACTTATTTGAGTCCAAGTAGAGTCTCATATGCAAAGGGTTGCGATGGAATCAAATATATATATTCGGCCGAAGCCTCGCCCAATGTTTTTTCGGCTTACCTAATATGACACCGTATATGACACCTAAAACACCATAACTAATATTATGCCATACCCGCATCTCTACTACAACTATCATTATTGCGACGGGGGCACGGGCGGCCCAGTCGTTTAAGGCGCCGCGATTCCCTGTGCAGAGTTGCGTCCCCTGGCGTACGCCAGAAATCTATGATTGTGGGTTCGAATCCCGGTTTGCCCCGATTATGTTTTTAGGTTTGTCAGCACCATAACCGTGCTCGTGGGTTTCACCAAAGTGGTAAACGTCTGAGACCTGCATCACTTCGGGCTTTCCTTCCACATTAAGCTGACATGCCGTGATATAACTGGAATACTGTTAAAAGGGGCGTTAAAGCCAACTCACTCACTCACCCATCGTTGCCTGCATATGTCCTACATTTGGCAGTATCATGACAACAGGGGTTATCTCTTGCACAGTGTCTAATACCCTGACACCCGGTGTTTTAGGAATTACGTGCTGAAGATGTCTGACGGGTTGGAGAACATGGGTGGCCTCAACTGGCGCCTTAGTTTGTGCCTGCTGTTGGCGTGGTTTGTTGTCTTCGGAGTACTCATCAAGGGAATCAAGTCACTAGGGAAGGTAGCTGCATATATATGATATACGAACACTTATCGTGAGACCCGTGAACATCCGGGGTAGAATTGGTCTTCAGCAACCCATGCTTGCTGTAAAAGTCAACTGTGCTTCTCGTAAGAAGCGACTAACGGGTGGTCATGTCATGATGCATATCATCGTATCCCAAATGCGTGGATCGATGCACATGATGTCCATCACTGAATTGTCTGTTCCAGACTCGATTATTTACAGACCGCCGTCATATAGCTGGAATATTGCTGAGTGCGGCGTTAAACAACAAACAAACAAACAAACAAACAAAGATACATGGATTCAAACAGTATGCTACTATTATAGGAATGACTATACTGTTTCGTGGTATCTGTGTCTTATACCTGTAAAACTAGGGACCACGGAGTCTTGATTTAACCTTTTTACGAGACGAGTTGGTGTCGAAATTAGTGTTACTTGAGGCCCTGTCATCACTACGTTACAACCTCTTCTATGATATATTAAAGAAAAGAAATTCAGGTCAACGCAGGCTCATGTTATAATATTGCATTCAACCCTGGACTATTCCCTGTCCTAGCCTGACCGTGACTGGTGTGTTCCCTGTCCTAGCCTGACTATGACTGGCGTGTTCCCTGTCCTAGCCTGACTATGACTGGCGTGTTCCCTGTCCTAGCCTGACTATAACTGGTGTGTTCCCTGTCCTAGCCTGACTATGACTGGTGTGTTCCCTGTCCTAGCCTGACTATGACTGGTGTGTTCCCTGTCCTAGCCTGACTGTGACTGGTGTGTTCCCTGTCCTAGCCTGACTGTGACTGGCGTGTTCCCTGTCCTAGCCTGACTGTGACTGGTGTGTTCCCTGTCCTAGCCTTACTGTGACTGGCGTGTTCCCTGTCCTAGCCTGACTGTGACTGGTGTGGTCCCTGTCCTAGCCTTACTGTGACTGGCGTGTTCCCTGTCCTAGCCTGACTGTGACTGGTGTGTTCCCTGTCCTAGCCTGACTATGACTGGTGTGTTCCCTGTCCTAGCCTGACTATGACTGGTGTGTTCCCTGTCCTAGCCTGACTATGACTGGTGTGTTCCCTGTCCTAGCCTGACTGTGACTGGTGTGTTCCCTGTCCTAGCCTGACTGTGACTGGCGTGTTCCCTGTCCTAGCCTGACTGTGACTGGTGTGTTCCCTGTCCTAGCCTTACTGTGACTGGCGTGTTCCCTGTCCTAGCCTGACTGTGACTGGTGTGGTCCCTGTCCTAGCCTTACTGTGACTGGCGTGTTCCCTGTCCTAGCCTGACTGTGACTGGTGTGTTCCCTGTCCTAGCCTGACTATGACTGGTGTGTTCCCTGTCCTAGCCTGACTATGACTGGTGTGTTCCCTGTCCTAGCCTGACTGTGACTGGTGTGTTCCCTGTCCTAGCCTGACTGTGACTGGTGTGTTCCCTGTCCTAGCCTGTCTATGACTGGTGTGTTCCCTGTCCTAGCCTGTCTATGACTGGGGTGTTCCCTGTCCTAGCCTGACAATGACTGGTGTGTTCCCTGTCCTAGCCTGACTGTGACTAGTGTGTTCCCTGTCCTAGCCTGACTATGACTGGTGTGCTCCCTGTCCTAGCCTGACTGTGACTGGTGTGTTCCCTGTCCTAGCCTGACCCTGACTCGTATGTTCCCTGTCCTAGCCTGACTGTGACTGGTGTGTTCCCTGTCCTAGCCTGACTATGACTGGTGTGTTCCCTGTCCTAGCCTGACTGTGACTGGTGTGTTCCCTGTCCTAGCCTGACTATGACTGGTGTGTTCCCTGTCCTAGCCTGACTATGACTGGTGTGTTCCCTGTCCTAGCCTGACTGTGACTGCTGTGTTCCCTGTCCTAGCCTGACTGTGACTGGTGTGTTCCCTGTCCTAGCCTGACTGTGACTGGTGTGTTCCCTGTCCTAGCCTCACTATGACTGGGGTGTTCCCTGTCCTAACCTGACTGAGAATGGTGTGTTCCCTGTCCTAGCCTGACTGTGACTGGTGTGTTCCCTGTCCTAGCCTGTCTATGACTGGTATGTTCCCTGTCCTAGCCTGACTATGACTGGTGTGTTCCCTGTCCTAACCTGACTGAGAATGGTGTGTTCCCTGTCCTAGCCTGACTATGACTGGTGTGTTCCCTGTCTAGCCTGACTATGACTGGTGTGTTCCCTGTCCTAGCCTGACTATGACTGGCGTGTTCCCTGTCCTAGCCTGACTATGACTGGCGTGTTCCCTGTCCTAGCCTGACTGTGACTGGCGTGTTCCCTCTCCTAGCCTGACTGTGACTAGTGTGTTCCCTGTCCTAGCCTGACTGTGACTAGTGTGTTCCCTGTCCTAGCCTGACTGAGAATGGTGTATGTTGCAGGTCGTCTACTTCACCGCCACCTTCCCCTACCTTCTGCTGACGGCGCTGCTCATCCGGGGTGCAACACTAGATGGCGCCTCAGATGGCATCAAGTTCTACCTGACGCCCGACTGGAGCCGGCTGGCCGACTCAGAGGTGACGATGCTTTAGGTTATATTTGTGGTTCACAAATCAGAAAAGTTTCCATCGTCACTCACACGAATAACTATGAAGGGGGTGGAACAGATTCCACATGAAACAGACGCCACCAAAGACCATTAGATATCCTGGAGGCAGGGGGAAAGGGATTTAATCGAAAATATAAGCCACAGAAAATGCTTGAAAATATAATTATGCTTCAGACCGACGAAAAATTGAAATTGTCTGCCACCAAAATAACATTATGCGAGAAATGAATTAGGCTGATACTTCTCCTAAAAACCCAGCTGTGAACAGGGGAAAACTATTCTGTCTCAATACAGATCCCTCCCATCCTCCCCAATCACCCCCCATCCCCCCCCCCCCCCCCCACCCCCCCCACCCCCGACCCACCCACACACACACACTTAAAGAAAGGGAAGAAAATGAAGAAAAAGGCTCAGTAATTTATGTTTGGTCAGATTGAGCACCATTGTTCATCTTCATCCTCTGACTATGGCTGCTTCCAGGTGTGGAGTGACGCAGCCACTCAGGTGTTCTACTCCCTTAGTGCGTGTTCCGGGGGCCTGGTACTCATGGCCAGCTTCAACAAGTTTGACAACAATTGCTTGAGGTATGCCTCTAGTATCCCTGTGGGTTCGAATCCCGTATTCGTCCCGATAATGATCCTTTATTTGTCCACATGATTGGGTCTACCAACTGAGATGCGTGGGCTCCCTTCCTCATTGTAACTGTTCCACGTAGTAATGCCCAACTCTCTAGTTGTTATGGTGTTCATTTCGTTCACTTGACAACCGTTTTTTTTCAATCCTAGGGACGCCTTGATTGTTCCTCTCGTGGACTGTCTCACGAGCTTCTTCTCTGGATTTGTGGTGTTCACTGTGCTGGGGTTCATGGCGTACAACAAACAGGTCAGCGTAGCCGATGTTGCCGCGGGAGGTAGGTGTTGCTTCAGGCAATGGATGTTGCTGTAGGTTAGTGTTCTCTACTTGTATGGTAGGTGTTCGCTAAAGGTGAAGCAAATGAATAAAATATATGAAGTGCCAGAAACCTATGATTGTGGGTTCGAATCCCGATTCGCCCCGATTATGTTTCTAGGTTTGTCAGCACCATACCCGTGCTCGTGGGTTTTACCGAAGTGGTAAACGTCTGAGACCTGCATCACTTCAGGCTTTCCTCCCACATTAAGCTGACACGCCCTGATATAACTGGAATACTGTTCAAAAACCGAACTTTACAATTACCAGTTTCTTCGTTAACTCTTTAGAGGTATACTCAGACTTAATTATTATCAGTGAGTTTATTTGCGAAATAGACCTTTTGATAAGGGTGCTGCTACCTTTCTCAAAAAGGCCTCTCATTGCCGTACTTTGTGAGCGTCTCCCTACATTGTTCATGAAGTGAAATTTCCAGGATGTAATATTACATCTGTTATGCAAAGGCGAGAAACGTGAAGCCCAGTGGTCAAAGGCTGTATCATTCACAGTCAAGTCGCGTTAATCCGACGCTCGTTAATCCGACAGTCGGCTTTATCCGACACTAGTGATAGGAACAGATTAAATCAGTGCTATTTAAACCCGTTGATCCGACAGACTCGCACTCCGACTCCGACACAGCTAATTTGCAACGAATTGCTGAAATCTCTCATTAATTTCGTTAATCCGACACAGTGTACTTTGAAGGCTTACGCCCCTTGGTAGCTGCAGGATCTGCCGGTCGTGACTATTTATTGACCTTGGGTTGTAATCACCAACCCACATAGGTTTAAACAAAGTGGTTGACGGTTGTGACCTTCGTCACTTTGTCCTAATCTCTTACATTAAGATGACGTCAAACATAACTCACTCACCCGTGACAACAAAATGTCAATGTCCACCACTTACATGTCAATGTCCACCACTTACTATTGGGTGTTAACTGCCAAACGTTTTCTTTGACAGGTCCTGGTCTGGCATTCGTGGCCTACCCAGAGGCTCTGGCCAGCATGCCGGCCCCCACCGTCTGGGCAATCCTGTTCTTCTTCATGATGGTTATCATCGGGTTCAGCTCTCAGGTCAGAACTGACTCTACAATGGGAAGGATCAAGGGGCCATTATACATGACATTGCACGGTATGAGTTATCATACCCAGACGGTGCTAAAACTATCGATCACTGGTTTGCCTGGTCGAGACTACTTACAGGCTTTCGTAACATATATTTAATATGAGTTCTAGCAGGTAAGGACCGCCTCAGTGGTCTAGTGGTAGAGCGTCCGCCCAGAGAGCGGAAGGTCCGGGGTTCGATCCCCGGCCGCGTCATACCAAAAGACGTTCAAAGATGGTACTTGTTGTTACCCTGTCTGACGCTCGGCATTAAGGGGCTAAAACAAGGATTGGTCGGCTCCGAATCAGTATACTGTGTCTGAGTGGGGTATTCATGTTAAACTGCGGCATGGTATCTCAGTGGGCTAGCACTATCAATCGGCATCAGTCCGGACTAGTACAAGCAGCCACACACACACGTGCATGCAAGTCGCTATATAAGTGCAATAATCTTGGACGCGACGTTAAACCCAATTTCACCTCACCTCTAGCAGGTAAGGGGTAATCAGAGTTGAATGACTTGTGACAAGCATGTCATGTTTATTACCTGATCTAACAAGTCTTAGATGATCTTATGACGAGTGATAATATTGGTGTTTTTTATCTGTTTCAGTTCTCCATCATAGAAACAATCATCTCGTCCATCTCTGACGAATACGACTGGATTCTCCGGAAAAGTTTCCGGAACTCCACCCTCTTTCGTGTGTCTCTTTGTGTCGCCTTCTATCTCATGGCTTTGCCTATGACTACAAACGTGAGTACAATAAACTACGGTTATAACGAACTCAAATGGACTACTTATTTAAGTTCGTTATAGCCGTAGTTCGTTATAAGCATACATACAACATCTATACAGCAAATGGCGGGGACAAAAAATAAGTTCGTTATAAACGTATTTTACTGTACTTGAAAAGTGCACAAGAAATATGGTCCACAGTCCTCTTCCCTCTAGAGATTGTCTGTGTCGTATTTTACCTGTGCATATGGCTATAAATATGAGTACTTGAAGAGTGCACATGAAATATGGTCCGTAGTGCTCTTCCCTCTAGAGATTGTCTGTGTCGTATTTTACCTGTGCATATGGCTATAAATGTGAGTACTTGAAGAGTGCACATGAAATATGGTCCACAGTCCTCTTCCTACTAGAAATTGTCTGTGTCGTATTTTACCTGAGCTCACCACCATAAACTATTCTGGCATAGTGCAAGTTGATGAGTAACAGAAGACCTCATTGTTGGTTATTGGAGACACACGCATAACAAAAACTTTGTCGAATGTATAATAATCCATTAAAGTAACAATCAAGTTACTGATATATTTCTCACTGTTTCATAAGTTTGTTTGTTTGTTGTTTAACGCCGTACTCAGAAATATTCCAGCTATATGACGGCGGTCTGTAAATAATGGAGTCTGGACCAGACAATCCAGTGATTGACATCATGAGCATCAAAACGATGACATGCATCAACCAAGTTGCCTCTCGCGACAAGCATAGTTGCCTTTTACGGCATGCATGGGTTGCTGAAGACCTATTTTCCACCTGTATCTTTACGGGTTGTTTGATAAGTAATTCAAAATGGCTTAAAACATAATATGAACAAAAATAAGCGGTTAGGCAATAATCCCTTTCAGTATCAGCTCCCTGGGGAGTATACAACCCAAGGTTAACAGTTCCATTACCATCTCATCCTATCTGGTACCATTTCACTGCTGGGTGAACAGAGGCATATATCGAACAAGGTCACTTAGGAGACACCACAGGTAAAAGTTGCTTAAATGTGGGGCAGGACCGAAACCCTGGGAACTCTCAGGAGTCAAGCTGCCAAACACGGTCACCCATCCACCTACTCTCCGCAGCCACCGTTGCTTAATTTCGCATGATTTGTGACCTGTGCGCTAAACACAGGACCACATGCGACCACAAAGCTGTATCAGACTACAGAGGCGTCGTGTTTACGTATTTTGGGGTTGTATGCTTAACAAAATACGTGTGGGATCATGACCTATCTCGATATACCGTACACATTTAGATGAACTCATTCTCACCACAAAAAAAAAAAAAAAAATTATTCATGGCCCCTTACATATTTTGTTCAGTATACAACCCCAAAATACGTAAACTTTAAACAAGACGGCTTTAATTGTATGGCATACAAGACGTTTTACCGAATGCTTATTGTGATATATGTTTTTGATATATAGGGCGGAATGTACCTCTTGGAGCTTGTAGACAGCACCGTCAGTGGCTTCCCGCTCCTATTTGTCGGCTTGCTGGAGTGTATGGCCATCAACTACGCCTACGGTAAATGCTTGTTTTGTGGACCTGAACACATACTCGTCTTCACATCATGTACCCTAAGAGATAACACTATCATTATTTAACCCTTCAGACAATATCCTAATAGGCCTGTCACCCTATTACCCTATACTGCTGAAGGTTCCTGACAATCTGGGAAGTAAATCAGTAACCAGCTCATCTTACAATGCACAAACGGTCACTTCTAAAACTGATTTTAGTTTTTACAAAACAGTTGTAATACCCAGCTTTTACAATTGACGTTTTATGTACTGGCCTTTTGGATATTAATATAATGTTGATTTTTTGTTGGTTAAAGGTCATTTTTAAATGAAAATTTCATTACGTGAATCGAACCTGCAACCTCACACATCATGCTAAGTTTTGTAACCTACTGTTTTCCCACTGAGCTACCAGGGCAGGTGAAGAAAATTTAAATTTTACATGTCATGACTCCAGTTGGTCCATGCTGCACGTTTTTTCTCTTGCACACTTTGATCGAATTCCTTTTATTCCGCGACACACTGTATTGTTTCTCTATAAGGTGTCTCGATGTTTTCTGATTTTAACTAGTATTTCTTGCATTTAAGTTTGGCTAAAATACGACACCGAGGTTTTGTTTGAAAATGTTACTCATCGGGCTTTTCCCTCGCTCGCGGCTTTACCATTCCAATTGAAACCCCCGAGTCGTGTTTTATTCTTTACATATCAACACTCAAACAGAACACTCTCACTATGTACTCCCAAAGAACCACACTTTAAATGTCCTCCCAAATACAACCGCATGTGTACTCCCAAAGACAACCGCATTTCTACTCCCCCAAACAACCTCTCCAATATCTACTCCTACAGAAACCCTAAATACTATAGTATCTTTCCCGTAAAAAAACTCTTCAGGATCTACAGCCAAAGACAATCCCATATCCTCTCCCAAAGTAAGTCTTTCAATATACACCTTGTCTCGTCTGTCAAAGTTCCACCATTGATGTAACAATTCGAAACGTCAAAGCCAAATAAATTTCTGCCGAAACAGATTCCATTTGTCGTAAAAGGTAAAGTAGTCATGAAAAATATATGAACGGGTCCTTGAAAATCAGTGATGACACCAGATTCTTGCGAAATAAATAGGGTAAGCATGTCCTTCTCTTCCGGCAGCTACCTTCACAATTTTGAAAAAAAGAGTAAGTGTGCCTTTGTTTCCTGACGCCGCACCCAGCATTACCCCCGCTATACCACGTCTGTCCGTAATAATCAAGTCTGGACCAGACAATCCAGAGTTCAGCATCATGAGCAATGACCCACGCCGTTGGGGTACGACGCAACGCTGGTAACCAAGTCGCCAAGCCTGACTACCCGATCCTTTAAAGTTAGAAAAAAAACAGCCGATAGGGCGAAGGAATTGTTTGTAAACACAATGGAATGGAATTCTCTGACTATGCGGTGTCTGCTGCAGGTTACAGTCGGTTCTCCGAGGACATCTCCATGATGCTGGGGAAACGTCCGTCCGTCTACTGGAGGTTCTGCTGGTGCTTCATGACCCCCGCAATGTTGTTTGTGAGTGTCTGCGTTAGATTATGGCGCCATCGTGTTGTTTGTGGGTGTCTGCGTTAGATTATGGCGCCATCGTGTTGTTTGTGAGTGTCTGCGTTAGATTATGGCCCCATCGTGTTGTGAGTGGGTGTCTGCGTTAGATAATGGCCCCATCGTGTTGTTTGTGGGTGTCTGCGTGAGATTATGGCGCCATCGTGTTGTTTGTGGGTGTCTGCGTTAGATTATGGTACCATCGTGTTGTTTGTGGGTGTTTGCGTTAGATTATGGCGCCATCGTGTTGTTTGTGGGTGTCTGCGTTAGATAATGGTACCATCGTGTTGTTTGTGGGTGTTTGCGTTAGATTATGGCGCCATCGTGTTGTTTGTGAGTGTCTGCGTTAGATTATGGCCCCATCGTGTTGTGAGTGGGTGTCTGCGTTAGATAATGGCCCCATCGTGTTGTTTGTGGGTGTCTGCGTGAGATTATGGCGCCATCGTGTTGTTTGTGAGTGTCTGCGTTAGATTATGGTACCATCGTGTTGTTTGTGGGTGTTTGCGATAGATTATGGCGCCATCGTGTTGTTTGTGGGTGTCTGCGTTAGATAATGGTACCATCGTGTTGTTTGTGGGTGTTTGCGTTAGATTATGGCGCCATCGTGTTGTTTGTGGGTGTTTGCGTTAGATTATGACGCCATCGTGTTGTTTGTGGGTGTCTGCGTTAGATTATGGCGCCACCGTGTTGTTTGTGGGTGTCTGCGTTAGATTATGGCGACATCGTGTTGTTTGTGAGTGTCTGCGTTAGATTATGGCGCCATCGTGTTGTTTGTGGGTGTCTGCTTTAGATTATGGCGCCATCGTGTTGTTTGTGGGTGTCTGCGTTAGATTATGGCGCCATCGTGTTGTTTGTGGGTGTCTGCGTTAGATTATGGCGCCATCGTGTTTTTCGTGAGTGTCTGCGTTAGATTATGGCGCCATCGTGTTGTTTGTGAGTGTCTGCGTTAGATTATGGCGCCATCGTGTTGTTTGTGGGTGTCTGCTTTAGATTATGGCGCCATCGTGTTGTTTGTGGGTGTCTGCGTTAGATTATGGCGCCATCGTGTTGTTTGTGGGTGTCTGCGTTAGATTGTGGCGACATCGTGTTGTTTGTGGGTGTCTGCGTGAGATTATGGCGCCATCGTGTTGTTTGTGAGTGTCTGCGTTAGATTGTGGCGACATCGTGTTGTTTGTGAGTGTCTGCGTGAGATTATGGCGCCATCGTGTTGTTTGTGGGTGTCTGCGTGAGATTGTGGCGACATCGTGTTGTTTGTGAGTGTCTGCGTGAGATTATGGCGCCATCGTGTTGTTTGTGGGTGTCTGCGTTAGATTATGGCGATCGTGTTGTTTGTGGGTGTCTGCGTTAGATTATGGCGCCATCGTGTTGTTTGTGGGTGTCTGCGTTAGATTATGGCGCCATCGTGTTGTTTGTGAGTGTCTGCGTTAGATTATGGCGATCGTGTTGTTTGTGGGTGTCTGCTTTAGATAATGGCGATCGTGTTGTTTGTGGGTGTCTGCGTTAGATTATGGCGCCATCGTGTTGTTTGTGGGTGTCTGCTTTAGATTATGGCGACATCGTGTTGTTTGTGGGTGTCTGCGTTAGATTATGGCGCCATCGTGTTGTTTGTGAGTGTCTGCGTTAGATTATGGCGATCGTGTTGTTTGTGGGTGTCTGCTTTAGATAATGGCGATCGTGTTGTTTGTGGGTGTCTGCGTTAGATTATGGCGCCATCGTGTTGTTTGTGGGTGTCTGCTTTAGATTATGGCGCCATCGTGTTGTTAGTGGGTGTCTGCGTGAGATTATGGCGCCATCGTGTTGTTTGTAGGTGTCTGCTTTAGATTATGGCGCCATCGTGTTGTTTGTGGGTGTCTGCGTTAGATTATGGCGCCATCGTGTTGTTAGTGGGTGTCTGCGTGAGATTATGGCGCCATCGTGTTGTTTGTAGGTGTCTGCGTGAGATTATGGCGCCATCGTGTTGTTAGTGGGTGTCTGCGTGAGATTATGGCGCCATCGTGTTGTTTGTAGGTGTCTGCTTTAGATTATGGCGCCATCGTGTTGTTAGTGGGTGTCTGCGTGAGATTATGGCGCCATCGTGTTGTTTGTAGGTGTCTGCTTTAGATTATGGCGCCATCGTGTTGTTTGTGGGTGTCTGCGTTAGATTATGGCGCCATCGTGTTGTTAGTGGGTGTCTGCGTGAGATTATGGCGCCATCGTGTTGTTTGTAGGTGTCTGCTTTAGATTATGGCGCCATCGTGTTGTTAGTGGGTGTCTGCGTGAGATTATGGCGCCATCGTGTTGTTTGTAGGTGTCTGCTTTAGATTATGGCGCCATCGTGTTGTTTGTGGGTGTCTGCGTTAGATTATGGCGCCATCGTGTTGTTTGTGAGTGTCTGCGTTAGATTGTGGCGACATCGTGTTGTTTGTGGGTGTCTGCGTGAGATTATGGCGACATCGTGTTGTTTGAGAGTGTCTGCGTTAAATTATGGCGCCATCGTGTTGTTTGAGAGTGTCTGCGTTAAATTATGGCGCCATCGTGTTGGGTGTCTGCGTTAGATTGTGACCCCGCCATGTTGTTTGTGAGTGTCTGCGTTAAATTGTGACCCCGTCATGTTGTTTGTGAGAGTCTGCGTTAGACGGTGATCCCGCCGAGTTGTTTGTGAGAGTCTGAGTTAAATTGTGACTCTGCCATATAGTTTGTGAGACTCAGCGTTAAATTGTGACTCCGCCATGTTGTTGGAGGGTGTCTGCGTTAGATTGTTACCCCGTCATGTTGTTTTTGATTGTCTGCGTTGTACAATGACTCCCGCCATGTTGTATGTGTCTGCATTAACTGTGACAACCGCCATGTTGTCTGCATTAACTGTGACAACCGCCATGTTGTCTGCATTAACTGTGACAACCGCCATGTTGTCTGCATTAACTGTGACAACCGCCATGTTGTCTGCGTTAACTCACGCCATGTTGTTTTTGTCTGTGAGTATGGCACCTTCCTCCTGCCCATCGTGTTTGAGCGTTAGATTATGTTATATCCTGTAAACCCAATGTTGCAATGTTGCAGTGATAGTGTTCAAGTGTATCCAGTACACCCTATGTTGCAGACAGTGATAGTGTTCAAGTGTATCCAGTACACCCTATGTTGCAGACAGTGGTAGTGTTCAAGTCTATCCAGTACACCCTATGTTGCAGACAGTGATAGTGTTCAAGTCTATCCAATACACCCTATGTTGCAGACAGTGGTAGTGTTCAAGTCTATCCAGTACACCCTATGTTGCAGACAGTGATAGTGTTCAAGTCTATCCAATACACCCTATGTTGCAGACAGTGATAGTGTTCAAGTCTATCCAGTACACCCTATGTTGCAGACAGTGATAGTGTTCAAGTCTATCCAGTACACCCTATGTTGCAGACAGTGATAGTGTTCAAGTCTATCCAGTACACCCTATGTTGCAGACAGTGATAGTGTTCAAGTCTATCCAGTACACCCTATGTTGCAGACAGTGGTAGTGTTCAAGTCTATCCAGTACACCCTATGTTGCAGACAGTGATAGTGTTCAAGTCTATCCAGTACAAGCCACTGACTTACGGCGACTACGTCTATCCGGACTGGGCGCAGGCTTTGAGCTGGCTTGTGGCTCTCTTCCCCATCGGCGCTATCCCCGGATGGTTTCTCTTCTACTTTCTTCGGAACGGCGGCTGGGATGTAAGTATCAAGGTTACATACCTGGGCCGGGTTGTTGAAAATCCAGTTAAGTGTTAACCAGCCGTTAAGTCAGTGTTAACTCTCCGTTAAATTTAACCAAATGGTTATGTTGTTTCCCAAAGTATGGTTAACTTTAACGACTGGTTAAACACCCTTTAAAAAGTTAAACAGAAGCTATTCCGAGCTGTTAATTTTGCATTAATGAACTACACAGACAGTGAACTTCGTGATAGGTACAGACTTGGGCGG
This sequence comes from Haliotis cracherodii, assembly GCF_022045235.1. NCBI lineage: Eukaryota > Metazoa > Mollusca > Gastropoda > Lepetellida > Haliotidae > Haliotis > Haliotis cracherodii. Next base: position 40,562,088 of record NW_027266265.1, read on the forward strand.
GAATCTACTACAACTGTCTACTTAACCAGGACAAAATCAAGATCTAATACCCATCGGAACATGGTCGGCATCTTGATATCAGTACCACTGTTATATATAATTTGCTTGTTTGTTGTTTATCGCCACACTAAGCAATATTCCAGCTATATGAGGGCAGCCTGTAAATACTCGAGTCTGGTCCCGACAGTCCAGTGATTGATATTATGAGTAACAATCCAAGTCGAGGTACGCTATCAACCAATTCACAGACCCTGACCAGCCGATCCATCAAGTCGCATCTTAAGACCAGGGCCCACTTGCACAAAGCGATTTTAGCGCTACGACTATTTTAAGTCATTGTTAGAGTATGGGCGTTACGATAATCGTAGCGATAAGATCGCTTTGTGCAAGTGCGCCAAGCATAGGTTGCTGGGGACCTATTCTAATCCGGAGGGGAGGGGACGTGAAATTGGGTTTAACGTCGCGTTCAAGATTCTTGCTCTTATACAGCGACGTGCATGGTGTGTGTGTGTGTGTGTGTGTGTGTGTGTGTGTGTGTGTGTGTGTGTGTGTGTGTGTGTGTGTGTGTGTGTGTGTGTGTGTGTGTGTGTGTGTGTGTGTGTGTGTGCTTGTGCCAGTTCGGACTAATGCCGAGTTCATAGTGCTAGCCCTCGCCGCAGTTTCACATGAATACCCCACTCAGACACAGTAGACTCCTAGCCGACCAGTCCTTGTTTTAGCCCCTTTATGCCGAGCGCCAGACAGGGTAACAACAAGTATCATCTTTTTGAACGTCTTTTGGTATGAAGCGGCCGGGGATCGAACCCCTGATCTTCCGCTCTCCGGGCATACGCTCTACAACTAGACCACGGATGCGGTATATTCGTACCAGGATTCTCCACAGTTGGACCCGTGAAAATTCGGGTCAGAATTCATCTTCAGCAACCCATGCTTGTCGTAAAAGGCGACCATGCTGGTCCGGATCAGGTGGTCAGGCTCTTTGACTCTTATCCAAGTTGTGCTGGTCGATGCTCATAATGTCAGTCACTAGGTTGTCTGGTCCTGACTCCTGTCCTGATTATTCACAAATCGCCTTCATATTGCTGTAATATGGCTGAGTGCGGCGTTAAACAGCAAACAAACAAACGAAAAATATATAATGACTTGACCAACTTGGCCTTTCCAGCAATATTGTAACATTGCACATTCGGCGACTGGAAACATATTCATAACAAATGCTTTTATTTGATTTTCACCCCTTCAGAACATGTTTGCGTTTTACATCTGACGTGTGACGTTTACGATGTTGCAGCTGATGAAGCAGCTGTCTATCCCACTCCCAGGATGGGGCCCTGCTCTTGAACAGAACCGGAAGTTCCGGTACGCAGGAACACGTGAGCTTGCGCAGATCGAGATCCGGAAAGACACTGATGACGAGAGGGACGTAAGTCGCGAAATGGACGGGTACGATCCGAAGACTGGTGGTCAGGAAAGACTCAGGTTTGACAAGAAGGATGCTGGACAGGACAATCTGGGGTATACCAAGGAGGACGAGCCCCCGTCTTACCAGGAGACATTCACCAAGATGTAAGGGATGCCCCACCATGTTATCGGGGTTGCTGAACTTTTTGAATACCAGCTGAATGACTTTCTGGATAAAAGCTGAATGGACGTGGACATTGTAGATTGCGTTTGCCATTAAGCCAGCCTCCGACAGGGGGATATATAGCAGTGTTGCGCCTCTAAAGAACGACCACCTTATTCTTGATTCTTCTTTTTCTGAACTTTTTATAGCCATTTTTGTACAAACTTGTATTCACGTCTTATTGTTTTAATACCTTTGTAATGAGGAACTCTTCTACCAATTAACGATGTGACATCACAACATTTTAATTACGCGTGCATATATTACATATATATGTTTTGCTGTGTTTGCTTGGAATAATATGTTTTATAATAATGATTTGTTTTAAATAATTTCGTTTAGAATATGCTATGTGGACATTTACAGAAATATTTGTAACCAGCTCTTGCAAAAATGTATTTACGTCTTATTGCTGTAAATAGTATTATGATCATGTTGTATAACTTCACTGAAGAGGCCCCAGGGCTGTAGTACACCAAAATATATCAGAGTAATAAAGTCTATAGAGTGGCATCATAAATAAACATTGACAATTATTGCCAAATTACGCTGTAATAGTAATGTAACAGAGATTCAAATTTAAAGACACTGGAATGGACAAGGTAATATTCTCATATATGCTAATTTCTTTAATGATACATAGTCCAGACATACAAGAAGATAAATTATATTCATCCTCGACTGTATTTAAATTTCATAACAGACAAATTCGCTCTGTATCAATCAGAGGTTTATGCAAAAAAACACCTAAATGTATCTAAAGCTTTACGATATTTCTTTACAATTAAAACAAATGAATAATGTTATATATGTGTTTTGATTTTGTGTCTTAACTGAGGAAGAAATCTGCCCAAACCATTTATCAGTTCTGTCAACTTTTGACTTGACTCTAAAACCTGAAAACATGTCAATTCCTCGTTTGTACTGAATTACAAAGATTTTGTAAATATATTGCCTTCACTGTTTGTGTTAGTTACATAATACAGAAGAGGATCATTTCCAACATTTCCTACTTTATGAAAAAAAATCAAAATTGTTTAGTCTGAGCCTTAGCTCCGTGTAGTTATACTCGACTTCTATTGACGAAATATCTTGAAAAATGATTTGTACGTAATGTCACCAAGAATATTTATGTACTTTTATATATCCATCAACACCTGTTGTGCTTGCACTGATGCTTGTCTTGCATGCAATAGCCAAGAAAGATGATTAGTAAAGTAAACATATATATATATATATATATATATATATATATATATATATATATATATAAAGAGAGAGAGAGAGAGAGAGAGAGAGACTGAGAGAGAGAGAGAGAGAGAGACTGAGAGAGAGAGAGAGAGAGAGAGAGAGAGAGAGAGAGAGAGAGAGAGAGAGAGAGAGAGAGAGAGAGAGAGAGAGAGAGAGAGAGAGAGAGAGAGAGCAGGGTTCTAAACTTTCTTGATATGTCTGTTTACTGTTAGTTTCCATTCCCTCCAGTTCACCAATTTGTCTCTGTAGACCATTGATAGTACTTGAAAAAAAAGTCAATTGCAAAGATAAGTAAGAACAACTGTGTACTACTCGGATGTAACTGGATACCATTTGTTCCCTGTCGTGTACAGCAATGCTATATGGATGTAATAACAAAATAAAAGACGTTGGCACTCTTTCCAACCAAGGAACTGCCAACGTCAATGAACTGAGTCTGTTTCCGGCATCTCACAGACGTCGACGCAGCCATGGAAAGAAAGGACGAAGGCCAAATGATATCATTCGTTTGGAAGAATTGTTGTCGCTCCTTCAAGAACCATTGGGACTTTTACAAAGTAAGAACAAGATTATACTCTGTTTCATTGAAAGAAATTAGTAGACTCCAGCAACTTTTGCAAATGGGTGGGTCTTCAAACAAAACAGTCCACAGTGTCGACGATAGAGTGTAGTTCTTGTTATCGCTTTCAAACGTTTGGCCAAACCAGAAACAGACTCCACCAAATCAGACAAAGACAGCATGTTCTTGAATTTTAATTTGCAAACAAGGGAATTGATGTCTTAAATTTAAGTAACATTATCAGACAAAAATCATTTTCCCCAAAATTTCAGGAACAAGCAACAATTTCATTTTCCTATACGAACACAATTTTATCCAGGTTCTTCAATTATAGGCACGTGTTGCAGAATGTCAATTCTACTACTTGTCTCTGCCAAGCCTCATCATACTTCTGTCAACCTGTAGGTCATATAATTGCAGGTGACTTCTCTATTGTTGACAATAACAACCTTCGTCAGTTATTCAGATATGGACCAAAATACTGTGAGCACCCTCCTACCAATTGGATTCACAACTTTAAAATCATTATGGATGCTGTCGAAGAATGTGCCAAAATATTGGGCCAAAAGAGAAGTGGAACCTGTTGAACGTCTTTCAGAGTGGGTTTCAGTATGTGATGTGGTCATAGGTAGGTGCGACAAACATAAAAAGAGGAAATGGAATTGACATAAACCCACTCTGTCCCAGCCAGTCGTCATCCAAGGTCTGGCTGCCCTACATGCAACATTTGTAGTTGTTCCCACTGACAAGGCCTCAAATAACATAGCCATTATATGTAATCACCACATTAATTGTTTGATGAAAGAACTTGATATGACATATCAAATAATGCTACATATAAGGTCAGTATCTTACCTGAGGAAGAAATCTGCCAAAACCATTTATCAGTTCTGTCAACTTTTGACTTGACTCTAAAACCTGAAGACATGTCAATTCCTCGTTTGTACTGAATTACAAAACTCCATAAAAATTCCATACAAGGAGAGATACATGTATATTGCTGTGTCCAGCAACTGTACCACTAAATCCCTGTCTCAAAGACTATCCATAATCCTTAATACAATCAAGGAAGGACATTCTTTGTATTCACAGAAAGTATTTGAGACAAGTGGAATTAATATCATGTGAATTCTCGAAGAATTTGCCTAACATTTTGCAATCTCAGAAAAGAACCAAGTTCCTTTATATCAAAACATTTGATTTATCAACTTTGTACACCACTATCCCACATGACAAACTTAGGGAAAAACTTCATAACTAGATCCATGGGGCTTTTGTAACCAAAGGTTGTTACCACAGATACAGTTACGTATCTATATTCAGAGGTTCAGGACACTTTGTAAAACATGAAAGCCAATGCCATCTGAAGTTTACTGAGAAATCAATATGTGAAATGCTGGACTTCCTCATTGACAACATATATGTAAAATTTTGGGGTAAGACATTTCAGCAAGAAGTAGGCATCCCCTAGAGCACATTGTGCTCCCCTTCCTGCGGAACTGTTTCTTTATGCATATGAACCGGAATGTCTGTTGGGATTGGCAAAGTCAAAACAAGGTTTATGTGCCCAAGAAGTTTAGCCTAAGGTTCAGGTTTATCGATGATCTGATATCATTCAATAACAATCAAATAGCCAATTCCCTTCCCCTGATTTACCCACCTGAACTAGAAACATAGGAGACCAATTAGGCTGCCCTATCTGTTTCACATTAGCCACCATCCAGGGGTGTACTTTCTTTTGACCGGTAGTTTACATCACGGCGACCTATATAGTCGTATCTGGCTCAGCGGTTGGTATTATGAGCAATGGTCAACGCCGTCGGGGTACGATGGCACGCAAGTCACCGAATCTGACCATCCGATCTTCTTGAGTCGCCTCTTAAGACACGCAACTGAGTGCTGTCGTACAATACCGCCATGTTCTATTTATCTATTCAGTCACGTTTTACTTCACATACCGCTGTACCGGCCTGACATACAGAGTAGTTCTGTTGTGCCCTGACCTAAACCAGCTTGTGGGCATCGATCCCTATTTTCCCGCTGCTGTTGGTAGATTATCTCCCGATCTACCATAAAGGTGTCTTAGGGTGGTTTGGTTTTCAAAATGCAGTTGATAATAGTGATCTTGATGTCATTTGGAAAGATTTGGTCAATTGCTGTTTATAAGTGAGATATCCCAAGAAACACTGCATTGATTGGATTAAAGCTTGGAACCAAAGTTTGCATACTCCAGTCAGTAATGGTGACCTTGACATTTCCTTCAAGCTCACATGAAGCATTTGGCCAATTTCCTGTTTGTTGTGTGAATGCCACTTATGGTATGCAGTTCCGTATTACATATTGGGAGTTACATTTGTATCTCCCTTAGAATGATGCCTGTAAGTCGGTCGCCATTAAGTCAGTTGGGCTACAAAACACGTGTCTATGTTTTGCTGGCTATTGCATTGCACAGAGCTTGTAACACTGTCTTGGTGAGAAATCTCAATAAACAATGTATGGATGTTATACATAATGTGTTCAAAGTCAACAATAGATGACACCATGGACTTAAATAACATGTGAATAATGTGATCACCTTCACTTCTTTTCATGGTCACTGGGAGCTTTCCTCAGTTTGCTGTTTGTTCGTGAAATATCTATGGACATATTGCATAGAATAAGTTCATTTTACACGGGAAGCCATTTTAGGAGATCTGCGACCAGGCTTAGTGGTGAAAAACCTTGACCACATTATCGGGTCAGTTTTACAGATAACGATTGACTTCTTTGCATTTTTGTTTATTTGTTGTTTAACGCCATACTCAACAATATTCAAGCTATATGATGGAGGTATGTAAATAACCGAGTCTGAATCAGACAATCCTGTGATTGATATCATGACTATCTACACAAATATGATACGATGACATGCATCAACCAACACGGCGAGCCTGATCACCCGATCTTAGGACAAGCATGGGTTGTTGAAGACCAATTTTAACCCGGATCTTCCCGGTAATTTTGATTTTGTACTGGTTTACGTATCGTTGCTTCATGTGGTTGGCATTATCAGGATAATACCCAAAAGTTGTTAGCAGGTATGCTTCTTCTCCCAATGGTTCCCTGTACCTAATATATAGACTTAGCTTCAGATAAAGATGATATCATGTTAACACACTCTCAAAGTGTCTTTGTTCTGAGAGGCTTTTTTACCCAGACGGCCCAACAGCTTCAACACAACCAGAGCTTCAGTGCGGTATATTCTTACAAGAGATGCCATATTGGACGTTGGACACTGTCATGAATTGATGTGGGTAACATGTCTAGTGAATTTAAATGAGCAATATCTGGCAGCGGTCGTAAACTATTTTGCACCGATGATTTCTAATCTGCGATATGTACATGGTGCCTACGTACTTGACCCAAAACCCCTGGAACATTCAAACAGTGAGTGAGTGAATATGGTTTTACGCCGTTTGTAGCAATACTCCAGCAATATCACGGCGGGGGACACCAGAAATGGGCCTCACACATTGTACCCATGTCGGGAATCGAACCCTGGTCTTCGGCGTGACGAGCGAACGCTTTAACCACTAGGCTATCCGACCGGCCCCCATTCAAACAGCAAAGTATTAACCAACTCACATGACCCAGTCTAAATCTGATATTTTATTTGTTTGATGAAAGTGATAAGTGACATATTAGGTTGATGATACCTAGGGACACGTTGAACATAGATCTACGCTCGATGTCCCAATTTGCATCTTCAGCTCCTAATGTTTACATCTTTGTCGTCGCAGTATCGGAGTAAGACGGCGGGTTGTCGAAACCCTGGAATGCTGGATTGTCCTTCCCAACGTCCCCTTCAGGGGCCTCCTTGGCGTAGCGCCCTGTTCTGTTCTCCGGCAGTGAGGGTCCCCACTCGGGAAGCGGGGAGGACAGCTTCCTAAGGAGCTGTAGCAGGAGTAGGAGAATGGTATTTTCTTCAGCTGGTTACATGCATAGGGCATGCATAGTGCAAGATGTAATTGTCACTTGATTTGATTATGTAATAGAAAAGGTAGTTAATAAACAGTGTTACTGACATATGTCTAATATATTGATTTAGTAGTTTAAGTTATAACAAACTATATTTTCTGGAAAAGAATCTGTGGAGATAAAATAATTGTTATTGTTAAGAGTGAGTGAGTTACAATTTAACGTCGCATCGGCATTATTTCAGCCATATAGCGACGTTATTGTTAAGAAAGCGAACGTGTCGATGCTTCTACATATTGTGACACTGGACGGTGGGGTAGTCTAGTGGTTAAAGTGTTCGCTAGTCCGGGATCGGTTCCCCACATGAGTAAAATGTGAAAAGCCCATTTCCATTGTCCCTGCGCCGTGATATTGCTGGAATGTTGCTGTAGGCGGCGTAAAATCATACCCACTCACTAATATTGCACTACAAAGCAAGGTGCAACGGTAAAATATAAAACGTCAAAGATTTTCCAACGAAACAGATTCCATTGGGTGTAAAAGGCAAAATAGCCGTGAAAATTATATGAATGGTTCACTGAAAATCAGTGATGACACCAGGTGTTCGCGAAAAGGGTACACATGTGCCGTCCTAACACGTGTTTAATGGGGACCACGTTTTAATTGGGGACGTATCCAACGTGACAAGGGAAAAACAGCATGCTTGATGTAGAAACGTTTGATATAGGACAATAACAAGCACCTCAAAATAACTGTTAATACAATGGAGACACAGTGAGCATGTAATACTATACGTACATCCAAGCCACCATTGCGGAGGAAGTGGAACAAGAACCAGCCGGGGATAGCGCTGATGGGGAAGAGAGCCACCAGCCAGTAGAGAGCCTGCGCCCAGTCCGGGTAGACGTAGCTACCAGAAGCCATAGGGGTGTACTGGATAGACTTGAACACTATGACTGTCTGTAACATAGGGTATACCGGGTGGACTTGAACATTATCACTGTCATAGTCTAACGTAAACACTACTTACAAACAACACGATGGCGCCATAATCCAGCGTGAACACTACTCACAAACATCACGATGGCACCATAGTCTAAGTTAAAAACTGCTCACAAACAACACGATGGCACCATAGTCTAAGTTAAAAACTACTCACAAACAACACGAGTGCGTCATTGCCTAACGTAAACATTACTCACAAACAACAGGATGGCACTATAGTCTAAGGTAAAAAAAACTACTCACTTACAACACGATGGCACCATAGTCTAAGGTAAAAACTACTCATAAACAACACAATGGCGCCATACTCAACGCAGACACTCACAAACAACACAATGACGTCATAGTCCAACGTAAACACTACTCACAAACAACACGATGACGTCAATTCCCAACGTAAACACAACACACAAACAACACGATGACGTCATAGTCTAACGTGAAATCTATTTACAAACAACACGATGGCGCCATGATCTAACGCAGACACTCACAAACAACACGATGACGTCATAGTCCAGTGTGAACACTATTCACAAACAACACGATGACGTCATCGCCTAACGTAAACACTACTCACTAACAACGCGATGACGTCTTTGCCTAACGTGAACACTACTCACAAACAACACGATGACATCATCGCCTAACTTAAACACTATTCACAAAGAACACGACGGCGCCATAGTTTAACGTGAACACTGCTCACAAACAACAAGACGGCGCCATAATCTAACGCAGACACTCACAAACAACATAGCGGGGGTCATGAAGCACCAGCAGAACCTCCAGTAGACGGCCGGACGTTTCCCCAGCATCATGGAGATGTCCTCGGAGAACCGACTGTAACCTGCAGCAGGAATGCATTGACACTCAAATATCACATAACTTCAGAGTTAAAAGCCATATTAAATTGACTAATATCCCTTGTATTCAATTCTACACGTTTGTTCTAAATATGATAAGCAATACATCGGAGCTATGTTTGATCCTAGTAGCGTCCACCGATTGTTGTTCCATAAGTGCATGTCGTTATACATTATCTTGATGTTCTTCACTACCCGTGAAGATCCGGAGTAGAATTGGTCTTCAGCAACCCATGCTTGTCGTAACAGTCGGCTATGCATGTCGTAAGTGGCGACTAATGTGATCGGGTGGTCAGGATCGCTGACTTGGTTGATGCATGTAATCGAACCCCAATTGCGTGTATCGATGCTCATGATATCAATCACATAATTGTCTGGTCCACACTCGATTATTAACTGACCGCCGTCATGTAGCTGGAATATTGCTGATAACGGCGTCCAACAACAAACAATCAGATCCCCCAAAACAAATGATATGCTTCACACAAAAAGCACTGTTGTTCAGGGCGGCGGAGTTGCCATATGACCGCCTCCGTAGTAGAGTGTCCGCCCGGAGAGCGGAAGGTTCGGGGTTCTATCCCCGGCCGCGTCTACCAAAAGACGTTGATGGAAGATGGAACTTGTTACCCTGTCAAACAAAGACTGGTTGCCTCGGAGTAAGTGTACTGTGTCTAAATGGGGTATTCATGTTAAACTATAAATCAGCATCCACACACACACATGCACACACGCACGCACGCACGCACGCACGCACGCACGACGTTAAACCCCATTTCACCTCATCTCACTTACCATATATGAAGTTGAGGGCGAAACACTCGAGAAGACCGACAAACAACAGGGGGAAACCGCTGACGGCAGTGTCTATCAGGTCCAGTAGATATATGCCACCCTACATAACACAGTATTAACGTGGAAATCATGTTTATGATCCATTTAACCGTGAAAGTTACAAGGCAAATGATAACATGTTTATGTTTGATAATCAACAATCAAGTGTTGAAGATGAAATAAGAATACATGTATATCACATGTCGTTTGTGGTCAGATATTGTGATAATCAATAAAGGGGGAAAAGGAAACCTGCTCAATAAATGGAGGGGGGCAGTTTCCCTCTGGTAAACGCAGACGCTCTTTCGTGCAACATTATTCTCTCGTTGGTTGCAGATACTCTTCTTGCAACCAAGATCCCTTGCTAGTTGCAGATACTCTTCTTGGAACCAAGGCTCCTCTCTAGTTGCAGATACTCTTCTTGCAACCATGGCCCCTTGCTAGTTGCAGATACTCTTCTTGCAACCATGGTCCCTTGCCAGTTGCTGATACCCTTCTTGGAACCAAGATCCCTTGCTAGTTTCAGATACTCTTCTTGGAACTAAGGTGCCTTGCTAGTTTCAGATACTTTTCTTGGAACCAAGGTCCCTTGCCAGTTGCTGATACCCTTCTTGGAACTAAGGTCCCTTGCTAGTTGCAGATACTCTTCTTGGAACTAAGGTGCCTTGCTAGTTTGAGATACTCTTCTTGGAACCAAGGACCCTTGCCAGTTGCTGATACCCTTCTTGGAACTAAGGTCCCTTGCTAGTTGCAGATACTCTTCTTGGAAGCACTGTCCCTCGCCAGAGGCAGACACTCTTCGGTAGGCAGTTTCACCCTGCTAGATGCAGATACTCTTTTGGGGGACATTATCCTCTTGATAGTTGCAGACACTCTTCTTGGAAGCAGTGACCTTCGCCAGATGCAGATACTGTTCTTAGAAGCAGCGTCCCTTGCTAGTTTCAGATACTCTTCGGTAGGCAGATTCACCCTGCCAGATTCAGACATTTTTTTGTGGTGGACATCATCCACTTGTTAGTTGCAGACGTTCTTCTTGGAAGCAGTGACCCATGCCAAATGCAGATACTGTTCTTGGAAGCAGTGTCCCTTGCTAGTTTCATACTCTCTTCTTGGAAGCAGTGTCTTTCGCCAGATGCAGACACTCTTCGGTTAGCAGCATCCCCTCTGCTTAATGCAGCCGCTCTGCAGGAGGAAATAGGACAGTAGGCCACATTCATTGTGCATTCTTGAAATTACTCACGTTTGTAGTCATAGGCAAAGCCATGAGGTAGAAGCCGACACACAGGGACACCCGGAAGTAGGTGGAGTTCCGAAAGTTCTTCCTTAAGATCCAGTCGTACTCATCAGATATTGAGGAGATGACCGTCTCTATGATGGAGAACTGAAACAAGTGGAAATGGCTGGTGACGCCAATAACTCGTCCTTAGGTAAGATCAAGCAATGAAATTGCATTAAATCCTTTGCAGACCACTCTGCCGTCATCGGTTACTATCAAAATCAAATGACATCACTGTTCTCTTTGCCAATGAAGCCGGTCAGATGTACATTTTACACACTAGACACTGGTTATTTAAGAAAATAGTTTGCTCATATGCAGTGTACTAAAGTATAGTTTTGCCTCGAACGTGTGTGACGTTCATTGGTACATTCAAGTAACATGCATGTGTCACCATTGGTACATTCAAGTAACGAGGATGTGTCATCATTGGTACATTCAAGTAACCAGGATGTGTCACCATTGGTACATTCAAGTAACCAGGATGTGTCACCATTGGTACATTCAAGTAACCAGGATGTGTCACCATTGGTACATTTAAATAACCAGGATCTGTCACCATTGGTACATTCAAGTAACCAGGATGTGTCACCATTGGTACATTCAAATAACCAGGATGTGTCACCATTGGTACATTCAAATAACCAGGATGTGTCACCATTGGTACATTCAAGTAACCAGGATGTATCACCATGGGCGGCACTTTGTACAGGTGCAGAGTTGTCTGAACGAGTTTGATAATTTCACTCTTACAGTTTAAATTTTGTTCCATGTATATTTCACCAATCGTTAATTGGTGTGGATGCCCATTTTGATTGACAAGAATGACAGAACAATGTTACCAAGGATACGTTAAATCAGTGTAATGACGTTAGCCTTTAATACGTAACTAACAAAGTGTATTTTATCGCAGGATAAAGTACTGTCGGAGCCTTTGATCTTTCAGCGAAGCTTCTTAGAGTTGTTTATAAACTGTAAAGGTTGGCAGATTGATTTTGGATGATAAATAGAGTCACATCCTCGCGTCTTTTTATACAGAATATATCAACATTCGTAGATGAAAGTTGAAGACCCACTCAGGTGATATTCTCTATTTCTCATCTCATGTGACATCTACGTCTAAGTTAGGCGGTGGGGTAGCCTAGTGGTTAAAGCGTTCTCTCGTCACGCTGAACCTGGTTACAATATGTGAAGCCCATTTCTGATGTCCCCCGCGGTGATATTGCTGGAATATTCCTAAAAGCGGCGTAAAACCATACTCACTCACTCACTCCACGTTCACTTCCACATAGCTATAAAGAAGGAACTGACCTGAGAGCTGAAGCCTATGATGAGCATCATGAAGAAGAACAGGATGGCCCAGACGGTGGGGGCCGGCATGCTGGCCAGAGCCTCTGGGTAGGCGATGAAAGCCAGACCTGGACCTTATGATAGCACTAAAGGGTCACGCGTGGCATAATCATGTGTTCAGGTACTGAGAACATGCCTACACGTTTTTCTTGTCCCTTAAATTAAACGCCTAAACATGTTTGTATCTCAAACAAGTTAAGAATTGAGTTTATAACATCACCATGTGTATAATCTAAATATGTTGAGGATCCAAATATATATGTTCATAAAGAAAAGAACACAAATATTTAACAGTCAACGAACACTCATTTCATGATATACTGAATACCTCTCACACATGCATCAAACACTTACCTCATCTACAGCAAACAGCTACCTCAAATACAGTGACATCGATCACCTACCTCGCCTTAAGTGAAAATCTATCTCGCCACCAATTAAAACCTACCTCGACTACAATGAAAACCTATCTCGCCTACAATGAAAACCTATCTCGCCTACAATGAAAACCTACCTCGCCTACATTGAAAACCTACCTCTAGTACAATGAGTGAGTGAGTGAGTGAGTGAGTGAGTGAGTGAGTTGGGTTTAACGCCGCTTTTAACAGTATTCCACTTATATCACGGCGTGTCAGCTTAATGTGGTAGGAAAGCCCGAAGTGATGCAGGTCTCAGACGTTTACCACTTCGGTGAAACCCACGAGCACGGGTATGGTGCTGACAAACCTAGAAACATAATCGGGGCGAACCGGGATTCGAACCCACAATCATAGGTTTCTGGCGTGTCGAAGAGACGCAACTCTTCACAGCGAATCGCGGCGCCTTAGACGACTGGGCCACCCGTTCCCCCTACAACAATGAAAACCTGTCTCGCCTACAATGAAAACCTACCTCGACTACAATGAAAACCTACCTCGCCTACAATGAAAACCTACCTCGCCTACAATGAAAACCTACCTCTACTACAATGAAAACCTACCTCTACTACAATGAAAACCTACCTCGCCTACAATGAAAACATACCTCTACTACTATGAAAACCTGTCTCGCCCACAATGAAAACCTACATTATCACAGCAAACATCTACATTGTACCTCACCGACATCTAACAGACGAATCGCCTACAGTGGACGCCGACATCATCTAAAACACTCACATCGTCAACAACAAAAACCTACCTCCTGCAGCAACATCGGCTACGCTGACCTGCCTGTTGTACGCCATGAACCCCAGCACAGTGAACACCACAAATCCCGAGAAGAAGCTCGTGAGACAGTCCACGAGAGGAACAATCAAGGCGTCCCTGGGATTGAAAAAAAAACCGGTTGTCAAGTGAACGAAATGAACGCCATAACAACTCGAGAGTACAACACGAGAGAAGGTTTGATTAACAGTCATACATCTAGCGAGAGACTCTTATAATGTAAATCTTGAAAGGAATGTGTCCCCAAATGAATGCGACTGCTGGCCCCGAGTCCAAAATGCGACACAATTTCATTAATTAATAATGATAAAAAATTTTTTATTTTACCTGAGACAGAAGTTGTCGAACTTGTTGAAGCTTGACATGAGCACCAGGCCCCCGGAACAGGCACTAAGGGAGTAGAACACCTGAGTGGCTGCGTCACTCCACACCTGGAAGCAGCCGTAGTCAGAGGATGAAGATGAACAATGGTGTTACTTTTTATAATATAAATAAAACCACAGTCAGAGGCTTGGAAAATCACAGAATATACGTACATTTGCACATATTTTGTGGAGACAGGACATTGGTATTGCACTTTGTTAGCCAACACGTATTGTCGTTTGTTAGTTCAAATCCAGCATGCACTAATAACTTAATTACATATTTTATGTTGGTATTTAACATTTTATTCATGAAAAGCAATTTTACCGCAGACACCCCAATGTCTCACGCCTAGGTGTAATATATTATTTCATATCGTTATCAATATTGATCAACTTTATTCAGAAGCATCCTTGTAGCCAAACAGATGCTTTTGATGTACTGACGCAATGGTAGATGCTGATGTCATAGTCATTGTTGACGTCATATGGACACTGTCAGCGTCTCAGCACAATTCTTGACCCAAACATCAGACCCTAACGTCAATTACTATGAAGCGTGGATAACAAATATATTATTGTGTGTGTGTGAATCATCTCATAAAATATAACAAATTCCGACACATATACTCGTGTCATAACCATGATACACCGAACGAGTGAGTGAGTGAGTATGGTTTTACGCCGATTTTAGCAATATTCCAGCAATATCACGGCGGGGGACACCAGAAATGGGCTTCACACATTGTACCCATGTCGGGAATCGAACCCGGGTCTTCGGCGTGACGAGCGAACGCTTTAACCACTAGGCTACCCGACCGCCCCACACCGAACGAGATGAAGAGAGTTGCGGAATATATTTAACTACAGACATGTAGAACATTCAAAGGTCCTGATTAGAAATGTATGGAATCAATCATCCAAGCACGGGTAGAGAACCATCTTCAGCTACGCGAAGCTCGTTTAAACACGAGTGTTTCGTCCCCTCCAAGCTGACACACGCGTGCAATTGAGATGTACAAGACAAAGGCCAACTACATGCATATGCCGTAGTTTAGTTAACCTACAATAACCCAATATCCAACGTTGCTTATTTGTTAGTTTGTTGCTTTTGATTAATATCGTAGAATGTTTGATTGTTTGTTGTTTAAAGCCACACTCAGCAATATTCCAGCCATATGACGGGGGTCTGTAAATAATCGAGTCTGGACCATACAATACTGTATTGACATCATGAGCATGGATCCGCGCAGTTGGGATACGATGACATGCATCAACCAAGTCAGCGAGCCTGACCACCTGATCCCGTTAGTCGCCTCTTACGACAAGCATAGTCGCCTTTGACGGCAAGCATGGGTTGCTGAAGACCTATTCTGCCCCGGGTCTTCATGGGTTATATCTTAGAATGAATATATACTGAACCATTGAATATTTTGAGGGATATTGCTTTGTAGTGAAGATTGAGCACACAGTTTCATAAATATATTCATGAACCCTAACCTTTTCGTTCAGTATAATATTGGTTACTTATAAGGTCATGGCATTAGATGTTGTTGTAACTTGTTCCTTAATTGGGCATCCAGGCTACTAATGTTCACTGGTATTGTGACGGACAAGGAGCCGCGTTGCTAATTGGTTCACCATATATGCAAGGACACCGTCAGGTGCCATTAGAAGAGGAACACTACACCACATTGTGTAAACATTCTTATCCCACACTCGTGTTTCCCATTCCCGGCGATTAACTTGCGCATAAACACAGGTGGGAGTATGTGCTGTTGAACGCCGCAGGCTGTAATATACACCTATATCTTGGGAATATATATGAACAACGATCCCTGCCATCAGGCAAGACGAGTACAACGATGTCACAGACACCAACACCCGATCCAAGGGCGGGGCGGGAGGGAGAGGGTGGGGGTTTGGCATTTAGTTTCTATTTATAATTTGTATATTACGAATTTCATAGACAAACATCAGATCCATGTTTCTATACTCATGTTTCATTAAGGTCTCACGAGAACAGACTTTTAGTGAACGTGAAAGACTACTACACAGAGTACCATCAAGAGTACAATCTCAATAAATTTTGATCACACTTTCGTCTGTCCAGATCGACCAAATACACAACCAGGAAGCCTATTTCTTCAGGTATCAAAGTAACCAGGTATTTAATTCTTGTTTGAGGAAAATGGACAGAATTGGCTACTGCCCTGTCATAAACTCTAACAGCCTTGCATGCGAACACAGTGTCAACTTTAAATGTTGATGATACTTCCTTTGCCACTGATAAGGGCAGCGCAGTTCAAAAGAGGAAGATAGTGACTTCACGATGATCCTAGATCAGGAGTGAGTGGGTGGGTGAGTATGGTTTAACGTCGCTTTTAGCAATATTCCAGCAATATCACTGCCGGGGGCACAAGAAATGGGCTTTACACATTGTACCCATGTCGGGAATCGAACCCGGGTCTTCGGCGTGACGAGCGAACGCGTTAACCACAAGACTACCCGACCGCCCCTTCCTAGACCAGGAAGACCTTCAATTGCCACCACGAAGAAAAATACATGATATGGTTATGGATGATCGACGACGCACCACACATCAAACAGCTAATACAGTAGGCATCTCTCTTGAGAGAGTTGAGGACATTCTGAGGAATGAAATGGGCATGACAAAGGTTTCAGAACGCTAGGTTCCAAGGCTTCTGACGCCTGATCAGAAAAGCTCCAGGATCATCATCTCTCATGAGAATGTACGTCCTTTATTTGAGCAGACCAAGCTGATAGTGTTGAGCAATTTGTAATCATGGATGAATCTTGGGCCTTGAACAGCAGTCAAAGCTATGGAAACATCCGAAGAATGCATAGTCTGTTCCACCTTAATGCCTTCGCTTGTCTGGAATTCCAAGGGAATCCTACTGGTGAACTAGCACCCGAAGGTATGACCATTAATGGCTCATTCTATGCTAATCTGCTTTTGCAACTGCGCGATAGTATCAAGGCTGAACGTGGTGGAATATTCATTAAACGACACCAGTACAATGCAAGTCTGTTGTCGCCATGGCTGCAATGCCTGACTGTGGCTTTGAACTAATCATCATCCGTATTCAACAGATTTGGCACCGTCAGAGTTCCACCTCTTCCCAAACTTGAAGAGAGAACATTCTGACAAGAGTCATGCAAATGATGATGACGTCTTGCTGCTGTGGGGGACCTTTGACACTACGAGGAGTAGGCTTTCTACACCAGTGTGATCCAGGCACTCTAGCATCATTGGCAGGAGTGTGTGGGCCTCGTAGAAGAATATGTTGAGAAATGATTAGCAACTTCATCAACTTATCACTGTTAGGCTTGGAAGGTTTCAGTCACCCTCGTACAAAACCTCTCAGTTTTAATCATTGGTAGCGACTGCTCCCAGAGGCTGGTGGTGGTTTTGTCGGGTGGCCAACCATTCACATAGTCGTTATACTTCAGCCATTGTAATCGCGTAATTCCGATTTGGTTGCATCTTATGATAATCAAGAAGGATTCTAGTCTTGTCAGTAGAACTTTCGATAGTCACGCCGAAGGTTCTAGTTCGAGTCCCCACATGGGTACAGTGAGTGAAGCTCATTTCTGGTGCCCCCCGTACCGCCGTGATAGTGCTGGATTATCATTAAAAGCGGCTCACTCGCTCGGGAAGGACCTCGCAACAACCTCTGAATCGGTATCTGTCACACAAGCCTGATATCGTGTTCCTTACATCCTGTGAGCTGTATATCCCCCTACAAAAGAAATCACCTCTGAGTCGGCCAGCCGGTTCCAGTCAGGCGTCAGGTAGAACTTGATGCCATCTGAAGAGCCATCAAGCGTTGCACCCCGGATGAGCAGCGCCGTCAGCAGAAGGTAGGGGAAGGTGGCGGTGAAGTAGACGACCTGCAACATACACCATTCTCAGTCAGGCTAGGACAGGGAACACACCAGTCACAGTCTGGCTAGGACAGGGAACATACCAGTCACGGTCAGGCTAGGACAGGGAACACACCAGTCACGGTCAGGCTAGGACAGGGAACACACCAGTCACGGTCAGGCTAGGACAGGGAACACACCAGTCACGGTCAGGCTAGGACAGGGAACACACAAGTCACGGTCAGGCTAGACAGGGAACACACCAGTCAAAGTGCGGATAGGACAAGGAATAGCCAAGGATTGAATGTGATATTATAAGAAGCAGTGCAATATAGATTTATCTTAAGAGGTTGTAACCTAGTCCTTACCATGGCACTAATATCAACACCCGCTCGTCTCGTGCAGCGGTTAAACCCGATCAAGACTCGATGTTCCCTAGTGTCCACAGTTATAAAACACTTATATCACCCGAGCGTTTGGTCATAAGTCACCGTAATCATAAAAGTAGCAGACAGTAACTATTTGAACTCACGAAGTAACTGTTTGAATTCACGAAGGACAGTCAAACAACATTTATTCATAAAGCTTCTAAGTAGCTTCTAAGTAGACTGTGTGCACCTACCTTCCCTAGTGACTTGATCCCCTTGATGAGTACTCCGAAGACAACGAACCACGCCAACAGCAGGCACAGGGCAAGACGCCAGTTGAGGGCACCCATGTTCTCCATCCCATCGGACATTTGCAGCACGTAGTTCCTGAAACACCAGGTGTCACGGCATTTAACATTCATATATAAACATCTGCAGCACGTAGTTCCTGAAACACAAGGTGTCACGGCATTTAACATTTATATATGAACATCTGCAGCATGTGCTCCCTGAAACATCAGGTGTCACGGCATTTAACATTCATATATAAACATCTGCAGCATGTGCTCCCTGAAACACCAGGTGTCACGGTACTTAGCATTCATATATAAACATCTGCAGCATGTGCTCCCTGAAACACCAGGTGTCACGGCATTTAATGTTCATATTTAAACATCTGCAGCACGTAGTTCCAGAAACACCAGGTGTCACGGCATTTAACATTCATATAAACATCTGCATCATGTGCTCCCTGAAACACCAGGTGTCACGGCATTTAACATTCATATATAAACATCCGCAGCATGTGCTCCCTGAAACACCAGGTGTCACGGCATTTAACATTCATATATAAACATCTGCAGCATGTGCTCCCTGAAACATCAGGTGTCACGGCATTTAACGTTCATATATAAACATCTGCAGCACGTGCTCCCTGAAACACCAGGTGTCACGGCATTTAACGTTCATATATAAACATCTGCAGCATGTGCTCCCTGAAACACCAGGTGTCACGGCATTTAACATTCATATATAAACATCTGCAGCATGTGCTCCCTGAAACATCAGGTGTCACGGCATTTAACGTTCATATATAAACATCTGCAGCACGTGCTCCCTGAAACACCAGGTGTCACGGCATTTAACATTCATATATAAACATCTGCAGCATGTGTTCCCTGAAACACCAGGTGTCACGGCATTTAACATTGATATATAAATATCCGCAGCATGTGCTCCCTGAAACACCAGGTGTCACGACATTTAACATTCATATATAAATATCCGCAGCATGTGCTTCCTGAAACACCAGGTGTCACGGCATTTAACGTTCATATATAAACATCTGCAGCATGTGCTTCCTGAAACATCAGGTGTCACGGCATTTAACGTTCATATATAAATATCCGCAGCATGTGCTTCCTGAAAACACCAGGTGTCACGGCATTTAACATTCATATATAAATATCCGCAGCATGTGCTTCCTGAAACTCCAGCTGTCACGGCATTTAACGTTCATATATAAACATCTGCAACATGTGCTCCCTGAAACACCAGGTGTCACGGCATTTAACATTCATATATAAACATCTGCAGCATGTGCTCCCTGAAACACCAGATGTCACGGCATTTAACGTTCATATATAAACATCTGCAACATGTGCTCCCTGAAACACCAGGTGTCACGGCATTTAACATTCATATATAAACATCTGCAGCATGTGCTCCCTGAAACACCAGATGTCACGGCATTTAACGTTCATATATAAACATCTGCAGCATGTGCTCCCTGAAACACCAGGTGTCACGGCATTTAACGTTCATATATAAACATCTGCAGCATGTGCTCCCTGAAACACCAGATGTCACGGCATTTAACATTCATATATAAACATCCGCAGCATGTGCTCCCTGAAACACCAGGTGTCACGACATTTAACATTCATATATAAACATCTGCAGCATGTGCTCCCAGAAAACACCTGGTATCGCGCTGCACATTTACCGATTAAAAAGGCAACATTTACTGCCTTTTATGTAAAACAAAGTCTTGGACATCATTAAGCACTGCTTTACAAACCAGTCTTTTTCGTGGTTGTTTATTGGTACATTAGTTTACACCATGAGATAGAAATCCAATTCTCTTCATCTCTGCAAAATGGCGACGCCAGGTGAATAAAACTGCAAACAGTTTCAGTTCGTACAGCTCAACAAGTTGTAGTGAATAGTTATGTGTGCATGTTCTATGTAATACACACGGAATACGCAGATAACATGCCTCTAAAGACCTCTGTTACTTACAGAAAGTAGTCTTCACTGGCTGATATCGTGGCTGCAACATCGAAACAACATCAACGATAGCTAAATTTGTGTAAACATTAACCTTAATCACAGACAGTTAATTAAGTCTTAAAAGGCATTTCGAATTGATACACATAAGGAAGATAATTTATGGATGCCAACTTCTATTTTGTAACACAACGTTTCGGAGTATATGCTTACTCCTTCATCAGGTTGGCTTCCATTGTCTATCATAGCGCCAATTATCAGTTGGCCACCCTTGTTAAGTTTCCACTTTATGTTTTGTTATTACTTTTGATGTTCTAACATGTAAATATATATGGTCTCTGCCTCATAGCATTAATTCACCTGATGAAGGAGTAAGCATATAGTCCGAAACGGTGTGTTCCTCATGATAAAGAAGTTGACATCCATAAATTCTCTTCCTTAGCCAGTTAATTGTTAAATTTATTCATCCTCATTTATCAAACTTTAATAGTAACAAACATTACAGCTACGAACAATAAGCTTGTATCAGCAATAAGATAACAGAAATAATCAGAACACTATGGGTTAATAGATAAAAGCAGAGACTTGTATTCTTGATGTACAAAATATATTTAACTAAGTAAAGTAAAACACTCACTGCCGTTGGAAATGGTGAGATTAGTGTTGTTTGTGACCACGTTGCTATCAACGACGCAGTTAGGACTGTTCCAGTCATTGTCGCAGTGAGACCAGGGCAGTGTTCCCTGCATCGAGGAGAAGAAGTAGAAGAAGCAGTAGCCGATGATGACGTTGTAGTAGACGCCGATGAGACCCGACACGATCACCATGCTGTAGCCGAGCCCTGCAGTGAAGGACGTCACAGATACAATCAAACACCGTTGTGGCGAACTTTCGGTCGTCTCGAAGTAAATTGCTTGGTCCCTGCGTATTTCTTCCTTATTCATCATTTTTCGGTTGTGTCGAACTTCGAATAACTCAAAGTATTTACGTATGCCCCTGAACTTCGACACTATGTTGTATGACTGTACCTTCTATATTCAAAACAGTGGGGCAGCGGGGTAGCCTTGTGGTAAATCCGTTCGCTCGTCACGCCGAAGGCCCGGGTTCGAATAAAACCCGTACAAGACAAGTTCTCAGTAGTGATCCTACCTTTAAACAGAGGGTTGATCTTCCAGATGGTGATGGGGCCAAGACTGGCGAACTGGCCGAATGACAGCTCCATGAAAAACAGAGGCATCCCCACAAACAGCTGCATGGTCCAGTAGGGGATGAGGAACGCACCTGTACAACATTTGCTTCTGAATTCTTTAAATGCACTCGTTGTAAAAAATCTCATTGAGAATATAATCATGTTAAAATTTCTATCTTAATATACTTCTGTGGTTAAATGTTAAAGGTACGTTAAAAACTAAAGGTTTCTGTATTCTACCTCCGCCGTTCTTGAAGGCCAGGTAGGGGAACCTCCACACGTTGCCGAGGCCCACAGCGTAGCCGACACAGGTGAGGATGAACTCCAGCTTGCCTCCCCAGTTGCCGCGTTCCATCATTTCCTTCTCTGATACAGCATCAACTTCACCCTTTTCCGCTGTCGCCACATCTTTTGACTCATTATCTGACTTCTGGAAGTTTCAGTTTCATGAAGAACAGGACCGTTAATATTTGTATTGAACGGGAACCCAATTTTGACATTGTCATGGCAAATACTTTTTTGAAATCAAAACCCAAATCAAAATCTTGTCTTGCATCAAAACAAGTAACAAAGCACAAAACGCTCGCCAGGGCCCCGGTGACGCTGATCTTGATGTTGGAACGTCCTTCAAAACAGTCTTATGATTATAGCTCAATGTTCAACAACATCGTTAGGATGCCGGGTTTGAACTGGTTTTAGTTAAGACACGGTGCTCCTGCTTAATGTAGTAAGTTCAAAGTGTACCTCTTGAGAAACCCACAAAATCGGGGCGAATCTAGGATTCGAACCCACGATCATCAGATCCTGGCATACGTAAGGGATGCAACTCGAGAATGCAAATCAATACTATGGGTTCTAGACATAATCATAAAGGCATAGCATGATTTTAAAGGATGATGTATATAAGATTGTATGACCGATTTTGTGTCATCGTGCCCCGACATGCACCGTTGTTCTTGCTATCTACCGTTGGTTCGCCTGGCCCCGACTCGAACATTAACAGGCTGTCGTGATATAGCTGTAGTATTGCTGACTGCGACGTAAAATAACATTACCTCATTCTCCCACATACCTCCATTGTCGGTGACTGAGCCCTCCGCTGATTGCCGCACACCTGGGGATACAACACCTCTGGACTACGTTTTATGGTCTTATACCAGTCGCTGACCAAGATAGAGTTACCGACAGGTGTGGCGTTGCATATTTATTGCTCAGTTTAATTGTGGTCAAGGAATTTGTCTGACGCCGGGATCCGCTATTGTTTTCAACTTACCCTTGCGCTGCTTGTTAGAATCTACGTTCAGATGTAATTCAACCTTGCTCCTGTGTAGCTGTATCTGCTGGCGTCACCCTCTACCATCCCTCGGGAGCTGGCTGTATTGATGTGAATTTAAACCCGGGCGGTTTGGCTGTACTCAGGTGCACTGTCCGGATTGCACCGGTGTCAACATTTCAGGGTTGCACTGGTGTCAACACTTCAGGGTTGCACTGGTGTCAACATTTCAAGGTTGCACTGGTGTCAACATTATAGGGTTGCACTGGTGTCAACATTACAGGGTTGCACTGGTGTCAACATTACAGGGTTGCACTGGTGTCATCACTTCAGGGTTGCACTGGTGTCAACACTTCAGGGTGCACTGGTGTCAACATTTCAGGGCCACTGCGCTCAGAAATATTCCATAGATATGACGGCGGTCTGTAGATAATCGAATCTGGACCAGACAGTCCAGTGATTGACATCATGGGATACGATGACATGCATCAACCAAGTCAGTGAGCCTGACCACCCGATCCCGTTAGTCCCGTTACGACAAGAATGGGTAGAATCAATTCTAACGCTGGTTGTGGTGGTTGAAGTGGTGGTGGTAGTGGCAGTAGTGTCTGTAGCAGTTGTAGTGGTGGTGGTTGTAGGTTGTTGTAATTGTAGTAGCGGTGGTAGTGATTGTGAAGTCGACATGGTTGTTTTTCGTCACACTTAATCCAAACATCTTGGATACTATTCTGAAAGCATGCTTATTCATGATGATCAAACAAGGCCCATGAAGGCACCGGTGTGACACCGCATATGGACGTGTGGACAGGAACACGGCCAGGTCAGGCCAAGGCAGAATGATAGTTGGTTTGTAGAGTGAGTGAGTGAGTGAGTGAGTGAGTGAGTGAGTGAGTGAGTGAGTGAGTGAGTGAGTGAGTGAGTGAGTGAGTGAGTGAGTGAGTGAGTGAGTGAGTGAGTGAGTGAGTGAGTGAGTGAGTGAGTGAGTGAGTGAGTGAGTGAGTGAGTGAGTGAGTGAGTGAGTGAGTGAGTGAGTGAGTGAGTGAGTGAGTGAGTGAGTGAGTGAGTGAGTGAGTGAGTGAGTGAGTGAGTGAGTGAGTGAGTGAGTGAGTGAGTGAGTGAGTGAGTGAGTGAGTGAGTGAGTGAGTGAGTGAGTGAGTGAGTGAGTGAGTGAGTGAGTGAGTGAGTGAGTGAGTGAGTGAGTGAGTGAGTGAGTGAGTGAGTGAGTGAGTGAGTGAGTTGTGATAAATGCCGCTTTTAACAGTATTTATCACGGCGTGTCAGCTTTATAGACTCTTAAAACACGCCGGGGAGCATGAAATATAAATGTTACCACCAAGTATAAGAACAAAGATCAGTGTCGACGACAAACATCCATTCATGAGTGGCCCAGTCGTCTAAGGCGCCGCGATTCACTGTGTAGAGTTGCGTCCCTTGGGCACGCCAGACGATGTCCCTTCAGGTATTCCATACAGCGCCCTTGATATATTCATGTCTGGACCAGACAAACCAGTGACTGACAGATAGTCTCACACTGTCTCACGCTGACATGCAAGCAACTAATTTCAAGTGACCATTTATTTGCTTTTTTCGAAAAGCATAGGTTGCTGGGGTCTATTCTACCCCGGATTCTAGAGCAAAGAAAACCTAACTACACCAAAATGAATCCATGCGGGGCTCGAACCCAGGACCGCAACCCTTCCGTGTGAAGCTGACGTACTAGTATGACACGTGAGACAGATGGAAACCGTGAATGTGTCAGAGATGTATGTCCTACCATACATCTTTAATCAAACGACAACCCAGACCACTTTAATTCTAATCAAGGTTTATGGTAGGTCATGTTATACGAGAAACGCCCATGTCCGCTTGAAGATCCGTAAATCAACAATGAAATGTACCTTTTGTGTGTGTGGACCAATACTAATTGCCCATTATGAATATAGCGAACATCAAATCTACATAATGACGGCCACTGCATACTGTGGAGCCAAACTACAGTAGCATCGGTATGCAACACTTAGCTGTAGTTAGGAGGCCTGATGTACTTATCTTTTCAATGTAAAGATACAAACCCAAAATTTAATGTTGAAATTGGGATTATCTCAATAACTATAGGAAAATACATTGACGCTAAGTCTTGACCTTGTACGACACAAATAACGATATCCTACGAGGCATAGATAGGGTTTATCATACCTTGCTCTATATACTCCTAACTCTGTGAGAATAGAAGATAGCTGGTGAGAGTATTTTCAATGTGTTATTGGTATTCGCCAAGGATGTGTAGCATCGGTATGCAACACTTAGCTGTAGGAGGCCAGATCTACTTATATTTTCAATAAAAGGATACAAACCCCAAATCTAATGTGGAAATGGGAATTATTTCAATAACTATAGGAAAATATATTGACGCTTAGTCTTGACCTTGTACGACACAAATAACGATATCCTACGAGGCATAGATAGGGTTTATCATACCTAGCTCTATATACTCCTAACTCTGTGAGAATAGAAGATAGCTGGTGAGAGTATTTTCAAAGTGTTATTGGTATTCGCCAAGGATGTGTTTTGAGGCCACGTATATTCATAGTGAGTGAGTATGGTTTTACGCCGCTTTTAGCAATATTCCAGCAATATCACGGCGGGGGACACCAGAAATGGGCTTCACACATTGTACCCATGTCGGGAATCGAACCCGGGTCTTCGGCGTGACGAGCGAACGCTTTAACCACTAGGCAACCCGACCGCCCCTCGTATATTCATAAGATTCGTGCGTGCGTGCGTACGTTTGTATGTGTGCGTTTGTGATGTGTACCCACAAGAGTAGATTGTGTAAGGCCAATTTCCCGGTATTCCCCGCCGTGACATTACTGGAATATTGCTGAAAATGACGTAAAACCCAACCCAACTCACTCACTTAGTCACTGATACCTGTATAACTTGACTAAGGAGCGTACATGTTCTAGGGGAGTTCTGTCACTCAGTTACATGAAGGAAAATTGGTATAATTCCACGGATGATCATGGTGACTCACAAAAATGCCCTCTTCGAAGCAATGAGAAAGTTGTTTTTCAATCGTAACTGATTGATGTATACTGTCGGAGAGGTCTCCAAGTAGGCATTACGCCTGCTGACCATTTTTTGCTGTTTCGGCTAACGTTCAGTTATGCCTTATGTCGCAAAAACACCAAGACTATACCAACTAGCAGCAAATATTAAAAGGTATTTTGTACTCTGTTCAAAATATTTGGTGCAATAATTTCAAATCATACTGTAACAGTTTTGCAGTGCTGAAATAAGCTATGTAAATGGTATCAATAAAAAAACTAGAAATGAAAATGTTAATATGGAAGTGACTGATGTGACGAGCTTAGTCGTGACGGTAAAGACGGGGCACAGGTTGCGCCGCAATTAGCTGTGAAGATTTGCCGCCCTTAACTGTGTCAGGATCTGCTAGTCGTGAGTGTATGATGAAGGGCTCCAAGTCCACAAGTCCAAATTTACTACCGGGGTACCCGTCTCCTATAACCCGATCCTACCCGGGTACCCGCTGTAGGTCTCAAGAGAGAGGTACAAAATGTCTGATTGGGAAACGTTTGACCGTACTCCTGTCAAAATATAGTTAGATACACGTATAATCCGATCTGGTCATGCATACACTGAAGATGACTGAAGTTATATCATTATGTAAGCAAATAAAGTCAGAAGGAATGTGTGTATAGTCAGAAAGACATTTGTCACTTATAGTGTAACCATGGAGTGTTAAATAAATTTTGACATTGAACAATATAATCACGTGACTAAGCACGGGTCCGTGTAGTCCTGTGGGTACCTGGGTCCTACTCAGTACCCACCCGACCCGAGTACCTGAGTTACCCGTCCCAGCCCTAGTATGATGGCTAACACATTGTATCAGTTCAATATGTTAATGGCGGGCACGGGTGGCCCAGTCGTCTAAGGCGCCGCGATTCGCTGTGCAGAGTTGCGTCCCTTGGGCACGCAGAAACCTATGATTGTGGGTTCGAATCCCGGTTCGCCCCGATTATGTTTCTAGGTTTGTCAGCACCATACCCGTGCTCGTGGGTTTTCACCGAAGTGGTAAACGTCTGAGACCTGCATCACTTCGGGCTTACTTCCCACATTAAGCTGACACGCCGTGATATAACTGGAGTACTGTGAAAAGCGGCGTTAAACCCCAACTCACTCACTCACTCAATTTGTTAATGACGGTCGAACTTGTACTTCAGAACGAGGCTCCTTCGTCCGTATTCCTCGTGAAGGTAATACAACACCATAACACCTTCCAAAACTGAAATGTCATTTTCAACATAGGAAACAATTCAAGTTCGATTCGTAGAATCGAAGCTATTACGACCCGGGAACTGCCAGTTGAATGCTCGTGGTTCTCACCATAGGTAAATGTGGACGACCTTCTGCACTGTTCAATGTAAGGAATACGGAATGGGCCACAACATTTTGGCCACGAATGAATGATAGTTAAACTGGATCTTAAAAAATGTTGTTTTGAACTAATTTTCAGTGTGGCTACATTGAATAACTCTTACTGACTTGTTAAAAATAACCGAAAACGATTGTTCTATTCAGCGATATTGACAAAAAGACTTGATTGTGTTATAAAAATCTTTATTTTTTTCAACAACGTGCAAATGTAAATGTTTTTATACTTCTTATAACAGAAACTCAAATATGTGACAGCATTAATTTTAAATAAAGACATTCTATACGGATACATAATAGATTTATAATATTTAATATAGCATAAAGCAAAATGCATGACAAGAAATTATATCAGAGAATACATAGTGTGGACAGCGTAACGTGTGCGCGTGTGTAGTTTAGCAAGTGTCAAGAGCTACAACACGCGCTGTTGTCTATTGTGGCGTGTCGAGTTCAAGTCTACTGTGGCGTGTCAAGGTCAAGTCAATGTCAAGAAGGCTTAGACACTGATGTCTAACCTTAGCCTTACCGCTGAATGGTCTATATCCGAAGAAATGACGCTCTGTTTTGTGTGCTTAAACTGAAGTGAGTCAAGTTTGTAATAAATGTGCTAATGTGTACTTCAGAGACTTGTCGTGTGTGTATCAAAGCCGTATGTGCCAAAATGCAACATCAACCGGAAGTAACCAAACATATGCACTTGTTTAATGCTTTTGCCTGTGTTTGTAGGTATTTGTTATGTAGGCCCATACAAATGTCTTATGCTTCTTCAGTTAACGCCATGGAGCTCCTCGGTTACCACTGCCCTCTTCGTCCCGGCATTATATCCGTCGTGGCGGCATCTTCCAGTTCGTATACAGAGTTACCTCCCCCTTGTGTCTTCCTCACGTCGCCTACATGTTTACCAATGACCTCGGCCACACTGAAGTCTTGGATCACTGGAACTTCGGGGGCTTCTTGGATGTTGGATGTTGGTACATTTTTAACACTGGCAACGTCTGTCGCCTTGACGCTGACTACGGGTGCCCCTTTGACATTGCCTGCGGTCGCTCCTTTGACGAAGGCCATAGATGCTTCTTTGACGCTGGTAATAGGTGCTTTGGCTACGGTAGCTCCTTTAACAGTTGCTACGGGTACTCCTTTCACGCCAGTTATGGGTTCCCCTTTAACGCTCATTACGGCTGCCCCCTTAACAACTACGTGTACTCCTTTCACGCCAGTAATGGATTCCCCTTTAACGGTCGTTACGGCTGCCCCCTTAACAGTTACGGGTACTCCTTTCACGCCAGTAATGGGTGCCCCTTTAACGGCCGTTACGGCTGCCCCCTTAACAGATGCTGCAGACGCCCCTTTCAAACTGCCTTGCGGTGCCCCTTTAATACTGGCCTGTCTTTTAACGCTGTCCACACGTTTCATTTCTACGGAGGCTCCTTTGATGCTGTTGGTGGTTTTAGAAGCGTTTTCAGTGTAGTCGTCTTCTAGGTCATGGACCTTTCCAGTACCCTTGAAACTGCCGATCTTGTTCCCTTTCATGCTTCCTGTTGGCGAGTCCTTACGCCCAGTTGGTGTTTCCTGTTTCCCCCCGCCCTTCGTGTGCTTCGTTCTGACGGAACCATCTCCTCCCTTGGCACGCACACCTTTGATGTCATTGCCAGATGCCTGGTCGTCCACGTCGCTGATAACGATGGCGGGAATATCAGATGTCACTTCAGTGTTGCTGTCGCCGTCCGCGTATATGCCGGTTCTATTTTCGGGTAGTCGAGGGCCCCAATCAGGAGCTGGTCGGGACATTTTACCAATCATCTGTGACAATAGACACATATCTGTTAATTGCTTTTAGTACCTTGTAGGAGTTAAATATTTCAAAACATATTGAAGCAGGCACAAACACTTTAACATGTTTTAAAGAGAGGGCAGTAACGTAACGTCGTGTGTGTTGCTCACCTTGCATCCGCCGTATCTGAGGAAGTAGACGATGAACCAGCCCGGGATGAAGACAATGCAGACAGTCATGACCAACCAGCCCAGGGCCTGGGCCCAAGCCGGGTAGATGTAGTCCACATAGCCCAGGGGCTGGAATCGGCAGCTCTTGAACACCACCACCCCCTGGAGACATACGCCAAATACTTAAAGGGGAAGTGTACACGCAAAAATCACTTTCTTTCTTTTTCTAAACAAAACGCAATTTTAGAATTAGTTAGTATCTGTGTTTGAAAATATACACTCATTTTTTTCACAGTGAAAGTAGGAAGCTCACAATAGTGTGAAAGTGATATGCCGTTATGAGGCCTTCGTTTT
Source organism: Haliotis cracherodii (assembly GCF_022045235.1). NCBI lineage: Eukaryota > Metazoa > Mollusca > Gastropoda > Lepetellida > Haliotidae > Haliotis > Haliotis cracherodii. The sequence continues at coordinate 40,592,137 of NW_027266265.1, forward strand.
ACGAGCGAAATAGGCCTGAGTTATCCCCCTTAGATTATGACGTAATTGGTGCCAATTCAACTGGGTCCCTGTCTATTCTCAACGCAAAAGATATCAAGGACCAGTTTGCGGTAAAACAACATGGTCTACGACACACTCCGGCGCAGTGGTGACTCAGCATAATAACACAATTCTGGCTGGCATCTGAGATGCTAGAATCACAAAACTGTACCTACACCACGTGAAGCGGCTCTAACAAAGCATGATGACGTCATAATGTTTATCAATTGGCACTAATGACGTCATATTGCAAGGGACATAAGCCATGGTATTTTTGTTATGGAAATAGAACACTTGGTGAATGTGAAAAATATAAATCGTTTAAGTGCAAAAAATATGTTAATTGAATATGATGTTTTTATATTTTTGTCTATGACACTTCTATGTTAACACTTTTAATGTGGAAAAAGTACAAGAAAAAAAGGTTCATTTCCGTGTGAACTTGCCCTTTAAGCAGCTAGGAAGAATATTTGTCAAATGCTTTTATCTCATTCAACGAAGAGGAAATAAATTAGATCTATCACATGCTATAGGAATAGTGAGTGAGTGAGTTTGATTTGACGCCGCTTTTAGCATAATTCCAGCAATATCACCGCGGGGGACACCAGAAATGGGCTTCACACATTGAACCCATATCGGGATTCGAACCCGGGTCTTCGGCGTGACGAGCGAGCGCTTTAACCACAAGGCTACCCGACCCCCCGCTATAAGAAATAAGAATAAGAAAACCTACATCTATATGGATAACAACTTCTTGTGTAATGCATGTAGCGTTTCCACGTTGATTATTACACCGTTATCAAGTTGGAGTTTGTTATCCATAAAAGTGTACTTTTTCTTATTTACTCACTAACTTCTAAAATGTGAATCAAACAGTTATGATAGAGGAATGTATGTTTGTTCGTTTATTTGTTTGTTGTTAAACGTCGCACTCAGCAATATTTCAGCTATATGACGGCAGTCTGTAAATAATCGAGTCTGGACCAGAAACTCCATTGATTGACTTTAGGAGCATCGATCTACGCAAAACGGGATACGATGACATGTATCAACCAAGTCAGTGAGCCTGACCACCTGACCCCGTTAGTCGCCCTTTACGGCAAGCATGGGTTGCTGAAGACCTATTCTACCCCGGATCTTCACGGGTCGATAGAGGAAGGTATACTTTGACTTGCGTGAAGTGACATAAAGCAGGTTTGTGATGTATCTTGCGAATGTCCATACTTTGAATGATAACGGAGGGTGATGTTAGTTTAAGCATATAATAGTGATAGAACAGGGGTAGGTATCCTAAACCAACATCGTCTCCGAGGCTTAACACATGCAGCCTCCACAAATGAATACAAACCTTTCTAATTCCAACCCCTTTAATAATGTGAACACCTTTCTGCAAGCTATCCAGACCCGAGTGAGTGAGTTTGGTTTAACGCAACCTTGGACTTTATTTCAGTTATATCACGGCGTGTCAGCTTAATGTGTGAGGAAAGCCCGAAATAATGTAGGTCCCAGACGTGGCGAAATCCACGAGCACGGTATGGTGCTGACAAACCTAGAAACATAATCGGGGCGAAGCGGGATTCTGAGCGACCATAGGTTTCTGGCGTGACCAAGGGACGCAACTCTGCACAACAAATAGCAACGCTTTAGCTGACTTGGCGACTCGTGGTCGGGAATGATAAGTTACTTTCTCTTTGGCTATACTTACAGTGAGAATAGCGGGGGCGATAAAACACCAGCACATCTTCCAGTACACAGACAGTTTCTTCCCCATCATCATCTGAAGGTCCTCGGCAAACCTCCGGTATCCTGGTTATGAACGCAGTGAGTGAGTGCATGTTGTTTTAAGATACGGCTGGTTGGTTGGTTTGTTGTTTAACGCCATCCTCAGCAATATTCCAACTATATGACGGCAGTCTGTAAGTAATCGAGTCTGGACCAGACAATCCAGTGATTGATATCATGAGCATCGATCCACGCAATTGGGATCGATGACATGTATCAACCAAGTCAGCGAGTCTGATCACCCGATCCCGTTAGTCGCCTTTTACGACAAGCATAGTCACCTTTTACGGCAAGCATGGGTTGCTGAAGACCTATTCTACCCCGGAATCGTCTGTAAGATACGGCATTGTTCAAGCTATATCTGGCGGCCTAGCTATAAACGAGTCAAGGCAAACCAGTGGTTGATGATAGTCAACGTTCAGAGCAGAAGGAATACGTCTATAGCATCATGAGAAATAGCGCCGTATATGCAATGTCATCTTCCGGAGGCACGAGCGTCCTCTAGCCTTTTTTCCAAGTCTAGCTTTGATATAGGCAAGTGTACGCGCTTGCCTCGGGAAGATGATGCAATGTAATCTGAGCGCATATTGGTCAGAACACTCGCTGGAAGCACTCGCTGATTGGTTGGTTATAAATAGCGTCTATCCGCAATCCGACCGTGTGTGTTTAAGGGTGCTGATGGTACGTATTGTCTAGACGTGTGTGGTGTATCTTCTCACCGTATATGAACATGATGGCAACGATCTCGGCGATGGCGATGAACAGCAGAGGAAAGCCGCCAACAGAGGAGTCGACGATGTCAAGGAGGTAGATGCCGGCCTACAACACAGCGTCATGGATCATAACACGCAGCATAAGTCTGTGATCGCCGTACGTCGACATAACAATTCACAAATGTGGAATATAGCAAACAAAAACAAATTGAAATACGAAGGGAAGTAACTCCTTTACTTTACAGCCAAAGAGTCAACGATATAGTCGTGGAATGATTGAGTGAGTTGGGTGTACTTCTCAGCCAAAGAGTAAACGATATCGTCGTGGAATGATTGAGTGGGTTGGGTTGTGTTCTCAGCCAAAATGTCAACAATATAGTCGTGGAATGATTGAGTCAGTTGGGTTTACTTCTCAGCCAAAGAGTCAAAGAAAAGTCGTGGAATGATTGAGTCAGTTGGGTTTACTTCTCAGCCAAAGAGTCAACGATATAGTCGTGGAATGACTGAATGAGTTGGGTGTACTTCTCAGCCAAAGAGTCAACGATATAGTCGTGGAATGATTGAGTGAGTTGGCTTTACTTATCTGCCAAAGAGTCAACGATATAGTCGTGGAATGATTGAGTGAGTTGGGTTTACTTCTCAGCCAAAGAGTAAACGATATCGTCGTGGAATGATTGAGTGAGTTGGGTTGTGTTCTCAGCCAAAATGTCAACAATATAGTCGTGGAATGATTGAGTCAGTTGGGTTTACTTCTCAGCCAAAGAGTCAAAGAAAAGTCGTGGAATGATTGAGTCAGTTGGGTTTACTTCTCAGCCAAAGAGTCAACGATATAGTCGTGGAATGACTGAATGAGTTGGGTGTACTTCTCAGCCAAAGAGTCAACGATATAGTCGTGGAATGATTGAGTGAGTTGGCTTTACTTATCTGCCAAAGAGTCAACGATATAGTCGTGGAATGATTGAGTGAGTTGGGTTTACTTCTCAGCCAAAGAGTCAACGATATAGTCGTGGAATGATTGAGTGAGTTGGGTTTACTTCTCAGCCAAAGAGTCAACGATATAGTCGTGGAATGATTGAGTGAGTTGGGTCTACCGCCGGCTTTAACAGTATTCATGCCGTAACAAATTAACACCAGGTAATATGAAAGAATCGGGTGGTCCTTAACTTTTTTGAGTAGTAAATTACGTTTTTATAATTGTATTTCTATTGATATTTCAATTACCGTTTGGTATTGAATAAACGAATTTAAGGCTGCTTATATCGTCTTTAGATCGCCATGTAAGAATATGACTTGTCGTAGAATAATCTCGCACCGTAACTGCCATGCTGTTGTCAAATGTTTTTGAATATTAAAATGTAAGTTACAATAACTACGTACCCCTGTTGTCATTGGCAACGCTAACAGGAAGAGAGCCGTGGAAATGATGCCCCGGAAGATGAGAGTTCTCTTCCATGTCTTCCTCAGTAATGAAGGATATTCGTCACAGAGCGAGGCCACCACTGTCTCCGTCATGGTGAACTGAAACATGACAGATATACACGTCACAGAGCGAGGCCACCAGTGTCTCCGTCATGGTGAACTGAAACATGACAGATATACACGTCACAGAGCGAGGCCACCACCGTCTCCGTCATGGTGAACTGAAACATGACAGATATACACGTCACAGAGCGAGGCCACCAGTGTCTCCGTCATGGTGAACTGAAACATGACAGATATACACGTCACAGAGCGAGGCCACCACCGTCTCCATCATGGTGAACTGAAACATGACAGATATACACGTCACAGAGCGAGGCCACCAGTGTCTCCGTCATGGTGAACTGAAACATAACAGATATACACGTCACAGAGCGAGGCCACCGCCGTCTCCGTCATGGTGAACTGAAACATGACAGATATACACGTCACAGAGCGAGACCACCACCGTCTCCGACATGGTGAACTGAAACATAACAGATATACACGTCACAGAGCGAGGCCACCGCCGTTTCCGTCATGGTTAACTGAAACATGAAAGATATACACGTCACAGAGCGAGACCACGACCGTCTCCATCATGGTGAACTGAAACATAACAGATATACACGTCACAGAGCGAGGCCACCGCCGTTTCCGTCATGGTGAACTGAAACATGACAGATACACACGTCACAGAGCGGGGCCACCGCCGTTTCCGTCATGGGGAACTGAAACATGACAGATATACACGTCACAGAGCGAGGCCACCACCGTCTCCGTCATGGTGAACTGAAACAAGATGAGTCAACTTCAGTAAAAAACACATACGTGACCCACTCCAATCCCTGTCCCCACTCCAATACACACCTTTGCATAGGCAAGCTGTAGTCAAAGTCAAAATTAGTTTATTTGTGTGTAGGCCTTTGGCCCATATACAAGAAAATGCAGTGACAACAATACAATGTGAAGCACATTACATAGCTTTTTACGACTTCATGTCTTTGTTTATACGCATAATATACATAATATTGCAGACCTTTTAATAACTCATCCTGAGTTGTACACAATAATTTTAAAATTTATATGTAGTTGTAAACTTCCAATACAATTCTGGCAAATAAACTTTACGCAGCTCAGTATAATGTTTACAGATCAATACGAAATGATATTCATCTTCAACAGACATATTGCCAACAGGACACATACGTAAACATGATTCAATAGATTGCCATCTACCCTCGTTCTGTCGTAAAGGTAAAACGTTACATCTTAATTAATGAAAACACTGCGTACACGTTTGCCATTGTAAATGCTCAAATATCTTTAAGGTTCAAACAGTGTTTTACATTCTTTATACATCATATATCGGGTACTACTGTTGAGTGTTGACATCCAGTTTTGACGAAATTCATCTACAAGACACGTTTTAAGCACCCCAATGAAAGCTATGTTGTCCCCAAAAGACTGGTTTAACCATACAAATCCCAAACCATGCGAAAATAAAATGTAACGAACATATGCTACCCAAGTATTACGACCAATGTTGTCGAAATACATCAACATGTTATATACCTTTCTTGGGATACGCCCTTCATGCATTCGGGTTAATTTTAACCGATACTTTATAATGCGGACCTGCGCATTGACGTAAAGCGGGCAGCGACAACATTCACCACAGACAATGGCATTTGGCTGTACAACCTACCAGAGAGCTGAATCCTATGATGAGCATCATGAAGAAGAACAGGATGGCCCAGAGAGTGGGCACGGGCATCCTTGATAGGGCTTCGGGGTACGCGATGAAGGCCAGGCCAGGTCCTGCAATATGTTGTTATTGAGAATCATATATTATGAATTATTCGACATGACAATGGTCCGTTGCATTTCAAAGAGGAACTCGATAATACACGTGCCGGCTGACTACACACGCGGTGTGACTTACCCCCTACAGCAACCTCCTCGATACCAACCCCCTTGTCATGCGCCATGAACCCCAGGACGGCGAACACTACCAGGCCGCACAGGAAGCTGGTCAGGCAGTCCACACACGGCACCAGTATGGCGTCCCTAGACACAAATAGGTCAATGAAATCCACACACGGCACCAGTATGGCGTCCCTAGACACAAATAGGTCAATGATATCCACACACGGCACCAGTATGGCGTCCCTTGACACAAATACGACAATGATATCCACACACGGCACCAGTATGGCGTCCCTAGACACAAATACGACAATGATATTCACACACGGCACCAGTATGGCGTCCATAGACACAAATAGGTCAATAATATCCACACACGCCACCAGTATGGCGTCCCTAGACACAAATACGACAATGATATCCACACACGGCACCAGTATGGCGTCCCTAGACACAAATAGGTCAATGATATCCACACACGAAACCAGTATGGCGTCCCTAGACACAAATAGGTCAATGATATCCACACACGCCACCGGTATGGCGTCCCTAGACACAAATAGGTCAATGATATCCACACACGCCACCAGTATGGCGTCCATAGACACAAATACGACAATGATATCCACACACGGCACCAGTATGGCGTCCCGAGACACAAATACGACAATGATAGTCCACACACAGCATCACTATGGCTTCCAGAGACACAAATAGGTCAATGATATCCACACACGGCACCAGTATGGCGTCCCTAGACACAAATACGACAATGATATCCACACACGGCACCAGTATGGCGTCCCTAGACACAAATACGACAATGATATCCACACACGGCACCAGTATGGCGTCCCTAGACACAAATACGACAATGATATCCACACACGGCACCAGTATGGCGTCCCTAGACACAAATAGATCAATGATATCCACACACGACACCAGTATGGCGTCCCTAGACACAAATAGGTCAATGATATCCACACACGGCACCAGTATGGCGTCACTAGACACAAATAGGTCAATGATATCCACACACGGCACCAGTATGGCGTCCTAGACACAAATAGGTCAATGATATCCACACACGACACCAGTATGGCGTCCCTAGACACAAATAAGTCAATGATATCCACACACGGCACCAGTCTGGCGTCCTTAGACACAAATAGGTCAATGATATCCACACACGGCACCAGTATGGCTTCACTAGACACAAATAGGTCAATGATATCCACACACGGCACCAGTATGGCGTCCCTAGACACAAATACGACAATGATATCCACACATGGCACCAGTATGGCGTCCCTAGATACAAATACGACAATGATATCCACACACGGCACCAGTATGGCGTCCCTAGACACAAATAGGTAAATGATATCCACACACGGTACCAGTATGGCGTCCCTAGACACAAATAGGTCAATGATATCCACACATGGCACCAGTATGGCGTCCCTAGACACAAATAGGTCAATGATAGTCCACACACGGCACCAGTATGACGTCCTAGACACAAATAGGTCAATGATATCCACACACGGCACCAGTATGGCGTCACTAGACACAAATAGGTCAATAATATCCACACACGGCACCAGTATGGCGTCCCGAGACACAAATAAGTCAATGATATCCACACACGGCACCAGTATGGCGTCCCTAGACACAAATAGGTCAATGATATCCACATACGGCACCAGTATGGCGTCCCTAGACACAAATAGGTCAATGATATCCACACACGGCACCAGTATGGCGTCCCTAGACACAAATACGACAATGATATCCACACACGGCACCAGTATGGCGTCCCGAGACACAAATACGACAATGATAGTCCACACACGGCATCACTATGGCTTCCAGAGACACAATACGACAATGTTAATCCACATCACGACACTAGCATGGCGCCCCTAGACAAAAATACGACAATGATATCCACACAAACATGACAATAGTGAGTGAGTATGGTTTTACGCCGCTCTTAGCAATATTCCAGCAATATCACGGCGGGGGACACCAGAAATGGGCTTCACACATTGTACCTATGTCGGGAATCGAACCCGGGTCTTCGGTGTGACGAGCGAACAAACATGACAATAATAGGCACCAGTTTGGTGTCCCAGGACTTTTATTTGCACACTTCTGCCCGCACACACCTTGTTCTTACCTCAAACAATTGTTCTTGAAGTTGTTAAAGCTGGCCATGAGGTTCAGGCCGCCCATGCCGACACCGAGAGAGAAGAATACCTGTGTTGCAGCATCGCTCCATACCTAGGAATGTACGTCATTCATAATTAGTCAAGTAGCAAAGGTTAATTGCACAATTTTGGTTGTCCTTGACCCCTTCCAGACCATTGGCGTTAACAGGCCAGTAGCTGATGGGTGAATTGTAATTAGCCTCACTTAAAGCAGTATTTCGGTAATACCACGGCGTCCCTAAATTGACACAGGTCGAAGACATTTATCATGGAAACCATTATGGCACTGACTGACCAAGAATAAAAATTGCTACAAATCCGTGATTGGAACCCTCGACTAACCGATCCTGCAACGGCAAAAGGGACTGGGAATTACGTAAAAATTAGGTTCACTTGGTGCACTCTATTTAATGTTTCGTGGGTCCAAACATATTGTTAGGTACTGCAGCCAGAATTGTATGTTGTCTTGTATCCCTAATGTACAGTACTGACCGAGGCGTCCGCCAGGCGGTGCCACTTGGGGGTCAGGAAATACAGGATGCCCTCCGTGGCTCCCGGGAGAAGACTGGCGTTGATCAGGAGGGACAACAGCAGCACGTAGGGGAAGGTGGCGTTGAAGTATGCGACCTGCACAAAAAAAAAGTTAAAGGGAGACTTGTTCCAAAAGGCCTTAAAAAATGGTACTTGTCAGAGGGTGTCTGATCCGATATGATATGTGAGCTGTGTAAACCATATTCCGAAGAGTCCAGGATTTACGCTTTGTTACCTTGCCGAGTGACTTGATTCCCCTTATGAGCACAAGGAATACGACAATGCCGGCAAAAAGACAACACAGACACACTTTCCAGTTGATGTTGCCCATGTCTCCCAGTCCGGACGTCATCCCCAGGACGAAATTTCTACAACATTATACGTGTACTACAGAGAGAGAGAGAGAGAGAGAGAGAGAGAGAGAGAGAGAGAGAGAGAGAGAGAGAGAGAGAGAGAGAGAGAGAGATACAAGGTAAACTCATTGCAAGTACATATTAAAAAAATCGTTTTACAGTTTTATCCTTAATTATACGTGACAATTCAGGGCCGAAGGATACACGCAAATAACAAAATGAATAGTTGTCTCGGAGATTCATGTGTTTTAAAATACGGACACACGCGTCTGTTAACAATACCGTCACATGTTGCACGTGCATATAGCTGGTGAGTGCATCCAATACGAGTGACACAGCGAGGTATAGTGTACACAGCCGTCGACAATTTGCGAATACTACCCATTCGCCTCCCCAAAGTGAGTCTGAACTACCCAAGTCATCCATGCTCACCATTGTTGTTCCGGCTGCCGACTAATGAATGATGTGAATATTGATGTTGATTGTTGATACAACTCTTGGACTTTTAATAGCTTTGAATTACTACGAATAGCAAATTTTAAAGAAGGCCAAACATAATTTAAGTGATAGTTCGCATGTTATATTTTCCGACTATACGTTTTTTTCCCTTCCGGTCTTCGGAAATGAATGTCGATATGATACAAACAAACAGGGCCTGCCAATCTCTCAGCCCAGCCACCTTTCATTGTATCAATCAACACTAATCTTAATCTTCTCTTTATCCACGCGCGTATTTTTAACCGAGCTGTTATAGTATCTTAAAATATAACTGTTACTATATCGGTGTTAAATTGATTGACTGATATTGTGAACAACTATCCGCGCTGTCACTGAACCTGAGGGCCCGATCCATCAAGTCACCGCTTACAACCAACATAAGTTGCTAGGGAACTATTCTAACTCGGAATCCACCCAGGGCTAGCTAGCTAATACCTACGTGAAATAGTCTTCAGTCGGGGAAATGGTCCGGTTGTAGTGGTTGATGTTGCTGATGTTCATGCTTCCCACCTGGAGGTCAGTGGTGAGATTCCGCATCGTGATGTTATCAACAGCACCTACCAACAGGGACACAGCGTCTGGTATTGTTTGTTTGTTTGTTTAACGCCGCACTTAATAATATTACAGCTATATCACAGCAGTCACAAAAATAATCGAGTGTGGACCGACAATCCAGTGATTGACATCATGAGCATCGATCTACGCAATTGGGATACGATGACATGCATCAACCAAGTCGGCAAGCCTGACCACCCTATCCCGTTAGTCGCCTCTTACGACAAGCACAGTGGCCTTTTATAGCAAGCATGGGTTGCTGAAGACCTATTCTTCACGGGTCGAGTCTGGTATTGACATACAGGCATTCGTTTATGATGTTTACAAGCATCTCAAAATGAAACAACAATGGCCATGACTATACTCGTCTCTCTGTCGCGCAAAAATGCAGTCATTGGATCGTGCTACATCTACATAATTATTCTAATGTTCGTGTAAAGTTCAGTTCAGCTTGATGATGGGTAAAGTTAACCTAGTATATCCACCCTGTCCGGTAATGGCGGAAGCGAGACCAGGGAGTGGGTACAATGGGATACCCTGCTAGGGTATGATACCAATTATAAGTACCATCTTTGAACTTGAGCTCTGAAGGGATCGAACCACCAAACCTCCACTCTCCAGGCAGACGCACTATCCGCTACACCATGGACGCGGTACTCAAACTGAGCCCTGAGAGGTTGAACTATAGGATTACCTGGTACATCGACCCGACAGTTTGGACTGCTCCAGTGATGCCCGCAGTGAGACCAGGGGAGAGGAGACTGCATGGAGGAGAAGAAGTAGAAGGCGATGTAGCCGACGATGACGGTGAAGTAAAGGACGATGAAGGAGCAGACAATCACCATGCTGATCCCAATACCTGCAAAACAAATTTACGGTCATCCCAGAATGAAATTATTTCAGCAGAAGTGATTAAGAACGTCAACTTTGTACTAAACATTTCAAGATACAGTAAACTACGGTTATAACGAACTCAAAGGACCACTAATTTTAGTTCGTTATAACCGTAGTTCGTTATAAGCATATATACAGCATATAAACAGCAAATACACAGCAAATGGACGGGATCAAAACCCATTTCGTTATATCCGTCAGTTCGTTATAAGCATGTTCGTTATAAACGTAGTTTACTTTAGTAAGAAACAACGTATGTCGACCTTTAAGGAGAGGATTGGCCTTCCAGATGGTGATAGGGCCTTGTCCAGCAAACTGGCCGAACGACAGCTCCATGAAGAACAGAGGCATGCCGATGAACACTTGCATGATCCAGTAGGGGATGAGGAACGCACCTGAAGTACGAGAGAACGATCACGTGACAGATCGGGTGACAAAAAACAAACACGTATTCCATCTCAGTAAATCAGCAACTGCAAAGGTTTGAGGCAGAGATCATTTACCTGGCAGTGTTGTTATATGTGTTAATGTAAGTAAAAAGAACTATGTGCGTGTGTGCGTGCGTACTTGTGTGCGTGCGTACTTGTGTGCGTGCGTGCGTGCGTGCGTGCGTGCGTGCGTGCGTGCGTGCATGCGTGCGTGCGTGCGTGCGTGTGTGTGTGTGTGTGTGTGTGTGTGTGTGTGTTTATGTATACTTGAGGGGCGGTCGGGTAACCTAGTGGTTAAAGCGCTCGCTCGTCATGCCGAAGACCCGGGTTCGATTCCCGACATGGGTACAATGTGTGAAGCCCATTTCTGGTGTCCCCCGCCGTGTTATTGCTGGAATTTTGCTTAAATCGGCGTAAAACCATACTCACTCTCTCACTCACTGACTTATGTATATTTGATGAAACACGAACTGACATTATACAATTTTGGCAGATAATAATAAAGAGCAGTGTGTGGCCATTGTGAGTGTGCACCTTACCTCCACCATTCTTGAAGGCCAAGTATGGAAACCTCCACACGTTTCCCAGGCCTACTGCATAGGCGACGCAAGTGAGGATGAACTCCGCCTTCGTCCCCCAGCTGCCACGTAACAGCTTCATGGCGTACCTGTGTAACATATAGACAGTACTGTACTCTATACCTGTGTAACATATAGACAGTACTGTACTCTATACCTGTTTAACATATAATCATGTAAATATGTAAGGACATAGTACCCGTGTAGCGTATAGATAACACTCATGGGGGGCGCTGTAGCCGTGTAGCATATAGATGACACTCATGGGCGCTGTAGCCGTGTAGCATATAGATGACACTCATGGGCACTGTAGCCGTGTAGCATATAGATGAGACTCATGGGCACTGTAGTGTGTAGCATATAGATAACACTCATGGGCGCTGTAGTGTGTAGCATATAGATAACACTCATGGGCACTGTAGCCGTGTAGCATATAGATGACACTCATGGGCACTGTAGTGTGTAGCATAAAGATGACACTCATGGGCACTGTAGTGTGTAGCATATAGATAACACTCATGGGCGCTGTAGTGTGTAGCATATAGATAACACTCATGGGCGCTGTGGCGTGTAACATATAGATGACACTCATGGGCACTGTAGCGTGTAACATATAGATGACACTCATGGGCACTGTAGTGTGTAGCATATAGATGACACTCATGGGCGCTGTGGCGTGTAACATATAGATGACACTCATGGGCACTGTAGCGTGTAACATATAGATGACACTCATGGGCGCTGTGGCGTGTAACATATAGATGACACTCATGGGCACTGTAGTGTGTAGCATATAGATGACACTCATGGGCGCTGTAGTGTGTAGCATATAGATGACACTCATGGGCACTGTAGTGTGTAGCATATAGATGACACTCATGGGCACTGCAGTGTGTAGCATATAGATGACACTCATGGGCACTGTAGCCGTGTAGCAGATATATAACACTCATGGGCGCTGTAGTGTGTAGCATATAGATAACACTCATGGGCGCTGTGGCGTGTAGCATATAGATAACACTCATGGGCGCTGTAGTGTGTAGCATATAGATAACACTCATGGGCGCTGTGGCGTGTAGCATATAGATGAGACTCATGGGCACTGTAGCGTGTAGCATATAGATGACACTCATTGGCACTGTAGTGTGTAGCATATAGATGACACTCATGGGCACTGTAGTGTGTAGCATATAGATGACGCTCATGGGCACTGTAGTGTGTAGCATATAGATGACACTCATGGGCGATGACACTCATGGGCACTGTAGTGTGTAACATATAGATAACACTCATGGGCACTGTAGTGTGTAGCATATAGATGACACTCATGGGCACTGTAGTGTGTAGCATATAGATGACACTCATGGGCACTGTAGCGTGTAGCATATACATATGTAGATGACACTCATGGGCGCTGTAGTGTGTAGCATATAGATGACACTCATGGGCACTGTAGCGTGTAGCATATACATAAGTAGATGACACTCATGGGCACTGTAGCGTGTAGCATATACATATGCAGATGGCACTCATGGGCACTGTAGTGTGTAGCATATGGATGACACTCATGGGCACTGTAGCGTGTAGCATATGGATGACACTCATGGGCACTGTAGCGTGTAGTGTAGAGATGGCACTCATGGGCGCTCTAGCGTATAGATGGCACTCACTGGACTTATCTTGTTTTGCCTGCAGTCTCAGATTAGATTTAGTACGCCTATATTTTGACGTCGTTGATATCAAGTATGAGCGCGACAAAAGTTGCAAAAGTTTTAGACCTGTATTACATCGGCTTTCCTCCTGCATAAAAATACCACGCATAACTGACATAACTGACAAGCGACATTAAAACCCAACACATGTTCTTGTATGGAAGATACGAATATGAATACACCGAAGAGACTATGCCTCACTATGGGTCACGTGTGAGACTGGTTCCAAAATGGCCGTCCGTGTACCAACCATACGTCATGGAAACTGAAGTCAAGCAAAGTCCATTGTAATAGACATGCCTCAGGCCTACTTTGCCATCGAGCAACGAGAATCGTCTTTCAAACAAAGTAGTGACAATAGCATATATATGGTGGCCGAGAGGGGACATCGCTTTCTCGCTTTCTCGCTTTCTCAATTTCTGGTGTCCCCCGCCGTGATATTGCTGGAATATTGCTAAAAGCGGCGTAAAACCATATTCACTCACTCACTCACTCTCGCTTACTCGCTCTATCGCTTTCTCGCTTTCTCGCTCTATCGCTTTCTCTAATGACTTACCATAGTCATATGAAAGAATCGAGTGTTCTTTAACTTCTTTTGAATACTATGTACCGTAAATCTTGAAATAAACGTTAGAGTTAATTATAAATGCAAAACAATGAGAGTAGACTTAATTAATTATACTTTGCATTTATGTCTCAGAAATGACTGTTGATAAGACGGCCTCACTGTACACATGGAATAGCGAAAATACCAACTTGAATATAAAACCAATCAACTCTCTATTTCCACGTTACAGTTACTGAGAACAATATGTCATCCAAAAACTAGAAATTACATAATGGACATCCGGTAGTATTACAATTGCTTGGGTGAGGACTTCCACTTTGATGACATCTACCCCGGAAACAGAGTAAACATTGATATAAGCGTTGTTTTTAGGAAAACACTATTGTTTTTTTGGAAGTACGTACTACTCAGCGCTAATGAGCGGTGTTATTTGCTAGTATTTGTTTTGATAACTTGGCCTGGGGGCGGGGGATCCAATAGTTAAATAGGGCCATAAATCAATCAAATTCTTTTTTACGCAGATATATGTGGATTATTATAAAAGCACCTATGTCTGTACTGTTAAATTATGTTTAAGTAGATAGTGAGAAAATTTCAACATTCCGTCCATATGTATAATTTGAAATGCGACTGGAAAAATCTCAGCTCTCTTTTATGGTTAAAACCCACATCAGCCTCCGCCCCCTGAAGTCAGGTTTAACAATTCATTAATGTTGTTTTACGTATATACTTTTTATCGTAAAGAAACATAACACATGCGACCCATATAGTGGCCAAAAGGAAATATTGCTATACCGCGAGAAAGCGATAGAGCGATAAAGCGATAAAGCGATAAAGCGATGTCCCCTCTCGGCCACCATACATATAACATAGAATGAACATTTCTAGATACAATTTGCTCATCGTCAACATTGGAGATGAGAATGAAACTTACCGTTGAGGATCCTGAGCAACAACTGGCGCTGTGCTGGAGACGTGCGTGGACTGTTGTACTCGCGCACGTGGGGTACGTGAGCCGCATGCAGACCAAATTCACTATTCAGTTCTGGATTAGTTGGAATTTATAACATATACTATGTGTCCAAGTTAGTAATGAACTATATCCCAGCAATACTTTCCATGGTTACCATGGCAATTTAGCCGCGTATCACAATAAAGAATATATAACAAAATTAATGTGACATCATGTAAATAGGCCATGTTGAAATTGTTGATAAGAAGGCACGTTTTTTGCAATTTGTGGCTTTGGTGCACCCTTTAGTTAAAGTAGGATAGGCTTCATGATTTGGAGGTACCTATTAGAATGAATGTTGATGTATTGCTTTGGCACCTCTTACTCAAACGGAGGAACTCAATAGATTTCCTTGTGCCCAACCTTACTTAAACAGAGGAACACAGAACATCGCCATATGGCCTACCTTATTTACATTGAGAGAGTTATACATCGCCTTTTGGCCTACCTTACTTAAACATAGGGACACGGTGCATCGCCTTTTGGCCTACCTTACTTAGATAGAGGGAGTAAAACATCGCCTTGTGGCCTACCTTACTTAAACACAGGAACACGGTACATCGCCTTGTGGCCTACCGTACTTAAACAGAGAAACATAGTACATCGCCTTGTGGCCTACCTTACTTAAACACATGAACACAATACATCGCCTTGTGGCCTACCTTACTTAAATAGGAGGAGTAAAACATCGCCTTGTGGCCTACCTTACTTAAATAGGAGGAGTAAAAACATCCCCTTGTGGCCTACCTTACTTAAATAGGAGGAGTAAAACATCGCCTTGTGGCCTACCTTACTTAAATAGGAGGAGTAAAACATCGCCTTGTGGCCTACCTTACTTAAATAGGGGGACTCAATAGTTCGCCTTGTGGCCTACCTTACTTAAACAGGAGGAGTAAAACATCGCCTTGTGGCCTACCTTACTTAAACAGGAGGAGTAAAACATCGCCTTGTGGCCTACCTTACTTAAATAGGAGGAGTAAAACATCGCCTTGTGGTCTACCTTACTTAAATAGGGGGACTCAATAGTTCGCCTTGTGGCCTACCTTACTTAAACAGGAGGAGTAAAACATCGCCTTGTGGCCTACCTAACTTAAATAGGAGGAGTAAAACATCGCCTTGTGGCCTACCTTACTTAAACCCAGGAACACAGTACATCGCCTTGTGGCCTAGTTTACTTACATAGGGGGACTCAATAGATCGCCTTGTGGCCTACCTTACTTACATAGAGGGAGTAATACATCGCCTTGTGGCCTACCTTACTTAAACACAGGAACACAGTACATCGCCTTGTGGCCTATCTTACTTAAATAGGAGGAGTAAAACATCGCCTTGTGGTCTACCTTACTTAAATAGGGGGACTCAATAGTTCGCCTTGTGGTCTACCTTACTTAAATAGAGGGAGTGATACATCGCCTTGTGGCCTACTTTACTTAAACACAGGGACACAGTACATCACCTCGTGGCCTATCTTACTTAAATAGACGGAGTAATACATCGCCTTGTGGCCTACCTTACATAAATAGACGGAGTAATACATCGGCTTGTGACCTTCCTTTGCTTAAATAGAGAGACTTTATACATCGCCTTGTGGTCTACCTTACTTAAACACAGGAACACAGTACACCGCCTTGTGGTCTACCTTACTTAAACACAGGAACAAAGTACATCGCCTCGTGGCCTATTTTCCTTAAACACATGAACACAGTACATCACCTTGTGGCCTGCCGTACTTAAATAGAGGGAGTTATACATCGCCTTGTGGCTTACCTTACTTAAACACAGGAACACAGTACATCGCCTTGTGGCCTACCGTACTTAAATAGGGGGACTCAAAAGATCGCCTTGTGGCCTACCTTACCTAAACACAGGGACACAGTACATCACCTCGTGGCCCACCTTACTTAAATGGACGGAGTAATACATCGCCTTGTGGCCTACCTTACTTAAACACAGGGACACAGTACGTCGCCTTAAATTGTGGCCTACCTTACTTAAATAGAGGCAATAATACATCGCTTTGTGGCCTACCTTACTTAAATAGAGAGACACAATACATCGGCTTGTGACCTACCTTTGCTTAAATAGAGAGACTTTCTACATCGCCTTGTGGCCTACCTTACTTTGATATACGGACTGAATACATCGCCTTGTGGCTTACCTTACTTTGATATACGGACTGAATACATCGCCTTGTGGCTTACCTTACTTTGATATACAGACTGAATACATCGCCTTGTGGCTTACCTTACTTTGATATACGGACTGAATACATCGCCTTGTGGCCTACCTTACTTTGATATACAGACTGAATACATAGCCTTGTGGCTTACCTTACTTTGATATACAGACTGAATACATCGCCTTGTGGCTTACCTTACTTTGATATACGGACTGAATACATCGCCTTGTGGCTTACCTTACTTAAACACAGGGACACAGTACGTCGCCTTAAATTGTGGCCTACCTTACTTAAATAGAGGCAATAATACATCGCTTTGTGGCCTACCTTACTTAAATAGAGAGACACAATACATCGGCTTGTGACCTACCTTTGCTTAAATAGAGAGACTTTCTACATCGCCTTGTGGCCTACCTTACTTTGATATACGGACTGAATACATCGCCTTGTGGCTTACCTTACTTTGATATACAGACTGAATACATCGCCTTGTGGCTTACCTTACTTTGATATACAGACTGAATACATCGCCTTGTGGCTTACCTTACTTTGATATACGGACTGAATACATCGCCTTGTGGCTTACCTTACTTTGATATACAGACTGAATACATCGCCTTGTGGCTTACCTTACTTTGATATACAGACTGAATACATCGCCTTGTGGCTTACCTTACTTTGATATACGGACTGAATACATCGCCTTGTGGCTTACCTTACTTTGATATACGGACTGAATACATCGCCTTGTGGCTTACCTTACTTTGATATACAGACTGAATACATCGCCTTGTGGCTTACCTTACTTTGATATACGGACTGAATACATCGCCTTGTGGCCTACCTTACTTTGATATACAGACTGAATACATAGCCTTGTGGCTTACCTTACTTTGATATACAGACTGAATACATCGCCTTGTGGCTTACCTTACTTTGATATACAGACTGAATACATCGCCTTGTGGCTTACCTTACTTAAACACAGGGACACAGTACGTCGCCTTAAATTGTGGCCTACCTTACTTAAATAGAGGCAATAATACATCGCTTTGTGGCCTACCTTACTTAAATAGAGAGACACAATACATCGGCTTGTGACCTACCTTTGCTTAAATAGAGAGACTTTCTACATCGCCTTGTGGCCTACCTTACTTTGATATACGGACTGAATACATCGCCTTGTGGCTTACCTTACTTTGATATACAGACTGAATACATCGCCTTGTGGCTTACCTTACTTTGATATACAGACTGAATACATCGCCTTGTGGCTTACCTTACTTTGATATACAGACTGAATACATCGCCTTGTGGCTTACCTTACTTTGATATACGGACTGAATACATCGCCTTGTGGCTTACCTTACTTTGATATACAGACTGAATACATCGCCTTGTGGCTTACCTTACTTTGATATACAGACTGAATACATCGCCTTGTGGCTTACCTTACTTTGATATACAGACTGAATACATCGCCTTGTGGCTTACCTTACTTTGATATACGGACTGAATACATCGCCTTGTGGCTTACCTTACTTTGATATACAGACTGAATACATCGCCTTGTGGCTTACCTTACTTTGATATACGGACTGAATACATCGCCTTGTGGCCTACCTTACTTTGATATACAGACTGAATACATAGCCTTGTGGCTTACCTTACTTTGATATACAGACTGAATACATCGCCTTGTGGCTTACCTTACTTTGATATACAGACTGAATACATCGCCTTGTGGCTTACCTTACTTAAACACAGGGACACAGTACGTCGCCTTAAATTGTGGCCTACCTTACTTAAATAGAGGCAATAATACATCGCTTTGTGGCCTACCTTACTTAAATAGAGAGACACAATACATCGGCTTGTGACCTACCTTTGCTTAAATAGAGAGACTTTCTACATCGCCTTGTGGCCTACCTTACTTTGATATACGGACTGAATACATCGCCTTGTGGCTTACCTTACTTTGATATACAGACTGAATACATCGCCTTGTGGCTTACCTTACTTTGATATACAGACTGAATACATCGCCTTGTGGCTTACCTTACTTTGATATACGGACTGAATACATCGCCTTGTGGCTTACCTTACTTTGATATACGGACTGAATACATCGCCTTGTGGCTTACCTTACTTTGATATACAGACTGAATACATCGCCTTGTGGCTTACCTTACTTTGATATACAGACTGAATACATCGCCTTGTGGCTTACCTTACTTTGATATACGGACTGAATACATCACCTTGTGGCTTACCTTACTTATACAGGGGGACTCAATACATCGCCTTGTGGACTACCATACTTTAGTTGTTGTTTACCTCAGCAATATTCCACCTATATGATGAAGGCCTGTAAATAATCGAGTCCAGACAATCAATCCATTGATTGACATCGCCTTGTGACCTACCTGACTTAAATAAAGGGACTCAATGCATCATCTTGTGGTCTGTCTTACTCCCTTCCTTACAATTAGAGACGAAGTTTCTGTTTACCAAACAATCAATACGTTTAGAAGGGATATTGTTGCACATTTCTTGGGGTTTGTAGTACTGTGTGCCAGAAGTACACGAAGACATTTTTTCTGCTTAGGTTAATTTTTCGTATTTGTTCTCATAGGCTCTAGATCCCCAAAGTTTTTTATTATTAACCATTTTTTTGTGCAAACATGTAATAATCCAAAAATACAAGTTCAGCTATAGCCCGACGAAAGGTTCGAACGTGTAAAAATCAGTTGGCACGTCGTAAGGGAGGTATCATAGAGAAATTAGAGTTACCTCCCCATGTAGTTTGTTTTGATTCACGTGTTTTGATGGAATGTGACACTTTGTACACAATATGTATCAGTCGGCTACTCTGAACTGATAGCACTGCACTTGCATTGCATTTGAAATGTTTGACCGCCCAGGTTGTGGAAGCAACGACCAAGTTACACAAGAGCAGGGGGCTAAGGGAGATATGAATTTACTCCGTTGCCACATATAATAACTGAAAAAGACGCACAGGTTTAGTTGAAAGAAATGTCGGTTTCCAATGAGTTAATTTCCCTGGCTCAGCTGATCGAAAATGGTGATGAACAAGAAGTCCTACATCATATTCGGACAAATAACATCACGCCAGGACTCACTCGCAATCTGACCGCTGTGATGACGCCAGTTTCAGTAGCGGCAATACATGGCCATGTGAACGTACTAAACACACTCCTCTCCCTTGGGTTTCCTCCACACCCAGACCAACATCCAATTCATTATGCAGCCAGAGAAGGTTATCTGGCTGTACTAACATCTTTGGTTGAAGATCACAACACCGAAGTGAATTGTTTAGACAGTGTTGATGAATCACCACTGTTCTTAGCTTCACGCAGAGGTCATTTTGATATTGTCAAATTTCTTGTAGAAAGAGGAGCAGACGTCAACTTCGGAGGTCGAATACCACCGCTTGTCATTGCTGTTGCTCACTATCATCCTCATATCTGTGACTACTTTATTAAGCAAGGAGCTGATGTGAACAAGGAGGACCGATATGGACGCTCACCTCTCCGCGCTGCTGCTCGCAAAGGCTATGTGGACATCGCCTGCACCCTTGTGAAAGCAGGGGCATGTGTAAACGCACAGTGTGGGAATGGACAGTCGCCATTTATGGCAGGAAGCCAGTTCGGTCATTTGTCAGTGATGAAATTTCTTGTGGCCCATGATGCAGATGTTAATGTGATTGATAACAAGGGAGACACACCCCTACATCTGGCAGTTCGGGAGGGTCATTATGAAATTGTACGTTACCTCCTTGTTGATCTGTGCGTTGTAGAGACAGTTAACTTGGATTGTGAATCACCTTTCTCCATAGCACTTGACAATATGGATTATGACATTATGCTTCTGTTTCACCAGGCTGGTAGATGGCCATTGAATGTGTTGTGTGATTTTCCATGTGGTACAACAGAAGAACTGCTGATGCCTATTTTAGACGTTGTAACACAGCCATATTTGCTTCAAGAATTAGCCTGTTTCAAACTTCGAAATACGCTACGACCAAAGTTGACATCTTCAGTGAATCACCTGCAATTACCACGGGCAGTTAAGGAGTTCATCTTGCTCCGTCACATTCCATCTTCAAGACCATGAAGGGATTAGGATATAACATACTTTCGCTGTGCAGATTTGTGTCTCTTATGCTTGTTAGGCTAAAAAAGTTCTCAGGCACCTCCTGCATCATTTTAAATTGTATTTCCATTCAGATGTTTCCAGCCAAATTTGTCCTGATTCTCCCGTTCTCTATCCGAATCTGATCCGATTTGTATCTTCCACATGGTAAACAATGACCAGTCTGTCCTGAAAGCGTCCTGATGCCATCCGACAGAGATCAGACAGTGACTGGAAAGTGAACACATTCTGCAAGATCTGGACGCAATATGGACTCGATTGACAATAAAAGGCAATGAAAAATTCATGCCCATTCATCACAACAGCATCCCGATCCACAGGACACTGCCAGACAACACAGGACATTGTTACGATTTTGATCCTATACAGCAGAATCTCTCAAGACAGTCACAATTGTAATCCGACTCAACAAAATCGTCTGAGTTTCCCGAACGCTACTAGTCAGTGAGGACTACCATCATTGGATTTTCACTAGTCCTCAGCACAAGTTAGTAGTCTCAGGCTATTGGACTGGCATAAATGTCTAAGGCTGTTGACTTAAACTGGAAATGGACAAGACACTGAGGCATTATCCCTCATTCACCTGTTAAACCATCCCGAGGCAAGGGAGTTAACTGACTCTAAAAGTCCAGTTTACACCCTTGCCGAGGTAGGATTGAATTTCTGGGCTCGATCGTAGCGCCACCTACAAGCTATGTCCCTTGTATGTCCCTCCTACTGATCAATCAGATTCCACTTCTCAAATTACTTGCGTTGGCTTCAAACAAAAAGGCGGTGCCTAGTCAAGATGATCTGATTGAAGTTCAACATACATATTGTAATAAAACAGGTCTCATTTCGTGAATTGCATCAAATCACGTGAGCACCTTGATTAAAAACCTGAAAAGATTTGGAAAATATTTGTCTATGCACAGTTGACGGTACAGATGCTTTGCAAATCCTACAGTCGATCGACATCTGCATGTTAAAATCTGTGTTGTTTACGAACCGGATGTCATTTTCGTTACACGATTTTGAATGCATAGACTCGTTAGTCCAGCCAAAACATAACTCAATAATTGCAGCCTAGATTGGCAAGGGTGGAAACTGGACTTTTACAGTCAGTTGACTTCCTTGCCTCGGGAAGATGGTTCAAGCAGGACCATAGCTACAAACTAGTGAAATATGGTTAACACTAATTCTCTGAAATTTCTAAGGCTCATCCAAAAATTGTAATTAGTGCATATGTGAAACTAAAACTGACTTTGGGACATTATCTTTTGAAAAGTGTCAAATGCTTGACTGATGTGACCAAAGGATTTGCATAATAAAAAGAATAAGTTCTTTTACAATGTGGGTTTGCAACATGTGGAGTGAACTGAGTGAAACTAGCACAAAGTATCCATTGATAGAGCCTATTGTGTGTGGATATGTTGGATGTGTAGGACCTGATCATGTGGATGGAAGCTGGTTAATAAGTTGTCCAACTTGAACTGAACTGTAGAGTGCTGTAAAGGCAATAATGAGAGACCTCAGACATATATCCTCTTTGACAACATGGACAAGGAGTGTATTGGTAGTCTGGGTACTGTTTCACAAAGTGAACGTAGTTCCATGACTGTCATATCTCTATATTTTAGCATAGACTTATGACAGTCGTAGCACGACTATCCCTTTCTGAAAGTGGCACCTGGTGGTAGTGAGTGAGTGAGTGAGTATGGTTTTATGCCGCTTTTAGCAATATTCCAGCAATATCACGGCGGGGTACACCAGAAATGGGCTTCACACATTGTACCCATGTCGGGAATCGAACCCAGGTCTTTGGCGTGACGAGCGAACGCTTTAACCACTTGGCTACCCGTAATGGGGATCAATGACATGCATCAACCAAGTTTTTATGAACCTGCAAGCACGGGTATAGTCCTGACAAACTATGAAAATCAGAGCAGTTTCTGCCAGCGCTCATGGACAGCAGCATGTGACGAGCATTGTCTTATCACTTGTCTGTCATGTATATGTTTAAACATTTTATTTAAAGGTTTAAAAGTGGAGGGAATTAACCCATATCTTGATGTCTGAAAAAAGTTGAGCACATAACAGGCATTGAAGCAGTACATACCTTTGAAATTAAGTTAATTGAGCTTTTCTGCAAATAAGCTTAAATATAATTAAAATAAGTACCATGTGAATGACCCTCCAAGACAGGGGGGCACGGGTGGTCGCCCCGATTATGTTTCTAGGTTTGTCAGCACCATACCCATGCTCGTGGGTTTCACCAAGTGGTAAATGTCTGAGACCTGCAACACTTCAGGCTTTCCTCCCACATTAAGCTGACACACCGCGATATAACTGGAATACTGTTAAAAGCGGCGTTAAACCAAACTCACTCACTCACTCCTCCAAGACATGTCAAATATTGTTTTTAAGACAATTTCTCAGAAATGATCATCATGATCATAGATGATTTGACCGACTTGATTTCAAATACTGTTACATCATCACACATTACATAAACTGGTGTGTGAACATTATCACAACATCATCAACATCATCATGAATATGGGTGTGTGAAATCCTTTGTAAATATCTACTTTAACAAATGTTGTATTTGGGATAACACTTTCTTTGTAAAGTACAGATTTTCGTACTTTTTGGGGTTGAGTCCCATCCAGGAATCGAACCCACGCTCCTAGATTGAGGCACCTAATAGCCAGCACACAATGTCAGCGATCTAACTCACTCCTCCACCGAGGCTTTCACAAAATGAAAGTCCGACAACTGGTAGTCTAGATCTCATACTTTGTGTACCCCTCTGACAAGTGTATATTGGCACGGCTCCCATGGCTGAAAGCTATGAACACACAATGCCATTTAGAAATTGGTCAAATGTAACAAATGTTATATTTGGGATAACACTTTCTTTGTAAAGTACAGATTCTCGTACTTTTTGGGGTGCCATATAGCCGTGCCAATTTACACTTGTCAGAGGGGGTACACAAAGTACAAGATCTAGACTACCAGGAACATAAACAATGAATTAAAAACAATTTTTTGGTAGATAAAATAATATCTTGACTGGTAATAGGCTGGAACGAAATGATTACAAACATTTCAAAATTGTTTTAGGGTGCCAATTTCACAGTAAAATTTCATAATATCACAATGAAAATAAGTTCCTGCACACCTGATTATATAAAGCAATTGTTACGTAAACTGGACAAACACCTATTTCTGGATTGTATGTGAAAAGTATTCTTCTTCCTAATGTTCCTGGCACATTTAATCCCAAAGGGCAGACTTCAACATTTTGTATGAGTTTACTGTGGTACTTATAAGACTTATTTATTCGCGTACAATACGCACTCGTGTGTTATATGCACCCTTCATTACTTGCAATTCAATTCTAGAAAAATATATCTGTCGTACATAAACATTTCAGGCTGTCATCATAAACTACGAAATTTATCTTTCAATTCTTTTTTTTTTCACCAAAATAATATTCTCATAAGAGTCCCCTATTTCTAATTTTGAGAGTTCCCTGGGCACTTATTACGTTGAGTAGGGTAAACTGTTTCTACCTTTGACATAACAATGACCTTATTGTAATCTACATGGAGCACACTACTGTATGATTATATACGAAATGCATAGCTCAGGATAAACGTGAAGTATTTATGTATCACTTGTGTAATAATGAAGCATTATGCTACCGATTTTAATGATTATTTGTAAAGAAAATATATATATAAAGCTAAATAAATTTTAATGCTAATTTGTAAAACAAATATATATATCAAGCTAAATAAATAAATATATGGGGTCGAACTTCGAAACTGCAGGCTGGATTGAACATTAAGTCAAAATGTGAACTGAGACCTTAAATTAGAGTTACCTCCCTTACATATGTTACTAACTGCGAGCTGTGTGAACAGTGTGTGTGTGTGTCTGAACCAAACAACATCAAGGAGGTGACAAACACACATTACAGAAGATTGGTTTCTCAAATGTCTGTGACAGAATCCGTACCACTGTTTCATATATTTTATCCAGTAGACCAAGTTAAACATACGATGACAACGGGACACGACACCATGGATAGTTGCAAAGTTGCCCATCCTCTATCCTGGCTATCACTCTCAACTGTCTGTCAACTGAAGCTGATTTGAATTGTGTATGGATTTATGAGAGAGATTCATAAAAAATGAGTGACTTACATGCCCTGAATGCAATAATTGAGAAAGGCAAGGTAGATGATATTTTGCATCATATTAGGACAAAGTGTGTAAATCCAGATTGCTATCAAAATCAACCCCCGTCGTCAGTGCCTGTCTCTGTGGCTGCCATTGCAGGACATGTTAATGTTTTAAATACTCTCCTTTCCTTAGGGTTCATGCCCCACCCAGACCGACGGCCGATTCATTATGCAGCCATTGAGGGTCACCTAACAGTTGTACAATCATTAGTAGAAGATCACAATGAGGACATCATGTGTGTTGACAGTAAAGGCCACACTCCATTGTACCTAGCTACACTTAATGACTGGTTCGATGTTGTCAAATATCTTCTTGAGGCAGGAGCAGACGTGAATAATGGTGGCCGGATGCCACCACTTATTTTAGCTGTTGTGCACTACAAGCCTGAACTTTGTAAATTTTTCTTGAGTTATGGTGCAGACGTCAACTTGAGGGATAATTTTGGACGTTCACCGCTTGGGACGGCTGCACGGACAGGAAGTGTAAACATAGCATGTGAGCTGATACAGGCAGGGGCTGACGTTAATCTCTCAAGTCGAGGAGGAACACCGTTTCTATCTGCAAGCCGTTTTGGTAAGGTGTCAATGATGAGACTCCTGTCCTCTCAAGGTGCTGATGTTGAAGCGTGTGATCAAGACGGAGACACTGCCTTACATCTGGCTGTGGGGGAAGGGTATTATAGAGTTGTCAGATATTTAACTGTTGAACTGTGCGTCACTCTAAATGCTGTCAATAATAATGGAGAGACTGCTTTCTTCATTGCGCTGAAAAAGACGGACATTGCTGTTATGCAGCTGCTTATAAATGTTGGGTACTGGCCAGTGACTGAGATACATAGGTTAGAAATAAACAGTGCATCTGAGGAATTCAAACTTCTGTCAGACATTGTGTCTGCACCTTATTCACTTCAAGAATTAGCCTGTTTTAAACTTCGAAGAACAATGGGATCAAGAGTAACGACTTCAGTGAATCTTCTTCCAGTACCCGAGCCTGTCAAGGAATTCATATTGCTCCGCCACTTACCATTTACTAGACCTTGAAGGGGTATTTATATACAGATTGGACAAATGCATTGGTCCACAATTAAAGCCCGCAAATTTTCATCTGTACCATAAGTTTTTTTAACAGATGTTTTCATACTCTTGGATAATATTAATAGATAGTGCCAAGGCCCTATTGCGCACCTAGTACATGCAAAACGAGCTGATGAGCAAGGTGAGCTTATGCCATATACCTTGGTATCCGTCGTCTGTACGTCAACAATTTTTTCAAACGACTTATTCTGGACCACTAATTGGAAATTAACAAAATTTGACTGGAAGCATCAGTAGGTGGTGGGGATTAAAAATTCTGCAAACGGTAGCACTGACCCCAAGGGGACTGAGGGCCAGAGTCAAGTAGGGGTAATTTGGCTATATTGCTTTAAACGACCTCTTTCTGGAACTAACAGATAGATACCAACCATATTTGGTTGGAAGCGTTCTCTGGTGGTTAGGATTCAAAATGTTTCAAATGGTGGGGCTGACAAAACCAAGGGATTGAGGGGCGGGGCCAAATAGGGATAATTTGGCCTTATTGGTTTATTGCTGTCTGGCTCTCCCAAAGGTGTTAGAACCTTGACCATAACATGCAAACCGATATTATCCCCAACCTATAATAAACAGATACATTGTATACATTTGTTTGTTATGAAGAGAATAATACATTTATGCCATTAGGATTTGCCCTGGGAGGCAGCCTTGCCTCTGGAAACCTAGATCCTGGATCATAACATGGAAACAGTTCAGATCTTTATGTTACATTTGTATCTAGAGAAGTA
Source organism: Haliotis cracherodii (assembly GCF_022045235.1). Lineage (NCBI taxonomy): Eukaryota > Metazoa > Mollusca > Gastropoda > Lepetellida > Haliotidae > Haliotis > Haliotis cracherodii. The sequence goes on from NW_027266265.1 coordinate 40,619,809, forward strand.
AACGTTCATGCTGTCAGATTTGCCATCCACACCTTTTAAATGCTGACAGTGTCAAAATTACGAAATATTTGCAGTATTATATACATGTACAATGCAAATGCATATTTTGTCATGAATCCATAAATATTCAGGTGAGCGATACAGGCACTATGGGCCTCTTGTTATGTGTAGCCACCAAGTAAGGAGAGAGTGGCTGTGAATTGGATGTATAAAATGGTCTGTATGTGAGAGGAATGTATGTTATTAATACAATATCCCTTAAGCTTAGGACATAATGTCCTGTATCAGCTTGATCTTCGTGATATTCTGAGCAAAGCTTCTTTCACATTTTAAGAAAGACTTAAAGTAAACGCCATTATCATGATTATCAAATCTGAAACCCACAGAGCCTTGCACTTTCTGAGATCATGCTAAACGATTAATTGAAGAATATTTTGTCCTCAAAGCCTAGTTTCTACCCTTGCCATTTCAAACCTATGTTTCTTGGATTGATCATGACACCACCCAGTGTAGAGGGGGAGTTGTGTCCCAAGTGTTGAAAACCTGATATCCAATCAGATTCTTATTTCGAATATAACCGCCATCATGTAGCTGGAATACTGCTGAGTCATAAGAGGCAACTAACGTGATTGGGTGGTCAAGCTCGCTGACTTGGTTGATGCATGTCATTGTATCCCAATTGCATGGATCGATGCTCATGATATCAATCACTGGATTGTCTGGTCCAGACTCGATTATTTACAGACCGCCGTCGTATAGCTGGAATATTGCCGAGTGTGGTGTTAAACAACAAACAGACAGACATGAAACTAATGGAGGCCTCATGGCTCCTGAGCAGCGATTCCTGAAGATTTTTGCCATGTACTCACCTGTTTAACCCATACAGTCGCTTCAGCATGTTTAGTGGAACATTCAACAGAATGAAGATTATGAAAGAACTAAAATTGACTTCTATTTATGATCTGGTTCAGTGAAATTCTTTATCGGCATTTAGAAGTTGGATGTAAACAGGACAATGATTATTCTAAAGGAGAACTTCTTTGTTACACATTCATGTTTGAGGGCTACTTCTTGCCCCTTCAGACCCGTGAAGATCCGGGGTAGAATAGGTCTTCAGCAACCCATACTTGCCGTAATAAATCACACATTTGTAGATTATAACACATACTGCTTAATGTTTGTCAACAATACCGTGATATTTCATACCTTTGAGATATTTAACACTATTTACATTTTCAGGGAACCTTGTTTACTCAATTACTTGATTTTATATTTTAGAAACTTGAGCTGCCTGAAGGAGGATTTACCTAATACTTTGTTACTTAATGCAGCAGCCAACATGAGTTGAGCTACATCAAGGCAGTCTGTATAAAATTGAATCTGATGACCCAATGAATGACATTATGAGTAGACCCGTGAAGATCCGGGGAAGAATAGGTCTTAAGCAACCCATGCTTGCCGTAAAAGACGACTATGCTTGTCATAAGAGTTGATTAATGGGATTGGGTGGTCAGGCTCGCTGACTTGGTTGATGCATGTCATCGTATCCCAATTGCGTGGATCGATGCTCATGATATCAATCACTGGATTTTCTGGTCCAGACTCGATTATTTGACCGCCGTCATATAGCTGGAATATTGTTGAGTATGGCGTAAAACAACAAACAAACCAAACCAAACATCAGATGAATGAATACATTGAGTGAAATTGTTTATAGAGATTGTATAATACTGACTTTTTCAGTGGTTCACCAATGTTCTGTGACCATTAATACTTCTGTGGTACTGCTCCATGTGGGCATAAACATGAGTTTCTGGATGTTTGTTTTTTGTTATTGTTTAACGCTATACTCAGCAATATTCCAGCTATATGACGGCGGTCTGTAATAATAGAGTCTGGACCAGACAATCCAGTGACGACATCATGTGCATCGATCCACGCATTTGGGATACAATGGCATGCATCAACAAAGTCAGCGAGCATGACCACTCGATCCCGTTAGTCGCCACTTACGTCAAGCATAGTCGCCTTTTACTGAAAGCATGGGTTACTGAAGACCTATTCTACTCCGGATCTTCACGGGTCACCTTTTACTGAAAGCATGGGTTACTGAAGACCTATTCTACAACGGATCTTCACGGGTGTATACGTATACGTATTGTATATATGACAGCCAATGACCGAACATTATTACAGTTGAAATTGTAACACCCAATAAAGGCAAATGACAACAAATAGAAAGTTGTTTTCGATGTATTTATTCACTGAAAATTGCACCATCAGGAACTTCCTTTCCTTGCATGTTTTACAGTGAAACAAACCATATTGTGAAACATAACACAACCTTCATGCAAACAGTGACACCAGTTCTAACCATAAGGCTCATTGTTAGTTATGTCTGGCAATGAAACCTACATTAACTTGCTGCTATTTGTAGGTCGATCCTATGCAGTCTCCGTGGTTAAAGGCAGTGTTCAAAAGAGCTGCCTGCCTGTCTGTTTCATGATATCTTGGCTTAACTACGATCAGTTTTATGTCTTATCTTGTATGTTTAGGAAAATACTTAAAAAACCCTGAAAACCTCAATCAGATCATTTGATCACAACTCCCAAGAAGTGATGGCATCTGCATTGCAGCAGTATGAACAAAAGCAACTGGGTAGTCGGAGGACAGACTAAGTTATATAATGTACTCATAGCTTGTTTTCCAAACTTGACCTGTCAACATGATAAACGATAGTGGGACGGTTTACATTCTCTTTCTCAATAGTCTAGGCACATGATGGCTGGGGACTCCTAGATACGGCTTCTCCCATATGTGGGAATTAAACTATGAATCTTCTGCATGACAAACAAACATGTCAGCCATTGGGCTCAGATCTTTTCAATCTGATATTGAGAATAAACCCAGGGATTTATGCAGGATTTTAAACAACTGCCCTTGGCTGCCAGACTGGGAAAATGTAAAGAGTTTGTTTAAGATTGGGTCAAGGTCTTATATTCTTTATTCAAAAGTATTTCAATGTTGCATTCAGTGAAATTATGTAAATTTTAGTCTTTAAGTCTCTTCTCTCCAGTGAAAAACAAGTCACTTGTACAAGCCATCACATTAGTTAAACCATATGAACATGAATTGGAAAATGTTTAATTCCAACTTGGGACATTTTACTGACATTTTCCTCAGATTTGGGGCTGAATATCGGTCTCTAGCCCCTGAAACTAGTCCTGTACCATATCTAATAACTCAGGTATTCTTCAAAAGCAGCATTTCCCTTTTATGTTCACTGTCACTAGAAATATGTATAAATTTGTTCTCCCATATCAGGTCTTGCATATTATCACAACATTTTCCTGTCAAATGTGACAACACAAAAGCTTTGTTTGCAGACATCTGAAATATACGTTTTCTATACAGCATCACTTCTATTACCACCTCCTTAAATTAAACAAACACAGCCTTCAGGATCCCTCATATAAATCAATATCTACATAAAGGAGTGAAAAAATATTGCTATGTGTTTACAAAATTCATATGAATAGTCTGTACATATTTACACTTAAATAGAATAGCTTCTGTTTGTAAAATGACTATCTACATTGAGCAAAAGGTAAACAGCAAATAAATATTCAAGCAATAAAAGGTATGACAGTGGAGAAGAGGCTTGACCTGTTAGTGATGTATTTTCTTTGAACCCCCCGAACCAACCAAAACAAAAACATCCTCTATTATCCAGTGTATCATCTCACCAAGACTCTCACCACCTTAGCTTTGTTTGGAGTTTTGTTCGGATGACACAATGCTAAAAATAGACATCCAATCAAATTACACTGTTCTTTCATGGTTGAACAAGGAGCGATATCACCAGACTTGCCTCGGCTGTTACATCACCCCAGTAAGTTTCGTTGCATAGGGTGTTTCCGCTCATTCTTTATACTCGGAAGAAAAATCATAAAAAATAATTATTTGTGAGTCTTGTGATTTGATATAATATCTTGGAAGGGACCATGATTTTGAATGTCAATCTATGGCAAACTAGGTTCAGAAGAGACATTTTATGTGGTTCGATTTCAAGCTCATCATCTTCCCGAGACAAGAGCGTCCACTAGCTTCTTTATTAAAGTCTTATTTCCACCCTTGCCGCATCAAGCCCACTTTCCTGTGCTAAATATGATTGGACTATCGCAAATATCGATAGTACGATCAGAGAACATGTCACAAAATCAACATCCACAACTGGTACACCTTCGTATGAAAGTGATTAACTGCTGCCTGTCTCTGATGACACCAAAATGTCTTTTTCATCTTTTAAACCCCCAATGTTTGCCTATGTTTTTGTGTCAGGGATGAATTCACAAATGTTTTCGTTGTATGAGGCTGTAGACTATGGTAGTTGCCATTTTTGTGAAGCTATACGAGATAAGAACATCAATCTGATTGGATACCATGTGGATACCACAACTCGTGAACTACGCAAAGTGGCGCAGGGTCGAGCCAAGAAAAGTGGTCTTGATGTGGCAAGGGTAGAAACTAGGCTTTGATATACCCGGTAGGCTAGTGGACATGCTTGCCTCGAGAAGATAAAGCTTATGAGCGAGAGAAATTCTGTGCTAAGTTAGTGCTAAGAGATGGAGCTGGTGACAGCACTTCCAGAACAAAGGTATGGTGCCGATTGGGTCCTGTGTATTTTTCAATACAAGACATAACACATTGGATGATTGAGGATACAACAATTATGTCAGTTACCTTTATTCTCATGGTCATGTATCTGACCTCGTCTATATGTATTGTTCCAGGTCAAACATATCCATAGAGAGCTTAAAATAACAAACAAAAGTCAAGTTTATATCTTTCACTGAGAAATCTTGAATAATTATTACAATGAAAATAAGCCGATTTAAAAGCATCATACACCCACCATGTTTCTCCCTTTCCAGAGGGTGGTCTCACAGTAATACAACCAGTTGAACTAGTTGTGTGCATTTCCTCAGTGAAAATGACACTAGGTAGATTAGGCCATACATTTTATTTTCTCTTGCTGGGTTTACTGATGCACAGACCTTCAAAATCGAAAATTCAGAAAAAATATAATAAAATCAGAATGACAGGTTTTTTTTATACTGCTAATGGTAAGAATCACTTTGACAATAAAATAAAAATAATTCCAGTGATAAATCACCATTTATTTAATTTATTTTTTTATCACCTTACCTTATTAATCCAAATCAAACTTTAAGATGATTATTTTTTATTTCTTTTCGCCAAATATTAAAAATCAAAATCTGGAAACCAATAGAAAAAGATGACCTGTCCTTAGTATTCATTATGATGTTTTGTGGATGTGATATGACAGCAGTGGGATTAAAACATGTCATGAAAATGAAAACATTGTATAATTTAGTCCACATTTAACATGTTTTATCAAAGCGTAGGACCCCCCTGGACCTTATTCCACAAAGGGATCGTAGCAGTACGATGATCGTAAGTCAAAGCATGGGAGTTACGATCAACTTACAACTGAGATCGTTTTGTGGAACAGGGCCCTGGATAGGGGAAACACTGCTTCTAATCCACATCCCATACAATCAAAGACTGATGTCTCCCTCCCTGTCAACTCCTACCATGCCTACTGTAAGGTTGGTTTGGTTGGTTGGTTTGTTGTTTAACGCCGAACTCAGCAATATTCCAGCTATATGACAGCGGTCTGTAAATAATCAAGTCTGGACCAGACAATCCAGTGATTAATGTCATGAGCATCGATCCACGCAATTGGGATCGATGACATGCATCAACCAAGTCAGCGAGCCAGACCACCCGATCCTGTTAGTCGCCTTTAACGACAAGCATAGTCACCTTTTACGGCAAGCATGGGTTGCTAAGGTAGTGATAGCAGCAAGACTCAATCAAACAGTCAGTTGTGTTTTATGCTATGCAGTATTTCAGTTATATGGCGGCATGTCGGATGAATGTGAGTGGGATTCTCAAAGTGATGCAGGTCATGTTAAACCCATGAACATGGACATGGTGAAATCATGAGACCCTAATCTGGGATTTTAACCCAAAACAGCAGATCGTGTCATGGCTAAGGGACACAACTCTGCACAGCCAGTTGCTGTGCCTCAGACCACTAGGCTATTTGTATCCAACAACATCTCAAAGTAGCAGGAAAGGACTCTCCAATTAAACACATTGATACCTAACTGTTTTGTGCATGTGCTGTGCAACAATGTAACAGACACATTTGGCAGCTGCTTTTATGTTTAAATGTCACCTTCTTTATATGGTGTCATAATGAACAGGTTCTCACTATGAAAACTCTGAATACCATTGACATTGACTGATACATATTTCATAGACCAATACACCAACACCTCAACACTGCTGTCCATTCTCAATGCCATTAATACAAACTGAAATAAAAAAAATATATTAATTTGTTTTTGAGAAAATTTTCCCAAATTAACTTATAGCACTTCATACTTTGGCTTTTATTACATGAATATTTTCATATATGACATATTTTTGTAAACTTGTTTCAAAACAAATGCAAGACTGTCCATGGAAGACCCCAAGATCATATTAATAAAATATATTTATAATCTCAGAACAAATACCCTGCACAAGAAACTGATAAATGAATAAATAATCATCTAAGAAAAATACAATGACTTGATAAACAAAATCTTGTCAATCTTGACAACAACAATCAATCCAGCACCTGGAGAAGGGGTCCTTAGGGAACCAAACATAACCTTGACCTTGACCGGTATCAACAAAGATGAAAGGTTTACTTTCAGTCTTGCAAAGTGGTAACTTGACATGAGGGAATTACACTCCATCCAAGAAGGCCAAACTTTCTTAAAACTGGGTTTATGAATCCGCCGACTCCCAAAATTGAAATGTGAAAAAAATTGAAACGCAGGTAAACAGTTACAAGAATAACCTCAGGGAGAGAATTTATTGATGTCAGCTTCTTTATTGTGACAAACATGTTTCGGAGTAAGCATATACTCCCAAACGCTGTGTTCCTCATAATAAAGAAGTTGACATCCATAAATTCTCTTCCTTATGTGTATCATTTCTAAATGCTTATCAAAGACTTAAGAATAATCTATTACCGTATTCGACGTAATAAGCGCCCAGGGCGCTCTCAAAATAGTGGGCTCTCATTAGAATATTATATTAGTGAGAAAAAAACCCAGTTGAAATATCGTAAATTTTGTGGTTTATGCTAACAGCCTAAAATGTTTGCATACGCCAGATATATTCTTCCAGAACTTAATTGCCCATAATTAAGGGTGCATAACACACGAGTGCGTATTATACACGAATAAATAAGTCTTGTGTACATTGATCTATCGAAAGGGGTGCTAATTAGGATTGTTGACTAGCATTGTTGACTAGATTGTTTGCATACGCCTTATATATTCTTCCAGAACTTAATTGCCCATAATTAAGGATGCATAACACACGAGTGCGTATTATACACGAATAAATAAGTCTGTGTACATTGATCTATCGAAAGGGGTGCTAATTAGGATTGTTCACTAGCCAATATAATAGCAAATATGGCCGTGGGCGCTTATAAGAGCGAGGCGCTTATTACGTCGAATACGGTATTGCATTTAACAGCCAATCCAGCCTTGCTGTTTGTAACTGTTTCTTTCCCTATTCCTCCCATTTCCCCCTTTATCTACATAACATTTTGAGGAAATAAAAAGTATACATTTGAAATTGGAAGCTTTTTATTAATAAATTTTTCGACCTACTGACCTGAATGTTTTGGCCAACAATCTGTTAAAAAAAATAGGAAAAAAGGCAAAAGTCTGGTTTGGTAACTTGAATCAGGAAGTTCAACATATTTTGTGGTGTGAAGGTGATCAAGAAAATCTGCTGTGATTATCTCTTGAAAACACATTACAAATCTTCAGTGATAGTTTCATTCACTCATCTCGGCTTTTGAAGGGTAGGAGGGAAGAGGGTCTCAATCATTAACAGAAATATTTTTGCACTGTCTAATTATTAGACACACAGAAAAATATACACTGTCTGTAGCAATGTTAGAAATATATAATGACCAAAATGAACAGCTTTTTGCTGCCAGTTTCTCAATTTGAAAAATACTACAATCTGAGTAAAAAACAATGATGGTGATGAGAGCTACTGGAAGCATGTAACATGTCTCACAACAGTTGGCTGAATAAAAGGCAATCTTACAATTTTTGTCTCCCATAAAAAAGGGTCATAATAATCCTTGGCTCTATTGTTAGATGAACAAGGGGTCTCAAGGAGTCATAACTTGAAGCAGTTGCCTCCTGAATATCATCAGAACCCCAAGTGTCAGTCTCACTGGATCTTGGGTGCACACATCTTCATCCCTGAGGACCGTGAGTGAATTCGAGGCTGGCTAGGTTGTCTCAGAAATCTTCAAATATATTCAGTCTGAGTATTGCCAAATCATTTATTACATAAATCAAAACGGGCAAATATCTTCATCATGACATTAAATTACCGGTATCCTTGACCAATCAATTGTTCAGGGAGACAACTCTGTAATGCAATTTGCAGGTCTCAAACATGAGTTGTCTCCCCTGACAGCATGTTCTCCCAAGCTGTCTGTTCTCATTCCATAATACTTCACAATAGCTGGCGCCGACAGCTTTTTTCACATCATACTATTTTCTGGTGTCAGGAGTCGCCTCCCCCTACAGTGAAAAAAACACCATCCGTTCCAACATTTATGTTTCCATTGTCCAAATCTTTGTTGCTGCAGATTTCTGTGAACACTGGGCAGTGGTCACTCACAACACCACCCCATGACCAGCCATCTGGTATCCATGGGTTGGACAGGCCATCACGAACAACACTGGAACGACCTGGGGAAAGATGGAAAAAGGAGAATTCAGATTTCTGTCCTCAAACATAAAAAACTGCACTAGAACTTTTCAAAAATAAATAGTAGTAGTCTATAGTTTGTTTGTTGTTAAACACCACACTCAGCAATATTCCAGCTATATGTTGGCGGTCTGTAAATAATCAAGCCAATGCAGTGAGTGACATCATGAGCATCGATCCACGCAATTGGGATCGATTACATGCATCAACCAAGTCAGCGAGCCCGACCATCTGATCCCATAAGTCGCCTTTTATGGCAAGCATGGGGGCACACATGGCTACCTGTGGGGTATGCTGGCGTGCATGCGTTCGTGTGGTTTTACACCGCTTTCAGCAATATAAGTGTGTGTGTGTGTGTGTGTGTGTGTGTATGTGTGTGTGTGTGTGAGACAATTTTCCACTTATATTCCCATAAATAATCGAGTCTGGAGACAATCCAATTATTGATATAATGAGAAACAATCCGGGTCATCAGCCATGTCATCGAGAATCATCATGATCAGGGCAGATATCAGATCTTATCCTACATCCTGGTACTGCTAAGGAACACAACTCTGCACAACCTCAGCCATCAGATTGCGGTATTTGTGTCCTTCAACAAGGGCTGGGGTGGGATACTCAGGTACTTGGGTACTGAGTAGGATCCGGGTACCCACGGGACAACCCAGACATGTGGTTATTCACGTGATATATTGTTTAATGACAAAAATTATCTGGAACTCTATGGTTACACTTCAAGTCACTAATATTCACATTTCTTTCATGTGTTTGAGTAAAGATTAAGCTTCAGTCAACTTCAGTGTATGCATGACCAGATCGTTCTATACGTGTATTTAAAAACATTTTGTCAACACTACAGTCAAACTATTCCCAAACGAATATTTTGTACCTATCTAATGAGACCTACAGGGGGTACTCGGGAAGGGTAGGATACCCGGTAATAGGATAGGGGGGTGGGTACCCGGTAATAGGATAAGGGGGTGGGTACCCGGGTTGTAAATTTGGACTCATCCCAGTCCTACCTTCCACATCCTGTTTTTGTTACAGGATACACAAAGAGTTATTTCCCTTGAACTGCTATGAGAGGCTGTGGTAAGGCAACATTGTGGCATTCAGAGAGAGCCTATATTTTTAAGTTGACACAGAAGGAAAGAGGCTTGACAAGCCTGACAAATCTATGTTCAGTGTTACCAGTAAATAAGAAGAAACACTGGTCACTTTCATCTCAGTACCTATCACTCTCCATGTGGGCTCTTCAAGCTGAGGACCGCCTCTGTGGTCTAGTGGTAGAGCGTCCGCCCGGAGAGCGATGGTCTGGGGTTTGATCCCCGACCGCGTCATACCAAAAGACATTAAAAGATGGTACTTGTTGTTACCCTGTCTGGCGCTAGGCATTAAGGGGCTAAAACAAGGACTGGTCGGCTCGGAGTCAGTATACTGTGTCTGAGTGGGGTATTCATGTTAAACTGCGGCATGGTATCTCAGTGAGCTAGTACTATAAACCGGCATCAGTCCGGACTAGTACAATCAGCCACACACACACACACACACGTACATGCACGTTGCTATATAAGTGCAATAATCTTGGACGCGACGTTAAACCCGAATTCACCTCATCACCTCTTCAAGCTGAGCTCACCCTGATGGGTCGGGACCCGTGAAGATTCCGGGGTAGAATAGGTCTTCAGCAACCCATGCTTGCCTTAAAAGGTGACTATGCTTGTCGTAAAAGGCAACCAACGGGATCGGGTGGTCAGGCTCGCTGACTTGGTTGATGCATGTCATCGATCCCAATTGCGTGGATCGATGCTCATGATATTAATCACTGGATTGTCTGGTCCAATCAACCTGATGGGTCGGTTTCATGAGGCAGAATAACCCCCATTCCAGTTACCTGTATACACTTCTTTGGTGTGTCTGTTGATCCAAATGTTGTCGTAACAGCGGGATCCGTCCGGGTTACGGTTGCTGATGTTGGTGGCGGTGGTGGCAGGAATGCAGGGGGTGTAGCCATTTGAGGTCAGCAGTTTGTAGTCTTAAAACAAAAACAGAGTTAAATCAAAATTTGGCTATGCTTGTATTAAGAGGCGATTAACGGGATCGGGTGGTCAGGCTCGCTGACTTGGTTGATGCATGTCATCGTATCCCAATTGCGTGGATCGATGCTCATGATATCAATCACTGGATTGTCTGGTCCAGACTTGATTATTTACAGACAGCTGTCATATATCTGGAATATTGCTGAGTGCGGCGTTAAAAAACAAACCAACCAACCAAACCAACCATCTACAGCTAAAGTTCACCCCACTTAATGATGATAATGACAATAATGATAACGACAATAATAACAATAATAATAATAACGAATACATTTCTATTGTGCCTGTAGGTATGCTCATAACCCTACATTATTACCCCTGTCAATGGATCAGTGTGCTCTCAATTGTCATTCTCAGCTCCCTGGGGAGTATAAATGTGTGACCTACAACCATGCACTCTGTACACAGATGTTCTTACCTTCAGAATCTGGGGACAGGTTGAAATCTCCTACGATGATGATGTCATTTTCTCCTGCAATAGAAATCAACCATTCATTCAACTGACCAGCTTACAGGAATACACATCACAGGTAAAAATAAGTGCTTAAACCCAACCAATTTATATCCTGTTTTAAAGGTGAGTATACACTATATATTTCATATCTACAAATAAACATAAAAATGCTCTACAAATATCCTCTTATTTGATTTCTAATTTCATCTTCTTTATTTTGTTTATAACTTTAATTTCACAACTGTTGTCCAGGAAAATAACTTTGAATCAGCCCCACATAATTTCCTATTTTTATATCTTGCTTCCTGCTATTGCATATTGACCAATGAAATCTGAAATTATTTTGGTCTGGCCTAAATAAAGGGAGGCATTATACTGAATGAAGCAGCACTAAAATCCCTGAAACATCACTTTCATCCGGTTGATATCATCTACCAATGGTATAAAACCTTATCCCCTGGACCAATCACAAGAGGGGGTAAAAGTTCATATTTGTTCAATGTATATATACTACACAAAAGAAGTTAAAGAATACTTGATTCTTACATAGTACATAATCTCTCTGAAGCCCTACTGTATAATCTGCTATTGTTTACACTACCCATCTCATCTCAAATGCAGGTACATACAGGTGCACACATGCTTTGTTTGTTGTTTAAAGCCGCACTCTGCAATATTCCAGCAATATAACGGCAGTCTGTAAATAATCGAGTCTGGACCAGACAATCCAGTGATTGATATCATGAGCATCGATCCACGCAATTGGGATCGATGACATTCATCAACCAAGTCAGCGAGCCTGACCACCCGATCCCGTTAGTCGCCTCTTACGACAAGCATAGTCGCCTTTTACGGCAAACATGGGGGCACACATGGCTAACTGTGGGGTATGGGATAAGACTTCCCGCGCTATATGTATTTCATTTGCTAAAAACAAAATGATAACTTTCCCCATACACCAATATACTCTATTCATGTGACAGGTGTGTCCGAATCCTGTTCCCTGGTGAGAGAGGTCTTACCTGGAACCTGCTGCTCTATGGCAGAAATGAGGGCCGGGATTTGGCGGACTTCCTGTTTTGTCTTGTCCAGCGCTTCATCCTGCAGTCCTGCTGCCTTCAGATGGACGCTGACCACCACACAGTCAAACTTCTTGTTTATCTGAGATCAGACATTTATACGGTTACTGACATAAATACAGTTCAATTACATTTTTCCTTAATACTTGTCATTATCTTCTATTCCAATATTCCACCCGAGTGTGTTTTGTCCATTGTTTCAGTCAATTGTCATTCTTTGTAACTACCTGGTACGTGCACATGCCAACGTTGGCCAATTGGATTTTGATGAGGGAAGACAACCTTGGTCCAGTGGTTTGCATTATTGGTTGGTTGGTTGGTTGGTTGGTTGGTTGGTTTGTTGGTTGGTTTGTTGTTTAACGCCGCACTCAGCAATATTCCAGCTATATGATGGCAGTCTGTTAATAATCGAGTCTGGACCAGACAATCCAGTGATTAATATCATGAGCATTGATCCATGCAATTGGGATTGATGACATGCATCAACCAAGTCAGCGAGCCTGACCACCCGATCCCGTTAGTCGCCTTTTACGACAAGCATAGTCACCTTTTACGGTAAGCATGGGTTGCTGAAGACCTATTCTACCCTTGAATCTTCACGGGTTGGTTTGCATTATGGTGTAAAGTGCATCATCATAGCGCACATGCTGTTAGTCGGTTAGCACCCCCTCTGCGCGTGAGATGGATTCATCTCTCTCAGCCAACACCTTTAGCGTTGAAATCTATATCACCCTTGAGTGGGTCACTAATGTAGATTCATGATTCCAGTATTGTGAAGTTGTGAAGTTATCAACATAATCACCCAGGCATGCCCAAAGCTAGAAGCTGAAAGGGGTCCCGAATGGTATCACAATTAGCATGGGAGTGATTGTGTCTACTCCTTCCTACAGAGTTGTTTCCAAACACATGTTTTCACTGCTGTTAGTCATAGTAAAGTGGATGCCTTTAAGCTAACTCTGATAATGATCGCATTGTCAAAGAATTAACATTGAATTTAACACAAATACCTAGCAGTAAAACATATAGGATTTCAAACATTTTCTTTAAATTTTACTGCTTAATTAACTTTTCAACAGCATTACGGAACCATCAGGACACCAACCGACCAAAAAACCCTGAAATCAGCAAAAAAGAAAAGACTTGTGACAATTGTTTCCGGGCCGACTCTATTTTCAATTTCACCTACATTGAATTTTAGGCCAAAGTTTATGTAAAGCAACTAATAAACAGCAAAAGGCCTCACAATACTGCCCTTGCAGGCCTACCACGACTACCTATTGATTTTGGAGCAACTCGCTGCATTATTGACAGCTATTTCCGCCACCTGTCTGCACAGTGACGATTCAGTGACGACAATTAACTGTATCGGTCTGCACTAACTGGGCATATATTTCCCACTGCTCATCATTAGTTGCGAGGTTTATTGGCAACATAATGTTCAGGTATTGACACTCGCTATGTCCTGTACATATGAGAAGGTCTGACATAGCCCTGCATGCAGCTGACAGTGACCTGCACATGATAAGATCAACAACTCATGATTCATGCAGGAGGCTAGTCAGGGGGTGTCTGCCACAGATCGTGTCGCGGCTGTGATGTTGCGATGTTGCTGCAATAATAGTACGCAGATGTCATGTTGTTGCTGTAAGGCTGCTGTACATGGGCTTTATGTTGCTGCACATTATAAGTTGTACTAGGATCACGAGGGGTACATGGGGTTTCAGCTCGTGGTATAAAACCTAATGTAGGCGGCATAAAACCCCATGCACCCTGAGAGATCATGCTACAACAAATATATCTTACTTTTATGTTGCTGCAATGTTGCTGTACATATAATATGTTGCTGTAATGTTGCTGTACATATATTAATATGTTGCTGTACATATATTAATATGTTGGTGTAATGTTGCTGTACATATACTATGATGTTGCTGTAGTGTTGCTGTACATATACTATGATGTTGCTGTACATATACCATGATGTTGCTGTAATGTTGCTGTACATATACTATGATGTTGCTGTAATGTTGCTGTACATATACCATGATGTTGCTGTAGTGTTGCTGTACATATACTATGATGTTGCTGTAATGTTGCTGTACATATACTATGATGTTGCTGTACATATACCATGATGTTGCTGTAATGTTGCTGTACATATACCATGATGTTGCTGTACATATACCATGATGTTGCTGTAGTGTTGCTGTACATATACTATGATGTTGCTGTAATGTTGCTGTACATATACTATGATGTTGCTGTACATATACCATGATGTTGCTGTAATGTTGCTGTACATATACTATGATGTTGCTGTAATGTTGCTGTACATATACTATTATGTTGCTGTAATGTTGCTGTACATATACCATGATGTTGCTGTAGTGTTGCTGTACATATACCATGATGTTGCTGTAGTGTTGCTGTACATATACCATGATGTTGCTGTAGTGTTGCTGTACATATACTATTATGTTGCTGTAATGTTGCTGTACATATACCATGATGTTGCTGTACATATACTATTATCTTGCTGTAATGTTGCTGTACATATACTATGATGTTGCTGTACATATACCATGATGTTGCTGTAATGTTGCTGTACATATACTATGATGTTGCTGTAATGTTGCTGTACATATACCATGATGTTGCTGTAGTGTTGCTGTACATATACTATTATGTTGCTGTAATGTTGCTGTACATATACTATGATGTTGCTGTAATGTTGCTGTACATATACCATGATGTTGCTGTACATATACTATTATCTTGCTGTTATGTTGCTGTACATATACTATGATGTTGCTGTACATATACCATGATGTTGCTGTAATGTTGCTGTACATATACTATGATGTTGCTGTAATGTTGCTGTACATATACCATGATGTTGCTGTACATATACTATTATCTTGCTGTAATGTTGCTGTACATATACTATGATGTTGCTGTACATATACCATGATGTTGCTGTAATGTTGCTGTACATATACTATGATGTTGCTGTAATGTTGCTGTACATATACCATGATGTTGCTGTAGTGTTGCTGTACATATACTATTATGTTGCTGTAATGTTGCTGTACATATACCATGATGTTGCTGTAATGTTGCTGTACATATACTATGATGTTGCTGTAATGTTGCTGTACATATACCATGATGTTGCTGTAGTGTTGCTGTACATATACCATGATGTTGCTGTAATGTTGCTGTACATATACCATGATGTTGCTGTAATGTTGCTGTACATATACTATGATGTTGCTGTACATATACTATTATGTTGCTGTAATGTTGCTGTACATATACCATGATGTTGCTGTAATGTTGCTGTACATATACCATGATGTTGCTGTAATGTTGCTGTACATATACTATTATCTTGCTGTAATGTTGCTGTACATATACCATGATGTTGCTGTACATATACCATGATGTTGCTGTAATGTTGCTGTACATATACTATTATCTTGCTGTAATGTTGCTGTACATATACCATGATGTTGCTGTACATATACCATGATGTTGCTGTAATGTTGCTGTACATATACTATTATCTTGCTGTAATGTTGCTGTATATATACTATTATGTTGCTGTAGTGTTGCTGTACATATACTATGATGTTGCTGTAGTGTTGCTGTAATGTTGCTGTACATATACTATTATGTTGCTGTAATGTTGCTGTACATATACCATGATGTTGCTGTAATGTTGCTGTACATATACCATGATGTTGCTGTAGTGTTGCTGTACATATACCATGATGTTGCTGTAATGTTGCTGTACATATACCATGATGTTGCTGTAATGTTGCTGTACATATACCATGATGTTGCTGTAGTGTTGCTGTACATATACCATGATGTTGCTGTAGTGTTGCTGTACATATACTATGATGTTGCTGTAGTGTTGCTGTACATATACTATGATGTTGCTGTAGTGTTGCTGTAATGTTGCTGTACATATACTATTATGTTGCTGTAATGTTGCTGTACATATACCATGATGTTGCTGTAGTGTTGCTGTACATATACCATGATGTTGCTGTAGTGTTGCTGTACATATACTATGATGTTGCTGTAATGTTGCTGTACATATACTATGATGTTGCTGTAATGTTGCTGTACATATACCATGATGTTGCTGTAATGTTGCTGTACATATACCATGATGTTGCTGTAGTGTTGCTGTACATATACCATGATGTTGCTGTACATATACTATGATGTTGCTGTACATATACTATGATGTTGCTGTAATGTTGCTGTACATATACCATGATGTTGCTGTAATGTTGCTGTACATATACTATGATGTTGCTGTACATATACCATGATGTTGCTGTAGTGTTGCTGTACATATACTATGATGTTGCTGTACATATACTATGATGTTGCTGTAATGTTGCTGTACATATAACAAGATGTTGCTGTAATGTTGCTGTACATATACTATGATGTTGCTGTAATGTTGCTGTACATATAACAAGATGTTGCTGTAATGTTGCTGTACATATACCATGATGTTGCTGTAATGTTGCTGTACATATACCATGATGTTGCTGTAATGTTGCTGTACATATACTATGATGTTGCTGTAATGTTGCTGTACATATACCATGATGTTGCTGTAATGTTGCTGTACATATACCATGATGTTGCTGTAATGTTGCTGTACATATACCATGATGTTGCTGTAATGTTGCTGTACATATACTATGATGTTGCTGTACATATACCATGATGTTGCTGTACATATAACAAGATGTTGCTGTAATGTTGCTGTACATATACCATGATGTTGCTGTAATGTTGCTGTACATATACTATGATGTTGCTGTACATATACCATGATGTTGCTGTAGTGTTGCTGTACATATACCATGATGTTGCTGTAATGTTGCTGTACATATACTATGATGTTGCTGTACATATACCATGATGTTGCTGTAGTGTTGCTGTACATATACTATGATGTTGCTGTACATATACCATGATGTTGCTGTAGTGTTGCTGTACATATACTATGATGTTGCTGTACATATACCATGATGTTGCTGTAATGTTGCTGTACATATACCATGATGTTGCTGTAATGTTGCTGTACATATACCATGATGTTGCTGTAGTGTTGCTGTACATATACCATGATGTTGCTGTACATATACTATGATGTTGCTGTACATATACCATGATGTTGCTGTACATATACCATGATGTTGCTGTACATATACTATGATGTTGCTGTACATATACCATGATGTTGCTGTACATATACCATGATGTTGCTGTACATATACTATGATGTTGCTGTACATATACCATGATGTTGCTGTAATGTTGCTGTACATATACCATGATGTTGCTGTAGTGTTGCTGTACATATACCATGATGTTGCTGTACATATACCATGATGTTGCTGTAATGTTGCTGTACATATACTATGATGTTGCTGTACATATACCATGATGTTGCTGTACATATACTATGATGTTGCTGTACATATACCATGATGTTGCTGTAATGTTGCTGTACATATACCATGATGTTGCTGTAGTGTTGCTGTACATATACCATGATGTTGCTGTACATATACCATGATGTTGCTGTAATGTTGCTGTACATATACTATGATGTTGCTGTACATATACCATGATGTTGCTGTACATATACTATGATGTTGCTGTACATATACCATGATGTTGCTGTAGTGTTGCTGTACATATACTATGATGTTGCTGTACATATACCATGATGTTGCTGTAATGTTGCTGTACATATACCATGATGTTGCTGTACATATACCATGATGTTGCTGTAGTGTTGCTGTACATATACTATGATGTTGCTGTACATATACCATGATGTTGCTGTAATGTTGCTGTACATATACCATGATGTTGCTGTAGTGTTGCTGTACATATACCATGATGTTGCTGTAATGTTGCTGTACATATACTATGATGTTGCTGTAATGTTGCTGTACATATACCATGATGTTGCTGTAGTGTTGCTGTACATATACTATGATGTTGCTGTACATATACCATGATGTTGCTGTAATGTTGCTGTACATATACCATGATGTTGCTGTAGTGTTGCTGTACATATACCATGATGTTGCTGTAGTGTTGCTGTACATATACTATGATGTTGCTGTACATATACCATGATGTTGCTGTAATGTTGCTGTACATATACCATGATGTTGCTGTAGTGTTGCTGTACATATACCATGATGTTGCTGTAGTGTTGCTGTACATATACCATGATGTTGCTGTAGTGTTGCTGTACATATACCATGATGTTGCTGTAGTGTTGCTGTACATATACCATGATGTTGCTGTACATATACCATGATGTTGCTGTAGTGTTGCTGTACATATACCATGATGTTGCTGTAGTGTTGCTGTACATATACTATGATGTTGCTGTACATATACCATGATGTTGCTGTAGTGTTGCTGTACATATACCATGATGTTGCTGTAGTGTTGCTGTACATATACCATGATGTTGCTGTAGTGTTGCTGTACATATACCATGATGTTGCTGTAGTGTTGCTGTACATATACCATGATGTTGCTGTAGTGTTGCTGTACATATACCATGATGTTGCTGTAGTGTTGCTGTACATATACTATGATGTTGCTGTAATGTTGCTGTAATGTTGCTGTACATATACTATGATGTTGCTGTAGTGTTGCTGTACATATACCATGATGTTGCTGTACATATACCATGATGTTGCTGTACATATACCATGATGTTGCTGTACATATACCATGATGTTGCTGTAATGTTGCTGTAATGTTGCTGTACATATTCTGGAATGCAGCTGTTGTGTTTCTGTGGAAATGTTGCCATATTTAGACTGTATTTCTAAACAGTAATAAACACTATTGACAAAGCGTCATGCTGTAGGGAAATAAATTCTTGGGAAGAGAGAAAAAGTCCAAGTAGGCCATTATCTGGCTGTTGATGACTTTCATTGATCGTTGTAGCCACAAAAGAGTTAATTACTCTCCAACTGCACAAAAACCTTGTCATGAACACCATACCTCTGAGTAATAATAATTTCACAGAATTGAAATTAGGATCAAATCAATTTCAATGAAATTAACACACGTCTAAAACCTGATCTCGCTATGTATATTTACAGCATTTTGTACACATCCCATGCTGCGTAAGAATTCATTGCTAGCCTCATTTACACTGCAGACAGACCCTGGTTAGACCGATTACATTTGGCCTGTTGCAACTGGCATGCACTGTACACATAATTGAAGAAGGTGAATAGTTACTGTATTCGACATAATAAGCGCCCAGGCACTCTCAAAATTAGAAACAGGGAGCTCTTATTAGAATATTATTTCAGTGATAAAAAAAAGGAGTTGAAAGATCATCAATTTCCTGGTTTATGCTGACAGCCTGAAATGTTTATATATGACAGATATATTTTTCCAGAATTTAATTGCCCATAATTAAGGGTGCATATAACACACATATTATACACGAATAAATAAGTCGTGTGTACATTGACTTATTTATGGGTGTGTTAGGGGGGGTGCAATGTGTTAGGGGGGTGTGGTGTGTTAGGATGGTGCAGTGTGTTTGGGGGGTGCAGTGTGTTTGGGGGATGCGGTGTGGTAGGGCAGTGAGGTGTGTTTGGGTGGTGCAGTGTGTTTGGGGGATGCGGTGTGTTAGGATGGTACTGTGTGTTTGGGGGATGCGGTGTGGTAGGGCAGTGAGGTGTGTTTGGGGGGTGCAGTGTGTTTGGGGGATGCAGTGTGTTAGGGCGGTGCGGTGTCTTTGGGGGGTTGCAGTGTCAGGGAAGGTAGTAGGGGGTTTGCACACCCTTTAACCCTTCCTCTCCGGACAGTCTCTTTCATACATAACTATCCATAACATCTATACAGCAGCCTGCATTGTTGTGTCTGGTGCACTCACCAGTGTCCCTGGGGGTCACTCATAAATACTGTCTACAGTACTTGCAACAACCACACCATTCATGGCATACGTAATCAAGAGTTAAATAATCACCTACTACTGTATTTTCCTACCACACTCAGCAATATTCCAGCTGTATGACGGCGGTCTGTAAATAATTGAGTCTGGACCAGACAAAAGTTATGAATATCGAAACTAAAGTAATTATTCACTGCCACAGAAATGTTTACATTTGTTTCATATGATGGTACAGGTAGTCAAAGAGAAGGCAGAAAATATAATATTTAATAAACATTAATGTATCAGCCAAGTATTAAGTTGATTAATTATAGGTCTAAAATGGACATTTTTTTTTATCTGTACACATAAAGATCATTAATTTTGTTTTTAATATATATAACAACACTAAACTTTCCAATCAATGGACCGCTCGGCCACGTCATACCAAATGACGTTAAAAGATAGTACTTGTTGTTACCCTGTCTAGAGCTCGGCACTAAGGGGCTAAAGCAAGGACTGGTCAGCTTGGAGTCAGTATACTATGTCTGAGTGGGGTATTCATGTTAAACTGCGATGGTATCTCAGTGGGTTAGCACTATAAATTGGCATCAGTCCGAGCTAGTACAAGCAGCCACATACAAACACGCACGCTATATCGCTATATAAATGCAATAATCTTGGACACGATGTTTCACCTCACCTCACCTTCCAATCAATGGCCCCCCTGTTATCCAGAGACATCTCTACTGTGACCTACTACAGACTCACAGGGACTCGTATCAACAAAGAAATTCCCGAGATTGAAAAACACAATCAGCGGATCATTGAAGCGGACAAGTGTGGCGATCTGGTTGTCGATATGGTTGTGAATCAATACCCACCTTGAACACCCCCAAGAACGGCCGCCTCACAAAGGGAAATGTTCCCGACTCTGGCTTCTTCAACAGAGAGCAGCTAACTAGCTCAATATTCTGTGATGTGTCGTACAAAAACGCATTGTACTCCATGCTCTGAAACACACATCATATTGAAATAGGATGATTTGATTTGATTTGAATAGAAAGAACTGTTTTCTCATGTTAAACAAAGGGAGCCTTGTGATATGCTTTAGCACTCAAGTTTCTGTTGTTCATAAAATGTTCTTGGTGGTCAGGTACATTGTATATGCATATTTCAACTTTTTTTCTAAGAGACCCTTAGTCAATGAAGTGGGAAAAAGTAATACTGTAACTATTTGAATACCTCATTGTTTGTTTGTTGTTTAATGCTGCACTCAGCAATATTTCAGCTATATGACGGGGGTCTGATTGAGAAATAATTGAAACTGGACCAGACATTCCAGTGATTGACATCATGAGCATCGATCCATGCAATTAGTGAGCCTGACCACCAAATCCCATTAGTCACCTCTTACAACAAGCATAGTCGCCTTTTACGGCAAGCACGGGTTACTGAAGACCTATTCTACTCCGGATCTTCACGGGAATACCTCAATGAGTGTGTAGGTGAGTACGAAGAGATGAATAATTTTCTTTTGCATTCTGTAACACATTACGTTTATTGCGGTAAGTTTGATTGGATGAATTTTTCAGCATGATAAAATCAATCTGTCAAATCACACATGAAATAAGCATTTGTTCAGTTTCAATTAAAACAATAAAGAGAGTGTTATTTGTTTCAAGCAGTTTGTACCAGAGAGTAATCTGCACTCACTCTGTACATCCTTCCAGTGGCTTCTGAGACAGAACACCTCCAGTTGCCACGGTGACCTGCCCACTTCTTGTTGTTCGCTGATGTAGGAGTGTTGAGTTCATCACAGATCTACAGCACAAAACATGACTTGCTGAGTCTGGTAATGTCAGTACACAAAACCTGCTGAGTCTGGTTACATCAGTACACAAAACCTGCTGAGTCTGGCAATGTCAGAACACAGAACCTGCTGAATCTGGTTACATCAGTACACAAAACCTGCTGAGTCTGGTTACATCAGTACACAAAACCTGCTGAGTCTGGTTACATCAGTACACAAAACATGACCTGCTGAATCTGGTTACATCAGTACACAGAACCTGCTGAGTCTACTTACATCAGTACACAAAACATGACCTGCTGAATCTGGTTACATCAGTACACAGAACCTGCTGAGTCTGGCAATGTCAGTACACAAAACCTGCTGAGTCTGGCAATGTCAGTACACAGAACCTGCTGAATCTGGTTACATCAGTACACAGAACCTGCTGAATCTGGTTACATGAGTACACAAAACCTGCTGAGTCTAGTTACATCAGTACACAGAACATGACCTGCTGAGTCTGGCAATGCCAGTACACAGAACATGACCTGCTGAGTCTGGCAATGTCAGTACACAAAACCTGCTGAGTCTGGCAATGTCAGTACACAGAACCTGCTGAATCTGGTTACATCAGTACACAGAACCTGCTGAGTCTGGCAATGTCAGTTCACAAAACATGACCTGCTGAGTCTGGCAATGTAAGTAAATGTACAACTTTATGGCTAACAACTCTTGCAATTAGCGACATTTTGACGTAGATTCAAGTTGGACTGTAGCTTGATAACCATGTAAGAATCTACATTGTAACGTCACTAAATGCAAAAAACTGAAAGTTATCAATAAAGTTGTACGTTTCCTTATTTACTCACCAAGTTCAGAAATCTATAGTAAATCATCTAAAAAAGGTACATAAAGAATACTCACTCTTTCTAAGGCTTTTTCACTGGCTAATTCCTGGAGCGCTACAATACCAAACCTGTTAAATACAAGAAAATGTTTTCAGAAAACATATTTCACTTGGATGACAATAATGTTGTTGTTTGTTGTTTAACACCACACTCAGCAATATCCCAGCTATATGATGGGGGGTCTGTAAATAATCGTGTCTGGACCAGACAATCCAATGATTGACATCATGAGCATTGATCTACGCAATTGGGACACGATGACATGCATCATCCAAGCCAGCACGTCTGACCACCTGATCCCATTAGTGGCTTGTAACGACAGGTATAGTCGCCTTTAATGGCAAACATGGGTTGCTGAAGGCCTGTTTTAACCCAGATCTTCACTGGTGGATGACATTAATGACAAAATATACTTGTATACCTAATGGATCAGGTGTTTGAGTCTGTGGCCCCGTGAATACAGTGAATGCATGGATGCAACTTATACATAAGTCTGAAGAATTTCAAAAATAGTCAGTTAGGGTGTAAAGAATCATGAGGTCATGTATTGATGAAAGTGATACAAATCAGTACAACTCAAAAGACGCTAAAGAACACAGAATCTTTTCATATGACTATAGTTATTGATGGAGGGCATTGCAACACACAGCCTCCCAATTGTTGTTGTTCTCTAACTTGTAATGAGTAGTATATAAGATTGCATGAGCACTAATTGTAAACTATTAATTTCTGCCCATATGTGCCTGAGGTAGCAAGCCATCTACTAGGACTGGGATGGGTAACTTGGGTACCCGGGTCGGGTGGGTACTGAGTAGGACCAGGGTACCCACAGGACTACCCGGACCCGTGGTTAGTCACGTGATATATTGTTTGATGACAAAAATTATCTAAAACTCTATGGTTACACTACAAGTTACTAATGTTCGCATTTCTTTCTGACTGTGCACTCATTCCTTCTGATTTTTCATATAGTTGAATAAAGATATAACTTCAGTGTATGAATGACCAGATTATTTAATACATGTATCTAAATACATTTTGCCAGGGCTAGGCTAAAAATGTTCCCAATCGGACATTTGAGACATCTCCTGAGACCTACAGTGGGTGCCCGGGTAGGGCTGGGTAAAAGGGGGGGTGGCTACCCGGGTAGTAAAGTTGGAATCATCCCAGCCCTACCATCTACAAGAAATGTCATACTTATATTTATTCCAGTTGATGATAGTGTCAAGTCTTCATGTATCATGCAACGTATCGCTAGATCTTCAACTGTACAAAATATGTAAATGTACTGTAATCTTGGTAATGGCATTAACCTAAGATTACAGGAAGCTTTTAAGAACTTGGCTGCCCATAACATGTATAAGCCCCATTCTGATTTCTTAAAAAAAAGCTCTTTAAATAAAAGCTAAAAAAATAAACCAACGAAACAACGCAACATGGTGTTCAAGATTCATTTTTTCAATCAATCAGATTAATATTTTTTCGATTTCTGTTTCACGTCTACAAAAATATAGGCAGGCTCAATAAGTAAGATGCTTGTTCTGTGAATGGGCCGTGAACGTATACTATACAAATGACAGATTAACTATAGAAATTAAGGACAGAATCGGGTGTTATGTACTTCTTTTCAGTAGTACAGTAAACTACGTTTATAACGAACACGCTTATAACGAACTGACGGAAATAACCAAATGTTTTTTGGTCCCGGACATTTGCTGTATTTATGCTGTATATATGCTTTTAATGAACTACGGTTATAATGAACTACAATCATTGGTCACTTTGAGTTCTTTATAACAGTAGTTTACAGCATATAAAAGGACATTTTCAGTCTACACATAAAATTTCTTGTGACCCCACTTCCCTAGTTATCACATGGCCTGACCAAGGTTGAAATTATACCAGAATATCTGCACCACAGCTTTTAACATTATTCCAGTTAAATTGCGGCATGTCAGCTTAATGTGGGAAGAAAGCCCAAAGTGATGCAGGTTTCAGACGTTTATCACTTCGGTGAAACCCACGAGCACGGGTCACATGGTGCTGACAAACCTAGAAACATAATCGGGGTGAACCTGGATTTGAACCCACAATCATAGGTTTCTGGCGTACCCAAGTGACGCAACTCTACACAGCGAATCACCCGTGCCCCTCTGCACCACAGACACGGCGGGGTCAATGCAGATTATGATGGCAACACCATGAGTGATATTCTACATGAGGCAGAGAGCACTGTGCAAGTATGGTATTGTTGGGTTGCAACGACCTTGTTCAACAAGTCTGGATATCAACACACATGCTGCATGCATTGCGTCTGCCCTGGTAAAAAGTCAACAAGCAGCAGCAGACGACATCACACCACGTTATTGTACCAGACACATTTGGCCAACATGTGAAATGCAATCAAACTGATCACCATGAGAATGATAACAGTGATAACACACCTCATGAAGGTGTATGATAACAGTGATATCTCAGGTCGTTATCTCATGTATATATATACATGATATATCATGGTGTTTTTATAAACATGGGGAATATATGGAGGACACTGTCCCCATATGAACACTGTGTGCATTATAACTACAGTGTTGACTCTTGTACAATGTTGTAAATGTGCATATCATATGTCCATGATGTCAGGGACTTAATATTAACTAAGTGTCCCTGGCAGGCAAATTGGAAAAAATCTGTTATTTTCTTCAAAGTTTTCTTTTTCCATAAATTTAGAGGTATGCCTATTTTAACATTATATTTTGACATTGCGTTCAATGCAATATCAATAACTAAACATCACAACCTCTTCCTATTCATTTGTCCTGTTATCAGTGAAAAACAGGTTATTTCTAAAAAGCTAAAAATATTAGCTATTTGTTATATATATTAACATAAGTTGGGAAACATTAAATTCCATTTTGAGTATTTTCAATGACATTTGCTGCACACTTGGGACTGAATATCGGCCTCTAAACATTTCAAAATAAATCCCAGCATGCCCAACAGGAAAGCCTTGCTCCAAGTCTAAACTGAAAGATTAGTCCATGTTTATATTGAAATTCTTTCTATCCATGTAACAGGCAAGTCTAGATAAGCAGACAGTTCTGAGGATGCCTCATTTTATGGGGACGACTTGTTTTTTATTTTTGTATAATCTTGGAATCGATTTAATCTAATAATCATAAATGCCATAGAGAGGTGTGCAAGTCTAGCCCAAGAGTTACCATGGTTACAAGACCTATAAGACTAATCACAACTGTGTTTTTGTCTCATTTATGATGTACAACACTATTGATGTCTTAGTTTAGCCATTTTGTATAACAAAATTAGCAAATTGTATTTGAATATTCCATACATGATATACATGATATATGGAATAACAACTTTGGGACAGGTCGGTATGGTCTTGTTGTTAGTTACATCCAGCTATATTTATGAATAAGTATATATAAATAAATGTAAATATTTAAGTCTTGACCAGATAAACCAGTGGTTGATATTAAAAGAAAAACATTGTTTATTCTGATTTCATGTGAAATAGAGCCATGTACTTATTACAGGGTAGAGTGTCTTGTTCCAGATGCACGCACCAGCCATCTCACCAGCAGAGATGGTAGCAATCACTTTCTGTATATAGGTATGTAGGTAACATAGGCTAATATAAGCAATGTCATCTGACTAGAAGCTCAAGGAAAACTTGACACAATAACATGCATCAACCAAGTCAGCAAGCCTGACCACCCGATCCTGTTAGTCGTCTCTTATGTCAAGCATAGCCGCCTCTATTACGGAAAGCATGGGTTGGTGAAGACCTATTCTATCCCGGATCTTCATGAGTCATTATCATTTGTGAGACGGAAGAGTGACTCCATAATTATTATTTGCATACATCTATTGTTGATTCCATTGTTGACTAGTTATACATTCAGCAAGGAATATTCAAGTCCGGACCAGACAACTTGTGATTGATATTATGAGAATACAAAGCCCTGCAACCAACCATGTGACAGAGTGAGTGAGTGAGTGATTTACAATATTCCTGCAATATCACGGCGGGGGACACCAGAAATGAGCTTCACACATTGTACCCATGTCGGGAATAAAACCCGGGTCTTAGGCATGACGAGCAAACGCTTTAACCACAAGGTTACCCAACCGCCCTGAAACACTGGCAACAAATGGCAATACCAGACAACTTCCAGAAGAGGGATAACAGATGAGGTTTAGATAAATCTACCTTAATACTTCTTCCTCTGCTAGAAAAGTAGAAGATTTACTTTGATCATGAGACATACAGCTGCATTCATCACATGAAAATAGGCTAACCACCTCTCTTTGATTCTCTATATTAAGAATAGTTAATCCAATATCATTCTCAAGACCATTTTCTACTGTGAAATGAACCAATTTTTCAAAACAAATTCCAAAGATGTGGCAGCATCTCTTGAAGACACTGTCCAATATCACATAGATCAATAGCTCATTAATTTCAATCTTTCATTACAAAAAGCCTGACTGAGGTAAGCTTCTACAGAACAGATTGCATGTGGATTGCACATAACACCAAAACACAGAGTACCTGCTCCATAATTCATGCAACAGGTACGCTCAATCTCATTAAAATCAGATCTTATATCTCGCTACCGTTAAACAAAGATCTGAGGACGTCCCATGCAATAATAATAAATTTGGTCATCTGATTGGTCATTCCATTACCAAATATGGTTGATATCTATCTCTCAGTTCCAGAGAAGAAGTCGTATAAAGCAATAACACCAAACTACTCATATTTCACCCTATCCCTCCGCCCCTTAGGGGATCAGCCCCACCATTTGTACATTTTTGAATCCTCGCTATCAGAGAATGCTTCCAACCAAATATGGTTGATATCTATCTCTTTGTTCCAGAAAAGAAGTTGTCTAAAGCAATAACGCCAAATTACTCCTATTTCACCCCACCCCTCAGCCCCCCCACGTGTCCAATTTTGAATCTTCACCACCAGAGAATGCTTCCAACCAAATATGGTTGATATCTATCTCTTAGTTACCCTTCATGTATAAATAAAACAACTGGAAACTTTAAATAGCTTCATAAAAGTGCACCGTTAATCAATCATTTATTGTCTATGAGGATCAGATACTGAAACAGTAAGTACTGGAGCAAGTTCAGCGTGACACTCATCCGACAACTCCTGTCACCTATTGTAAGTGTTTAATTAAAGGTCATCGCGACACAGCACGTCCTGGGTTGATGGAGTCCTCCACGTTTTCCTAACTCTATAACATAAAGAGTATCTGCCTATTTGGTGACGGTGCAGTTTTCACGAGATTCATTATCAGACTGGTCCTGTGTGCTTATTGCTATAGTAACAAAAAGAGTATTGAATTATGCGCCGTGCACTCAAATACACTTCTTTCAACATTTAACCCAACAGCATTTCAAACATGATCAAATGAACATTGATAATGACGGAACTTGACTATTTGCATAGATCTTTTCATTAAAAGAAACTCAAGCACTAGGGCTGGGACGGGACGGGTACCCGGACCCGTGGTTAGTCACGTGATACATTGTTTAATGACAAAAATTATCTAGAAATCCATGGTTACACAAAGAGTCACTAATCATGCTAATGTACATTCCTTCTGACCAGGGGTCTGGAAACGGTCATATGCGCCGGACATGTCAGATTGGGAATCTCAAATGTCCGGTCTAAAATATTGCTTACCGGACATTTAAATTTTTCTGTCCGGACATTTTCAAAAACAAACAACGCTACCTTCGGGGTCAAAATAATTGATGAGCGTTATCATATCCCTTCAGCAAATTCAGGGGAATAAACAGGTAAAACAAACTTGGTCAATAAAAGTATGAAATTTGATATAGAAACATCACTAGACATGATGATTTACCATTTAAATTGTATTTCCTGCTCTCCAAGGCATTGTTTTATATGTAGAGATTAAGATTACCATGTGTATTTTCTCGTAAACTAAGCCGGAAATAGCAATCAGCTGTGCACACATCTCTCCCGATCTACCGGTGATTCAGTTAAAATGTACCCAATGATACAACTTCAAAGAATTTTGATGCAATGGTCGGAAGAATTTGAATCTGAAATCATTATTTTATCAGGAATAATATATTCCAATATCGTGTTATTTTAGTTGCAGCTTCCACCATATATGATTAAAATTATAAGAACCATAAGCGTAGCACTTTGGTACAGATGGTATGCAGGATATGTTTTGACGTATGAAACGATTTTGACCAGTCACCGTAGGGACTTCCCGAGCTACATGTATTTCCATTGCGAAAATGTTATGTCGACATTTATTCGTCAAACTGCCTCAAATATGACTTTTAGCGAGTCATGGTTTGGCATTTATGATATGTGTATCCATTCTCTTGCAACTAAAGTTCGTTTCAAGGCGTCGATAGTGGTAATCCGACCGTGGTTGCTGTAAATAACGGTGAGTTGTGCAATCAGCCGATCACTTAGCATACGATTTCGCCTAAATTATTATAAACATTATAATTATTATTGAATGAAATTTCGAACATAATCATGATAATTAATCAAATATATTGCAAACATTAGTCCAGATAAACAATGAACAATTTTTTTTATTACCAGATATTAAAATAATAGGATTAAATTGCGTACTTCAGTTCAGATTTGTTGACTGGTATTTCCGGTGTTACGTGATCGCTGTGATTAGCTAATAATGTTTTCTGAGATGGGGGAAAACATCGTTTCACTGGAAAACTTGAATTTATTAAAAACAACTTGTAATGTGTGTGAAATCATACTAAAATATGCTATTAGAAGGGGGCGTGGCCTAAATGCAAATGTCCGATTGGGATTTTAAATTTTCTGGACCCCTGCTTCTGACGTTTATATGTTTGAATCAAGATAAAACTTCAGTCAATTTCAGGGTGTGCATGACCAGATCGCTTCATACGTGTATCTAACTACATTTTGCCAAGGCTACGGTCAAAACTATTCCCTATCAAGACATTTTGTACTCAACTGGAAGGTGAATGTAATCATCCTAAAAATGGAAAAGACTTGAACTGTTACCATGGTTACAATACACTAAAAATGTAAAAAAACTGATTTTGTCAGATGGAAAAGCAGTGTGAACCTTTTAGTCTCAGAAATAAAGTCATCTTACTGAAAAACATATCTAACAAATATAAAAATATAATCCAAATGGAGCCCAGAACAATGCTTTATGTCAGGATGAGGCATTCTAGACTTGAGTTGGATTCATTTTTCTAATTTATTCCCTACCCTACCACTAAACTTAAAGAATTAAGATATTTATACATCAAATTTTTTAACTTGCTCCCAAAATCACTATGTGGCTGAAATTATGCCGATGCGACGTTAAATTTTAACTCACTCACTCAATTGCTCCCAGCACATTTAAATTTGTGCAAGCTGAACATAATGACATTCACACCAATGACTTAAAGGGTGAGGACTGAAGCCTCAATGACACAACATGCCAAGCTCTATGATGCAGTAGTTTCCCCACAGCCCCACGCTTCTTGTGTACACCGTGACTGTGACCTACCTTTCAAAATAAACACAGCAGAGGTGTGGCTGGCTTACTTACAGGGTGTCAGTATACTCATGCATGGGGCATATACACTGTGTTACCCCCCTGCTCTAGGCATGCTGGACCTAGCTTTCACAATTGTAGCAACTCTCTTGCTTCCTTTCATGCTATAAGCCTGAAATGTTTGCTATTACAAGTTATGTCCCTTCTATGTCCCTCCTATTGACCAATCGAGAGGTTATGCCCCAGAAAAGAAGGGTGCGGAGGAGGACGAGGAGGAGTTGGAGGTGGAGGAGGAGGATGAGGAGGTGGAGGAGTAGGAGTAGGAGGTGGAGGAGTAGGAGGAGGTGGAGTAGGAGGAGGAGGTGGATGAGTAGGAAGAGGAGGAGTAGGAGGTGGAGGAGGAGGATGAGGAGGTGGAGGAGTAGGAGGAGTAGGAGTAGGAGGTGGAGGAGTAGGAGGAGGTGGAGGAGTAAGAGGAGGAGGTGGAGGAGTAGGATGAGTAGGAAGAGGAGGAGTAGGAGGAGGAAGAGGAGTAGGAGTAGGAGGAGGAGTAGGAGTAGGAGGAGTAGGAGGAGGAGGAGGAGGAGTAGGAGGAGGAGTAGTAGGAGGAGGAGTAGGAGGAGGAGTAGGAGTAGGAGGAGGAGGAGGAGGAGATAGGATACTATCATTATCTAATCTAAGTTATGTATTGATCATTTTTCATTTATCTTAACACTGTCTGAGGTATATATATCTCTATGTTGTAAAATTCTTTATCAGATGTAATGCTTGGCTAAAGTCAGGAATACTATTTCTATCATTTCAAGTGTTTATACATGTTTTCAAAATAATATGACAGTCTTCTGGAAACCATTATGATACATTATGATTGAGGCAGACTGAATGCAGTTCCAGCATAATGTATTATTTCCCTTGTTTGTTTGTTTGTTTGTTTGTTTGTTGTTTCATGCTACACTCAGCAATATTCCAGCTATATGATGGCGGTCTGTAAATAATCGAGTCTGGCCCAGACAATCCAGTGATTGACATCATGAGCATCGATCCACACAATTGGAATATGATGACATGTATAAATCAAGTCAACAACTTGACAACCCGATCCCGTTAGTTGCCTCTTACGACAAGCATAGTCGCCTGTTATTTCTCGAGTGAAATAGCATGTTATTATGTGTGGCCTGTAATGACACAACTATTGTTGTGACAGTAATTATCATTAAATTACATACCCATTTTCCAGCAAGGTCAAGGCCACCACTTCCTGCACACCTGGATTCCTGCTTTTTTCCTCAGAAAACTGTTCAAGATTCCAACTGGCAATACGAAACACTCGTCTGTTTTTCCACTTAAAATTAAATGGCACTACTTCCGCCCGAAAGGGTTTCTTGGAAAGCGGACCGAGTATATCCACCACGTTATCCATGGAAGCTCTGGAACTATTTCTTCCAATGTCATTACATTCACAATGGCTATCAGTATTGCTATTATTTGGCAATCCTCCATTTATGTACACACTAGACGGTTTCTTGGCAGCATCGCTGTCATCTAATGTCAAACTATGCTGTATTGCACTGAGTATACTGGGGCCAATGCCCTTCACCTTGACTAGATCATCGATAGACTTAAACGGACCCTTCTTGTCACGATATATCACAATATTTTCAGCAAGACTCTGACCAAGACCTTTGACCTTCATCAACTGGAAGACATTGGCGGAGTTCACGTTGACCTTGACAGGGGATGTCCCGTTTGACTTCTTCCTCTCACGGTAGCTTGATGTTGTGCTGCTGTTCAGATCCGACTTACTGCCATCTGGTGAATTGCTGTGTAAGCTGGGAGTACGTTTACTACTGACACAAATCTCGGATCGAATATGACTTAATTTTGTGGCACCAACTCCCGATACCAAGGCAAGGTCCTCAATTTTCTTGAAATTGCTAATCTGTCTTCGGTAGTCGATAATATTTTGTGCCGTTGATCTGTTAATCCCTGGCAATGTCATAAGCTCTTCCTCCGTAGCCACATTGATGTTAAGCAAGGTGGTATTTGTATCCCCGCTTTCATCGTCACCGAATGAAAAATTAAACGTGGCGCTTAAATTGCGCCGATGACCTTTGACACGTGGTGTGCTGATCTTGTTTTCCCTGCATTCCTCGAACGATCGTCGAGGTATGCAGCAACTGTTTACTGCACCCATCTTGTTCCGTTTGTAATATGGCCGCCAATCTCAGCTGGTCATGTGACGTCCTTCATTGGGAGGATTTTCTATTCGTCTTCTGTGTATTGTACAGTCTTGTTCCGGCTTTGGGCCATTTTCTGAAATGGCGGAATTAAAAAAAAAAATTATTTCATGAAAACAAGATCAGAGTGAGTGAGTGAGTTGGGTTTAACGTCATTTTTAACATTATTCCAGTTATATCCAGTTATATCCAGTTATATCACGGCGTGTCAGCTTAATGTGTGAGGAAAGTCCGAAGTGATACAGGTCCCAGACGTTTACCACTTTGTGAAACTTGTGCGTTCCCCGTCTTAGTGTGTATATCATGACTGGGATTACAGCATCTGTTTTATAGCTGCTGATACCTCCATCAAACATTGACAACTCACAGCCAGCACATGTCCACCAATATGGCTGACCTCAAACTAGAAGAATGAAACCCATTCATTCACTGGTAACAATTTCTCATTCTTTACAAAATATACTCAATAAGGCCACAATGAATTAGTTACTAGAATTTCACCAATTTGTTAAAAATAATGTCGGACAAAAGAAAAAAATGGATGTGAACTGTCGATATATGTGGTTCACAGCTTGACAAGTCTATTCTTGACAGAGACAAATTATTGGAATGCAACAGGTGCACTTGTAATCATTTCATCAGCCGGGAATCTGTGAAAATATATACAGCCTCCTGCTGCTTGTTGTCATGCCTGATGTTAAACATTTCATCATGATAAGAGTGGGAGTGAGTTGGGTTTAACGCCGCTTTTAACACTATTCCAGTTATATCACGGTGTGTCAGCTTAATGTGTGAGTAAAGCCTGAAGTGATGCAGGTCTCAGACGTTTACCACTTCGGTGAAACCCACGAGCATGGGTATGGTGCCAACAAACCTTGATACATAATTAAGGTGAACTGGGATTCGGACCCACAATCACAGGTTTCTGGCGCGCCCAAGGGACTCAACTCTGCACAGTGAATTGCAGCGCTTTAGACGACTGGGCCACCCGTGTCCCCCATGTTAAGAGTTAGTGAGTTGGGTTCAATGCTGTTTCTAACAGTATTCCAGTTATATCAAGGCATATCAGCCTAATGTTGGAGGTAAGACTGAAATTTAATACTCGGTGAAAGCCACGAGCATGGGTTGGCAATAACAAACCGAGAAATATCATCCGGGCCAACCAGGATTTATAAATCCACATTCATACCGGTTTCACAATGGACACAACTCTGCACAGTGAATTGTGACACCATAGATGACTAGGCTACATCATGCTACGAAACAAGACATGGGTTAGGCCAGGTGTTACATATTTTGCGGATCACAGACCCCCCGACTCTAATTTTTTTAGAAAATGTAAAAAAAATAAAACCAGATTTCCATTTTTTTCAGTCAGTTATTTCATTTGTTATCATCACCTAATAATAAAAAACATATTAATTTACCGCTGTTAACTAGTAAAGAGATACATAATCAATCTTTGTTGATCTCGAAGCCGAACATGGTTAGCCTCCCTTGACAATTGTCCGTGTTGTAAGTGGTAGAATTTTTATTGTTACAAGGGGCCTTATTGTCACAAATGGCAGTCTTTTGAGCACAGAATATGTTCATAAAGTATGCCAGAGGCATTCTGCATTAAAAAAAATGCATCTGGCTTTTTTTCTTCTTTTTTCTCCCCTCCTCCAACCCGGGACTTTGGGCTGAAAAATCCATAATCCTAAAAAATAACAAAAGCCTGGCCTTATTGCTAAGTATGTAGAGACGTCATATAATCGACTAATAATGATATCTGATCATGCTACTACATGACGACTGAAGCATGAATGTTTGGTAAGACTGCGTATGTATGGCGTAATTTGTCACCAGGTCTCCATGACAGGAGGTAGGGGACAATAAACAGATCTTCACGCTGAGCCAAGATGAGAATCTTATAATTAATTTATCATGACCAACAGCATTTTATAGAAGATGAGTAAGTGAGTAAGTGTCGTGAGTGAGTTTCAGCAATATTCCAGCAATATTCGAGCAATATTCCAGTAATAATTCATCAATATCACGGCAGGGGGCACCAGAAATGGGCTTCACTTATTGGACCCATGTGGAGAATCAAACTTGGGTCTTTGGCGTGACCCATGCTTGCCGCAAAAGACCACTAATGGGATCGGGTGGTCAGGCTCCCTGACTTGGTTGATGCATATCACTGTATCCCAATTACATGGATCGATGTTCATGATGTCAATCTCTGGATTGTCTGGTCTAGGCTTGCTTATGTAGAGAGCATCTACAGTTCTGTGAGCAACAGCATATATTTTTGTTCACTGCTTCAAAACAAAAACACTTATTTCCAGTGGAATATGGAGCAAAACAATCTTATTATTTTCACAGCACATCTTATTTAAGGACACCCAGCATGCCTTGCAAACAATTTATATTTTGGTGTAAAACCTGAGGAAAATTTGTTTTCACATTTTTATTTTTTCCCCATCCTCCAAAATGTTACAAAGTTGGTACCTCAGGCCCTATCCCCGTGCTCACTGTTCTGAATCCAGAACAGGCTACCGTTGTACAAAACAACCTTAGTGCTATGACTGTCGTATGTTAAGGTATGGGAGTTACGATCACCTTAGCGCTAAGATCGCTTTGTACAACGGCGCCCTCTACATCAGTTGGTGTGTTAAGGTATGGCAGTTACGATCACCTCAGCGCTAAGACCGTTTTGTACAACGGCGCCCTCTACATCAGTTGGTGTGTTAAGGTATGGCAGTTACGATCACCTCAGCGCTAAGACCGCTTTGTACAACGGCGCCCTCTACATCAGTTGGTGTGTTAAGGTATGGCAGTTACGATCACCTCAGCGCTAAGACCGCTTTGTACAACCGCCCCCTCTACATCAGTTGGTGTGTTAAGGTATGGCAGTTACGATCACCTCAGCGCTAAGACCGCTTTGTACAACGGCGCCCTGTACATCAGTTTGTATGTTAAGGTATGGGAGTTACGATCACCTCAGCGCTAAGACCGCTTTGTACAACGGCGCCCTCTACATCAGTTGGTGTGTTAAGGTATGGCAGTTACGATCACCTCAGCACAAAGATGGCTTTGTACAACCGCCCCCCTCTACATCAGTTGGTGTGCTCTCTTTTGATTAGAATCATTCAGGGGTTTCCTACCACATCAAGCTGAAACACCGTGATTCATACTGGAATAACGTTCAAAGCAGCGTTAAACCACACTCTCTTATTGTTGATTACCACCTCAAGACACAACAGTAAATCTTCAACACAACAATAAGCGAGCTGTCTCCATTCTGAATATTCCATAATCTACTCCACAGACCATGCATCGACACATGTGAGTCATAGTAATTTGCATATCAAACCATAACTGCCATGAATAGTGGCTCCATCGGGAGAACAATGACTACCTGTAAGTACCGCTTCCACGCTTTGGCCAATGTAGGGACAAAGGAATAATGCTGGCAATCAAATGAGTCCGTAAAATTATTTAGAAATTACTGGCTTACAACAGTTTCGTTTTATAATAGTGGATAAGAATCAATACCTTTTTTCTGACATATTATTTCAACAAATCTCCCTTTTTACATTTGATTCTTTCAGTATGAAATAATAAATATACACAAGACTAACTCCGTTAATTCTACATACCTGCACTCTGCTGGTCTTCAACTAAGTCAACATATATTTTTGACTGAACTTAGGATTATGAGGTGACAAGATGTCTCTGTTATATTATCCACAGACATTAGGGTTCATGGAGGTAGTTGTGTTTTAATAATCTGGTACATGCGATACGTTCAACCAATAAATCATCAGACTTTTTATCTAAAATTATATTATATAATTATAATAATAATAATAATAATAATAATAATAATAATAATATAATTATTATTATTAATAATACCGTATTGGACGTAATAAGCGCCCAGGGCGCTCTCAAATACATTTTTCCAGAATTTAATTACCCATAATTAAAAATGCATATAACACACGAGTGCGTATTATACGCGAATAAATAAGTCTTGTGTACATTGATCAATCGGAAGGAGTGCCAATTGGGATTGTTCACAAGTCAATATTAGCAAATATCGCCGTGGGCGCTTATTAGAGCGGGGCGCTGATTACATCGAATACGGTAATAATATTATTATAATTTTAATTATCATTACTATCATTATTATTATTATTAATGGGAGTCCATCTGTCCACACTCACAGGGAACAGAATCATAATACCTCCACACATGGACTACATTCTGAGCATACCAGGGTAGCAATCAAATTTCTAGCATCCAACACAAACCCTGTTGCATTGTACCAGTACATGTAACAAATCAACACTCATTCAGCTGCAACTGACAACAAAGATTACCCCTGATAACACAGATCTGCTGAAATTGACCACTCACCTGATGGTCCCACAACCTGCGGATAATGTATCCGCTACACCTGACAGTCTGCAGTGTGCTGCAGAAGCTACAGTCTCAATACAAAGCCAAGCCCAACTGCAGCAGTGTCAACACCCCATAACACGTACGTACGTCCCAGCATACAGCACTGTGAGCCCTGGTGTATTGAACAGCCACTATTGAGCTGTAACATGTGCTGTTTAATTCAAGTGCAGCACGCTTACTCCGCTTTTCATACTCAAGCTGGTTCTTCCAGCAGTGCTTGCTGTGTCTAGTGACCCATGACGCCCGACCTAGTGACTGTACAGTGCTCATTCCACTACTCTGGTCATGCCTGCTTGTACTAGCCTTCCAACACCAGGCCAGTAACTCAAGTGTAGATCTAATGAATTCCTCTGTGAACTCCCAGCAGCCATTATACTTTCTGGCTCACCTGCTAATTAAGTCTGTTAAAGGTGCACTGTTCGGCTTGATAGAAGAATTGCTGACTTGCGTGTGTGGGGGGACACATGGTTGCTGTGTTTTGGGTGTGGGAGTCCCAAGAATGTTGTGGGCGTGGTGTTGGGGGAGACATTAATATTGTGGGGGTGGGGGGTGGGAGTGGGGGTTGAGGGTGGAGGGAGGGAGAACGGGGGGGTGGGAGACACATGAATGTGTTGTGTGGTGTTGGGGGATACATGGTTGTTGTGGGGGGTGGGGAGTGAGGTTTAGGGCAGAGGGAGGGAGATGGGGGTAGGAGAGATACATGATTGTTGTGGTGGGTGGAGTCTCGTGGGGGTTGAGGGTGGAGGGAGGGAGAAGGGGGGTAGGAGACACATGAATGTGGTTGTGTGGTGTTAGGGGATACATGATTGTTGTGGGGGGTGGGAGTGGGGGGTTGAGGGTGGAGGGAGGGAGATGGGGGTAGGTGCGGGGATGAGGGCGGAGGGAGGGAGATGGGGGTAGGTGCGGGGATGAGGACGGAGGGAGGGAGATGGGGGTAGGTGCGGGGATGAGGGCGGAGGGAGGGAGATGGGGGTAGGTGCGGGGATGAGGGCGGAGGGAGGGAGATGGGGGTGGGTGCGGGGATGAGGGCGGAGGGAGGGAGATGGGGGTAGGAGAGATACATGATTGCAGTGGATGGGGTGTGGGGGGCACATGAATTTGTGTGTGTGTTTGGAGGTTGGAGGGAGGGAGTGGACGGACTGAGACACGTGATAATTGTGCCAATCAAATGCCTGGAATAACTGAAAAGCAATTGTGCACACTGTTCAAATATCATAACATTCACATCTAAATGTTTTCCCCATGGGGTAATAATACAGCATTTCAAGAGAGGCTCTCATGAATGTTCCACAGCCACATCACAGCATGCCAAGTAATTGAACCTGGACCATCTGTTTGACAGGAAAGATGCACACAACAGGGGCATGATGACACCCGGTCAACCAAGTCACTGTGCCCAGCAAACAGATCTACCTTAATTGACTCTCAAGACATACAGCTTCTTGGGGCCTATTCTTTCCTAGAAAACCCAACTGTATTAAGACATATTTTTCTAAATATTATTTTCAAATAAGTCTATAAGTATATGCTCAATGTCAGAACTCAGGGGTCAGACAGAGGGGTCTTTAAGTCTAACCTGAGGATTTAATATTTTAAATATTCCAATCTTTTGGGGGGGGGTGCAGTGGGGGGTAGACTAAGTGTTTAAAGCGTTCCCTTGTCACGCTGAAGACTTGGTTTCGATTCCCTACATGGTCACAATGTGTGAAGCCCATTGACCATTTCTGGTGTCCCCCGCCATGATATTATTAGCTGGAATATTGCTAAAAGCAGCATAAAACCATACCCACTCACTCATTCTAATCATGGGTCCCTTAGATGGTTAACTTGTAACATGAAGGGTTCGGTAAACACCCCTTGACCTACTGTCAACTGCTGCTTATAATACTTCGTCAACATGAATGTTAATCAAGGAGAGATGAAACATGACTTAGATCACACCTTGACCATGTGACCTTTGATAAGAGTAGAAATAATTGATGCTCTGTAAATATTTATCTTCACTGACGGAAAATTATCTGGTAAACTAGTGATTAGTAATTTGGTCCACATTCAGGCTGACAATGGCTTTGATCTTTCTTGAATACAGCCAAAATATTATTTAGTGACTGCCCCTATACTCATTAAACTAACAGTATCAAAATAACATACTAACAACTTTAAATTCACAAATAATATTTTTCATTTAGAAAATTAGTTCATTAGTGTTAGCTTTAGTTCAGTATCAGATAAGGGGCGTCACGTCGAAGATTCGGGTTCGATACCCGACATGGGTACAATGTGTGAAGTCCATTTGTGGTGTCCCCCTCCGTAATATTGCTGGAATATTGCTAAAAGTGGTGTAAAACCTAACTCACTCACTCAATCAGCATCAGATATATATATGTACAATACTGACCCTCTATCCGTAGGGACTCAATTCAAATCAGCCAGGACCATATGAGAATCAGGTGGTCACATTGTATGACCTAGCTGAGTGTGTCGTCATACTATCATGGTTAACATTTATACTAAGTTATCTTATAATAATTAGATCTACATCAAGTGCTTTTATGAGTTATCATGGTGTAATATTTATTCATCATTTCATATAATTATAGTTTAGCAAGTAATAATTATCATTAGGTAAAATGCATATATAAAATATCAGTAGTTTCAGTTATAGCTTTTTAGATGGTTGCTAGCCTAAGGTATCAAGATCCCATCTCCCAGACAAAGGATATTTATTTAAGTATATCTGTCATCACCTACCGGGGTATATTAGAATAACATTACTTCAATTAAGACTCATTAAGGATTAGCCCCCATACAAGCTCGTCTATAGTGCGTTAAGGATTAGCCCCCATACAAGCTCGTCTATAGGGCATTAAGGATTAGCCCCACACAAGCTCATCTATAGTGACACCCTAATCTCTTTCAAGCATCCAGTAAATATGTCAACAAGATTAGTGCCAGTCCAACAGGATTAACAGGATTTAGTATTCCCCTCTGTCTAGCCATCCATTTAGCATAGGACACAACCAATCGTGTATCAACCAATCAAATTCCTTTCTATTGTTCAAACTTTCATTAAATACATACTGTAGCCAAGTTCTAGCAGAGAAGGGGTTTGACTCTCTTACAAAGCAGACCTCTCTCCCACAGCCCAGAGTGTGTACCGACTCTCTGTGGCACCCTCAGTTATTTTCTAAGTATATTGTAAATTGTTAATTGTTCTTGTAAATAAAATTGTGATTAGTCTCCTGTGACTCTGGCTCTTTGCTGACTAATTCCCCAAGAAAACCAGCACGTCATTTGGAAGGTATTGTTCACCTAGAACAGTTCCATGATAATTTGGCGGAGAATCATCGTTTTCGGAACCACGGAGTCCAGGAACTAACTACAACCAACTACAAGAACCCATTGGAGGACATGTCCAACCGTGATCATCTGATGGAATAACAAGCAAGCTGCATCTACCTCTGACCTCAACACTGGATTAAAGACAACCAACTCCTGCAAAGACACCAACAAAGGAAGAAAAAGTCTTCAAATATTGTAAGTACTACATTGTTGATTACTTGTCTTTCTTTAATTTAGTTCGGTACATACTAATAGGTGTCATGGCAAAAATGGAGTCTGGTA
This sequence comes from Haliotis cracherodii, assembly GCF_022045235.1. Taxonomy (NCBI): domain Eukaryota; kingdom Metazoa; phylum Mollusca; class Gastropoda; order Lepetellida; family Haliotidae; genus Haliotis; species Haliotis cracherodii. The sequence continues at coordinate 40,660,874 of NW_027266265.1, forward strand.
TGGAAAGTAACTTTGAAAGTGAAATTCCAACAGTGTCTTTAGTTACGCCCCTTGCCAACAGTGTAATTCAGGCAAAATTTGGCACAAAAACAACAAATTGTTTAGTAGATACAGGGGCATCCATTTGTTGTATTTCGTCTGCTTTTCTGAGCACAGCTTTTGAAAACCTTACTCTTGGAAACTCACCCTTTCCACAGGTTAAAGGTGTTGGCGGCGAATTGCACAAAGTGTTAGGTTCAGTTGTGTTAGATTTTGTCATTGAGGATCAGGAATTTTCTCAAAGATTCCATATTCTGCCTACACTTCCAGAGGCAGTGATACTAGGTGAAAACTTCCTTGATGACAATGATGCAGTCTTAGATTATAGCTGTCATTCCTTGATACTTAACAACAGCACCTCAGATAGGCAATATATCAATTTCATAGCCAATTCAGTGCAAGAGATTAGTGGATTAGCAAAAACAATAGATCAGATTTACATCCCCCCTCAGAGTGAAATTCATTTCAAGGTTAGACTATCAGAGGTCAAAGAGGGTTCCCTCATCCTGATTGAACCCATTGCTTCCCTCACTGCTCATTCTGAAGTAGCAGGTGGTAGAACTCTTTCCAAAGTGAAAAGCCAAACTGCTACCTTTAGGCTTATGAATCCCTCCCAAGAAGAAAAAGTTCTTGACAAGGGTACAGTTGTAGGCAAATTTAGTTACATTGACAAAGACTCTGTTTTTGAAATCGGCTCTGACCAACCATTCATCAGTACCGTTAACACCGACAATGAGAAGAGAGACAATGACACCAGGGATTATGTTAAAATTGCACAAGAATTAGGATTTGATTTGACCAATACACAACTGACTTCGGACCAACGACACAGACTACTTAGATTCTTGGGACAAAATAGAGACATGTTTTCAACGAGTCTTGCAGATTTAGGAAAGACTGACATGCACCAGCATATCATTGACACTGGCGACCACCCACCCGTTAAGTGTAGACCATATCGCCAATCCCCTCATCTCCAAAAAGTCACTGAAGAGCTTATAGATGATTTCCTGAAGTATGATTTGATCGAGGAGTCTACTTCTATGTATTCAGCTCCCATTATCCTAGTCAAGAAACGTGATAGCTCATATAGATTTGTTTGTGACTACAGAAAGTTGAATTCTGTCACTTTACCAATGTCATGGCCTCTTCCAGTTTTTGATGATGTTGTTGATAACATAGCCAATGCACAAGCTAAGATCTTCTCAACTTTAGACCTTGCTAATGGCTTCTTCCAAGTGCCATTACATGAAGATTCAAAGCATAAAACTGCTTTCGTCACCCATCAAGGCCTTTATCAATTCAAACGTTTGCCCCAAGGTTTGACAAATTCTCCACTTTGTTTTCAACAGCTCATGAGCAAAGTGCTAAGAAAATTGCTTTTTAAGGTTGCGCAGATTTACATTGATGATTTGATAATTTACAGCAAAAACTTTGAAGAGCATCTCCAACATTTGGAGCAAGTATTTTACTATCTGAAACAGGCAAAATTGACACTAAAGCCATCCAAATGCAATTTTGCAACGGACAAAGTTTCTTTTCTGGGTCATGTTTTATCATGTGGAGGTGTTCAAGTTGATGACAAAAAGATTGAAGCAATTAGAACCTTTCCAGTGCCCAAATCACAAAAGCAGATCCGCTCCTTCTTAGGTCTCACGAACTTCTACAGGAAGTATGTGAAAAATTACGCTCACATAGCGCTTCCACTGAATGCCTTGCTAAAGAAGCATTCAGAGGCAGAAGTGGGAAAGAAACCAAAGTTCCAATGGTCACTTGAGTGTGATCAGGCATTCAACACCCTCAAACATGCTATGAGTAATACACCTGTTCTGGCGTATCCAAATTTTGACAAAGAATTTCTTCTTGCAACTGATGCCAGTGATATGAGCATAGGTTTTGTTTTGAGTCAAAAAGACGAGAAAAATAATGAACATCCAATAGCTTTTGGTGGTAGAGCTCTTCATGGCAGCGAAAAGAACTGGAGCATTACAGAAAAGGAAGGCTTAGCTCTAGTTGAAGCCATTAGATCCTTTCGTCCATACCTTGCAAATTCCAAATTCACAGTCTACACTGATCATATAGCATTGAAATGGCTGAAATCCATCAAGGATGCCACAGGTAGGTTAGGGCGATGGTCTTTGGAACTTTCTACCTACACTTTTGACATTGTTCATCGCAGCGGCAAAGCCAATGGGAATGCCGATGCTCTCTCACGTAGGGAATATGAGGAAAATATTAACTGTAATGATCAGACAGAAGAAGATGCTGAGAAAACAGTCTTCTCAGTAACTTCAACTCAGCAAAGCAAATCAACTAGCAATACCACAATCTTGCCAAACACCCATTCATCCACACGGGTCACACAAACAACTCAGACTGAGGATATTTGCACACCTATTGTCAATCACTTAGAATCAGACACACAGACAACACATTGGTCAGTCACCTTTGAATATGAAGAGGATTATCAGTCAGTGCCAGTTAATGTTGTCGCAGCATTACATGCTACAAATGCTGATGTTACCCAAGACACATTGGTTGAAGTAAGTATAAAAGAACATCCAAATTTACGTCACCTACAAAGGATTTGTCCAGATTTCATCCAAATCTTTGACTACAAAGAGGATGATGTCCTTCCACAAAATGAAAAGGATCGTCAAAAGATTCTTATTGAAGCCAATACTTTTGAAATTGATGAAGGCATCCTATACAGATTTGTTCCACAAAGACAGAAAGGCCATGCAGACAAGTTCATTAAACAGCTGGCAGTCCCAAGAACCCTCAGAAATCAAGTCCTGCAATCCTATCATGACTCAGAGTTTGGCGGTTGCCACCATGGGAAAGAAAGGATGCACAACACCATGAGACCTAAGTACTACTGGCCCAAAATGTACAGCGATATTGCCACTTATGTCCAGACATGTGAGGTATGTCAACAGACCAAGAGGCACTACCATGGCAAGAAGGCACCACTTCGTCCACTACCTGTAGAAGAGGTCTTCACCCGATGGCACGTTGACATTCTCGGTCCCCTGCCAACAACACCAGATAAGTACAAGTACATTTTGGTCATCACAGATGCATCATCTAGATGGTGTGAAGCTTTTCCACTTCAGACCCAAGAAGCCAAAGAAGTAGCAGATGTTCTCGTTAGAGAAATATTTTGTCGGTATGGTGCACCAAGGACCTTAATTTCAGACAGAGGTCAGAACTTCATGTCCAAACTCATCAAAGCAATTTGTGAACTTTTGGCAATTAAATTTACCCATACCAGCCCATACCATCCTCAAACAAACAGCTGTGTAGAAAGGCTCAATTCATATATCAATCAGTCACTAAGAGCCTATTGTAACAAGTCTCAAAATGATTGGCCCCGTTTTATTCCTGGCATCATGATGGCCTATCGGATGGCTCCAAATTCATCAACTCAAAAATCCCCATATGTTATGCTTTTCGGCCGAGAAATGAGAGCTCCACAAGATGTAGCATTAATTCCAAAAGAAAATTTAGGCCACAATAACAAAAGTTATCTTTCAAATTTGCTTGAGGAGCTGGAAATCACTAGAACAATTGCAGCTGAAAACAATGCTCGGGCTAAGGAGGTGTATTCAGAACAATATAATAGAAAGGCTAAAGAACCAGAATTCGCCCCAGGTCAAAGAGTTTGGCTTTACTGTCAAAAAGTTGAAAAAGGCCTTTCCAACAAATTAACCAAAAAGTGGTATGGTAGCTATTATATCGTCCATACAGGTCCAAATTATACCTACAAACTACGTCGAAGTTCTGACGACAAAATACACAAACCACTGGTCCATGCCAACCGTCTGAAGCCATATTTTGATCCTGCTGATCGTCCACAGTATCCTCCAGAACCATACCTCAATGACAACAGTAACATAGATTCAGGAGTCATGGATGACAATGAGGAACCAGTCAGTGATTCACAGCCTGACAGCAACAATTCCCCATCAACAAGTTCAACTTACCAGGCTACTGATCAGTCACCTCCACAACAGAAAGGTAAGAAGGTCAATTCCAAAACAAAGGCAGGTACTTCCAGCAACAAGAGTCCGAAGCCAAAGACCCCAACAAAGAAGAAAAACCCTGCTTCAAGTACAACAGAAAAACCTACCAATCCCACAGCAACAATGAAGGAAAATCATGCCACACCAGGTCCTAGTGCTCCAACCAAGGTAAATGAAACGATAAACAAAGGGAAAAGAGGAGTGAATAGTAAGCATCACCAGCCCAAATCCAGAAAACAACCCGACGACAGCCAGGTTCAACCTCCAAGTCCAACATCAGGTAATCAAACCAAGGATATCCCTCAGGTTTTCAATCCAGAGGACATCCACTCAATTGTTAGTTCTAAGAGAGCAAATGGCAAAATCTACTACAGAGTGAAATGGAAGGATTAGGAAAGAGGAAACACATGGGAGTATGGCAGCAGCATTCCAGACTCCATTCGGAGAGAATTTCACCTCAAAAGAAGCATGTCAGGAAAACGACGAAAACGTCCACTGAAAAATCATAAGTTTTTTGACCAAAAGGAATCAGCACAAGACAATAAATCAGTCAATGTTCTGTCAGGTAATTCAATGTCAGAGAATGTCCAGCAAGAGAAAACCAAACCATGCATAGAATTAGACGTCAAACCATATCCGCTTTTTCCAAAACACCAACGAAAAGTAGATAATGGAATAACGAAAGTTATGGGCATTGAAATTATTCAAGGAGATTGCTATGTCAAGACCTTACATATCAACAACAAAACTAATCATTACCTTACACACTATTTTGAAAATGTTCCTCCCCACCTCATACAGAGCTACCTTGATGATAGCTGGAAGGATCTTTCTGATTGGCCCGTTAATGTAGATAGTTGTCCATATGATCCAGCTCAACTACCAATCTATAAATCCAAAAGGGTTATTTTTCCACATGAAGACTTGGAAGACATCGACAGGTTTTACTACCGTGCTACAAACATACACTATAGACGCGATCAACCATTTCAGGATCAACTATGTATATATGTCTGTGAATGCCAGTTGAAAATATTCTTGTGCAAAATACAAAATCTCCTAAATAAACGGTGCAAATCACTAAACAGCTATTAGCTGTATCTTGTTATGTTTACTTGTGTCCAGTCTTTTCACTATGGGTCGCCAGTTGAGAACAAATGGCATCAGCCTGATCATCTGAGTTATTTGTATCACAACAAACTTTGAGCATTGACCTGATCAACCAATCTCAAAAGCGAAGTGAAACGAACCAAACCAAAGAAAACCTTATCGCGAATCAAAATGAAAACTAAAAGCGAATCAAACCGAATTGAAACGAACCATATCGGGAATCGAAATGAAGTGAACCAAACCAAACCATATCGTGAATCGAAACGAAACCGAACCTTATCGCGAATCGAAATGAAAACTAAAACTGAATCGAACCGAAATGAAACCGAACCGTATCGCGAATTGAAATGAAATGAACCAAACCAAAGCAACCTATACTGCGAATCGTACCGAAGCAAATCAAACTATATAGCAAACCGAATGAAACCGAACCGTATCGCATTGAACAGAATTGAACCAAACGGAAATCGAAGCAAAACGAAGCGAAGTGAAACAAACCAAATTGAAATAAACCCAACCTAACAACTGAGATGAACCAAAACAAAGAAAAAGCAAACCAACAAAACTAACAAATAATTCTAAAAAGGATATACAAAGGTTCTAACACCTTTTGTATACCTTATTAGAGTAATAAATCAAATGCACTTGTTATATGCACATGCACATATATGTATAAAGCATCTAATGATAGTATCCGAAAATAGGATATTTTTCCATGATACACTTTTTTCTGCCACCAATACATTCGTCCTGGTCATGACACCATTTAGTAATACTTATGTACTGATCTTTTACATCGTAATTATCAAATTTGTTTTATTTTCTAGTTATTACAGACAAACGGAGGAAGTATTTATATATGACATATTTTTTTTAACATGCTAACTCTCTTTTCTTTGTTTCCATGTAAAACCTCTAATGGACACAGCCAACTATCCTCAAACCCCAATCCAGGATGTGGAACTCAAGGCCTCATACATCACCGATAAAACCACAAGTACAGAGTGCCAAGACAAGCCAGCTCCACATCCTGATTCCCTGATGACAGCAGAAAGATCATTTACATCATGTTTCATTATAACAAAGAGACTCTATAATAATTATTATTCACTACTACCAGTTTAACTTTATACATTGTCCATCTAAGCCTTAATCATTTTTATTTTACACGTTTGGGGTCCAAACTTTTTCAGACGGAGGGGAAGTTATCATGGTTAACATTTATACTAAGTTATCTTATAATAATTAGATCTACATCAAGTGCTTTTATGAGTTATCATGGTGTAATATTTATTCATCATTTCATATAATTATAGTTTAGCAAGTAATAATTATCATTAGGTAAAATGCATATATAAAATATCAGTAGTTTCAGTTATAGCTTTTTAGATGGTTGCTAGCCTAAGGTATCAAGATCCCATCTCCCAGACAAAGGATATTTATTTAAGTATATCTGTCATCACCTACCGGGGTATATTAGAATAACATTACTTCAATTAAGACTCATTAAGGATTAGCCCCCATACAAGCTCGTCTATAGTGCGTTAAGGATTAGCCCCCATACAAGCTCGTCTATAGGGCATTAAGGATTAGCCCCACACAAGCTCATCTATAGTGACACCCTAATCTCTTTCAAGCATCCAGTAAATATGTCAACAAGATTAGTGCCAGTCCAACAGGATTAACAGGATTTAGTATTCCCCTCTGTCTAGCCATCCATTTAGCATAGGACACAACCAATCGTGTATCAACCAATCAAATTCCTTTCTATTGTTCAAACTTTCATTAAATACATACTGTAGCCAAGTTCTAGCAGAGAAGGGGTTTGACTCTCTTACAAAGCAGACCTCTCTCCCACAGCCCAGAGTGTGTACCGACTCTCTGTGGCACCCTCAGTTATTTTCTAAGTATATTGTAAATTGTTAATTGTTCTTGTAAATAAAATTGTGATTAGTCTCCTGTGACTCTGGCTCTTTGCTGACTAATTCCCCAAGAAAACCAGCACGTCATTTGGAAGGTATTGTTCACCTAGAACAGTTCCATGATAATACCCTGAAGGTGTGGATTGTTGCCCATGATATCAACCACTGGTTTCAATGGACAAGGCTCATTATTTACACACCCAATCTCATTAAAATCAGATCTTAGTTTTTGCTACCGTTGAACAAAGATGTGAGGATATCCCATTATGGGTCACGTCAGAACAACCTTTAGCAAATTTTGACCGACCAATGAAATGACTGACAAGAAATCGACATTAGCCAATCAGAAGGCAGCTTTCTCGAGCTTTACGACACTAGTTTCAAACTGGCGACTACGCTTCGAAACATATTTTGACGTATTAAAACTGATAAGAAGATCATTCTGGAATGGCTTATAGATGGCCTGAGAGTGCATTGATATAATCATAAACTCATAACTGTCGTTCGGAATACCCTGTGTTTAATTTTTTGTGGTTGCATGATTAGAAAACACATTCTGACAGTCACTTTTAGCGACGCTCTTATTGGTTGGATGAAAGGTCGTTCTGATGTGACCCTTAATGGGATGTCCTCTTATCTTTGTTTAGCGATAGCGAGAACTACGGTCTGATTTTAATGAGATTGTTACACATCTGTTTTGACACAGTTGGAATATTACTTTAGGCAGGGGAGGACATCAACTTATTAACTCACAATTGTTACCATATTGTTTTTGTTTGTTTGTTGTTTAACGCCAGAAATATTCCAGCTATATGAAGGCGGTCTGTAAATAATTGAGTTTGGACCAGACAATCCAGTGATTGACATCATGAGCATCGATCCACACAATTGGCATATAATTACATGCATCCATCATGTCAGCGAGCCTGACCACCCGATCCCCCGCAACGCCTCTAAAGACAAGCAGTTGCCTTTTACGGCAAGCATGGATTGCTCAAGACCTATTCTAAGCCTGGATTCCGGAGTCTGTGGCCACATTGCAGAGAGTCAGGATTCCCACAACACTGTCATTTGCTGATAACTATCTAAATTAAGTGAGATGTCTAAAGTCCACAACAAGCTGTGTGTAAAATTAGACGAGTACGAACCATCCCCACATTGTCCTAGAGGCAAGTTAGGTTCCTGTTGACACTACCATGACATCCATTTACTACAGGATGTTTTTGACCTGTATAACACAGTGAGTAAGGGATCTAGCATTTCCCCAATGTACTGTGACTATCATCCAGCCTACTGGCAAGAAGCAACCATTTGTTTGAAATTCATCTGTTTTGTAATGTTATTGAGCTCAATTATTTTAAAAAAAAATTCAACAAAAACAGGTGCTCAATTAGTTTTATAAAATACATAACAATCTGTAAGAAAACAGACACTTGATTGCAAAAATGGGAACATTATCCCCCCCCCCCCCCCCCCCCCTCCTCCCAATACAAAATAATCCTGTCTTCACTCCCCCTCCTATGAAAATCAAACGGTTGCTCAGTAACATGACATGGTGTTATACAGCAAATATTACCTTGCCTCTCATCTTTGCCTTTACCAGCCTTCAAAAGTTCATGCTGGTCCACAAGCCCCAGACTACTAAATTGTGCTCAGGACAAGTAAAAATCCAATGATGTTAGTCCTCATTGACTGATAATATAATTCTGAACCAGTTCTCGAAGATTCAGTTTGCGGCAAATTGGGTTGGAATAAAATTGACAGAAAATGAAAACATATTTGTCTCATTCAAGCATCAAACTACAAACTGTGATGACCCTGAACGAAATCCTCTGGACATGCAGTAACAGTTTCTAAAAAAAAAACAATTTTTAAGGCAGCTGCTCAAAAGTTGTTCAGGATACACAAAGTGAAGTGGCAAATTGAAGTCACAAGAGACTGAGAACTTGTTCTACATACATCAGCTGTTCTAGTTCACTCAGACTAACTGAAATTCAAGCAAAGAGACCTTTTTGTATTCAATTACTGTCATCCTATCAATCAATTCCCAGATGTCTAAATGAAGGTCATCAGATCTCCTAAACCACGTTCTAATCTCTGTCTTATCTTATGACAGGCAGAAGGTCAGCTGACCAATTCTTCAAGCTAACACAACACTAGTGAGTGAGTGAGTGAGTGAGTGAGTGAGTGAGTGAGTGAGTGAGTGAGTGAGTGAGTGAGTGCGTGCGTGCGTGCGTGCGTGGGTGGGTGAGTGAGTGAGTGAGTGAGTGAGTGAGTGAGTGAGTGAGTTGTGTTAACGCTGCCTTGAACAATGTTTCATTTCTATCGCAGTCTGTCAGCCAGATATAGGGGGAAAAACCTCAGTGCTGCAGCACATTGGTGTATGCCATATATCTGGTGCTGACAAACCAAGGATAACAAACCTGGAAGAAAGTAAGACTCAAACACAATCAATATGTCTTGGCATCACTTGCATCACTCGAGAACCTTGCAGTTGGAGGATGAGAGTGTCAATGAGTTGGATTTAACACCACTGTTAGAAAAATCCCAGCAAAATTACGTGGAGGATGACCAGAGTGAAGTGGGCAGATCTGACAACGTGGACTAGACTAACATATAGTCTCTGAAATGAACATATCATACAGAAAATAAAAATCTAATAAAAAGGGAGCCCCGTGATTCTCTTCATTTTCAGATACTGCAGTAATCTAGACTTGCCAAACATTATAGACTTGCATGGGCTGTAGTTGATATAAATGTATCAGGGTCTGTAAGACAGACTAAACGTGGACTGAAAGATCACGAATGACAACTAAACACCCATAAGCACAGCATGAGTGTTAACAGATCTGGAAAGTCATTGGCAGTGCTCTACATTCCTTTCAGGTTGAACAGTCTGTTATATTGCATGTTGACATCACCATCACAGTAACACTACACATAGTTTGTGGCTGCCTAACAGTCGTGGGTAGGTATGTAGACTGGGGACACATTCCTTCCTTTATGGTGAAAGGTTATAATATTTACACACAGGAAAAACTTGCTGCATAATACTGAATGCACTATTTCCATGGAAACAATGTTGCCTTTACTGAAGTAAAGTATTTAGAATCAAGAATATGGTTTATAATTTGAAACCTAAGCAAATCCGTTGTCATGTCAGTAATCTATATATTAGCCTTGCTCCAAGGCTGTACTGAAAGAAAAATCCATGGATGTGTGGTAAATCTATCCTCCTGACAGACATTAGTCTAGATATGTGAACAGTACATAGGAGTAAGGACTCCAGTCTCTTTTGATTAGGGACAACTTGTTCTTATTATTTACATAACCTAGAACTTATGATTAAAACTAATAATTATTGCCTCAGAGACTTGTGCAAGTCTATCTATTTATGTAAATAACATGATACTGACCAAAATTAAAGTGCACATATAGAACTGTTACAGAATATATATTCATCATTTCCTAATATTTTATTAAATTTATACCTCAAGCATTGAATATGATTTTTCTCAAAATAACTTTTATTACACATCATTTACGTTTGGTCTTAAATGTTAAATCTTAAAATCTTATAGAACAAGTAAAATTTTGTGGCATTTCCAAGTAGAATAAACTTCATCTTATACAGCATCCCTTTAATATTGAAAAAGGTAAAAAAGAAACATTACAACTGCACATTTTGGTTCAAAATGTCTGCATCATCATGATCATCATAAGCATCATTAGCACTGTTTTACACATTCTACCAGCGGCCAACCTGACCACCCGATCCTCGTAGTCGCCATCCGGGGTAGAATAGGTCTTCAGCAACCATGCTTGCCATAAAAGGGGACTTATTATGCTTGTCGTAAGATGGTCAGGCTAGGTGGTAGAATGTGTAAAACAGTGCTAATGATGCTTATGATGATCATGATGATGCAGACATTTTGAACCAACATGTGCAGTTGTAATGTTCGATCGATGCTCATGATATCACTCACTGGATTGTCTGGTCCTGACTCGATTATTTACAGACCACGGTCAAATAGCTGGAATATTGCTGAGTGCGGCGTTAAACTACCAAACAAACAAACAAATCGTAGTTGCCACTTACGTTGAAACACGTACCAGGCTCTTACCTTGCCCTACAAAACTAAGGGTCCAGATGACCCACAATTACTAATTTCAAGGGAAAAATAATGTAATCCAATAAAGGGTCCAGTAAAGTCACAATGAAATCAGAAGTGTACTGTACTGTAAGATTTAATAATTACTTTCTTGACAGGAGCTTTATATTTCTTGCCAAGAATTTGGTACAATGAATATTATTGGATGCACAATGTATTTTTTTCCGCGTCCATTCGGTACATTTGTGCTTACTGGATTCTCATTTCTGTGCCGCGTAAAACCTTGACATACCACCACATGTTACACCGATGCCTCCTTTTGAGCAGCAGGAGGACGAGGCAAGTCTACACTCTACAGGTGGTGATTATTTGTGTAATGACATCCTCATGTATGTATGTATGTTTGCAGGAAAGTGTGCAAGATCTATTTTCAGTTTGTTACACAACAGAGGAGCTTGGCATTTCAACACAGGCTGTATGTGCCTCTCCTGATGCAGACAATATGGCATCTACATGGGGATCATGGGCACTCATACCATTGCCACGGACGAAGTGTTTCACAGAAAGTATCATATATCAGATCCCAAAATGTTTGTTTTGTTTGTTGTTTAACGCAGCACTCAGCAATAGTCCAGCTATATGACAGCGGTAAAAAAAAATCAAGTCATATCATCAATAATCATGAGAATTGATCTTTGCAAATGGGATACAATGACATGTCAGCGAGCCTGATCACCTGATCCTGTTAGTCACCTCTTATGACAAGCATGGGTTGCTGAAGACCAGTTCTAACCAGGATCTTCACGGGGGAACCCCAATCAATCACAAGCATGCATTACTTAGCTTGCATCAAGTACACTGAGACTGCTTCACCACCAGTATCAATGTACTGGGATTATATTAAAGTACAAAAGGTAAAGATAAATATATATCCATGCATGGTATATGACATTTATCACACAGCAGATTCAGGGTTAGAAAGAAAATGAAAAGCTAATTACTTCCCGAGGTAAAGATAAAATGCCCGTTAAATGTTTGTATTAGCCCTGGGCTAGTGGGCTTAGTGTTGAACAAAGTTCTTAATCCGCTTTGACATTATTAAACAATGTAACAACCTTTTAGGGCTACTCAATGCCCCTCATCAGGGGAATATATTAGTAATTTGGTTTGTTTGTTTGTTGTTTAACGCTCAGAAATATTCCAGCTATATGACGGCGGTCTGTAAATATTCAAGTCTGGACCAGACAATCCAGTGATTGATATCATGAGCATTGATCCACGCAATCCGAATGGATGACATGCATCAATCAAGTCAGCAAGCCTGACCACCTGATCCCCTGAGTCGCCTCTAACAGGATTGGGTGGTCTGAGGCTTGCTGACTTGGTTGATGCATGTCATCCATCCCAATTGCGTCAGTAAGTGTATTGAGTTAATATATATATGCACATGCATAATGATTGCATGAAGCTAAATAGATCACAAGTCTATGTGTGTGTGTTGCTTCTAACATGTCTAAGTACACATGTTCTTAAAGCTGCAAGCATTCATGGTGTATACACACATTACGCTACACACAAGATGTATGTCAAGGTTACGCTGCTACCTGACCCACTACTGATAATTAGTTATAGCCTAGGGTACCAAGGTGATGAATGTTTAATAAGATGATATTTTATGCATATAACTTCTCATCTTCTATGCTGAAAAATTCATCCAATCAAACTTACCGTAATAAACGTAAAATGCAAAAGAAAATTATTCATCTCTTCATAATCACCTACACACTCATTGAGGTATTCCCGTGAAGATCAGGAGTAGAATAGATCCTCAGTAACCCATGCTTGCCATAAAAGGCGACTATGCTTGTCGAAAGAGGCGACTAATAGGATCGGGTGGTCAGGCTCGCTGACTTGGTTGATGCATGTCATCATATCCCAATTGTGTGGATCGATGCTCATGATGTCAGTCACTGGATTGTCTGGTCCAGACTTGATTATTTACAGACCACTGTCATACAGCTGGAATATTGCTGAGTGTGGCATTAAACAAAAAACAAACAAATCTAATCTTCTAAACATGCATTTGATTATATACAAACCCATGTGGTCTTGTCTATATTTTCAAACAAGCAAGATGAGGGGGGCACAAATTTTGAAATGAGCTATGCATGACACTGAACATGCTGAGAGCATATCTTATAACCAGATGTTCAAGGCAGTCAATGTCATTTGCAAACCTGAGGTAATCTGAACAGGACATTGACCTCCAAAATCGGGCACCAGGCGATATGATCCAATGATTTAGCCAGAATGTAACACATGTTGCCAGTTTATCTCCCTCCTGAGACCCGGGTCTTCGGTTCACATCTATGGCACCCTTATTGATAAGCCCGGGCAAACAATCTGATTTCCTGGAGCTTACACATATGGTCTGCCATTTCCCTCCTTTTTTCTTCAAAGCTTTTGGAACTGAACATGTGAGGTCATGACAAGCAATCCTAGGGTCAGACCAGTGGGATTTCTTGTTTCTTAATCTAATATTCCACATGCAAATAAAACGCTGATAGATGTTATCTTGATTGATTTCAGATAATTATACTAAAAAACATCTTCAATTAATGTTTTAACAAATATATTAAGTATTAAACAAGTTGAAAGAGCGTATTTAACAACACAATTAATATTTCATTTAACTCTAGCCTCACAATATACACAAAGTCAGCGAGCCTGATCACCCGATCCTGTTAGTCTCCTCTTACGACAAGCATAGTCGCCTTTTATGCTTGTCGTATAAGTGGCGACTAACGGGATCGGGTGGTCTATAAAATCTGTTATTCCACAATATATTTTTGTTTGAAACAAATGCAAGTGATACGAGAGGTGGAATCTGATTGGTCCATAGGAGAGGCATAGAAGCCACATAACTCGTAATAGCCACTGGTGGCGCTCCGATCGAGACCAGGAATTCCAGCCTAGTTCGGAAAGGGTGGAAACTGAACTTTTGTAGTCAGTTAACTCACTTGCCTCGGGAATATGCTAACCAAAGACCCAGGTTCAATTCCCCACATGGGTACAACGTGTGAACCCCATTTCTGGTGTCCTCTGCCATATTACTGGAATATTGCTAAAAGTGGTGAAAACTATACTCACTCCTCTGAAAATATATTTTCCTGATGTTGAATTTATGTGCGGATAGAGCTGGCTATATGTCCTTTTTTATAATCTAGACTGGTTTTGGTTTCATAAAAATTACAACCATATATATCACAGCCTCACGGTCATGGTCGATGACTCCCGCCCAGCATGCACCACAAGTAATGCACTAATGAACTCTACAATGTGATACAACACACTCTCTGTTCTGAATAATCAATACATAGTTCCACAAATTGTATTAATCATCCCCACATCACTTGATCACCATACAACTACTCCGTCACACCCCACCGTTATCATCTGAAATCCACCACACTGTCTGATCATAATGGTTTTGTCCCAAAATATTATGAACAGTCAGTTGACTGTCTCATCTAACTGGTCTACTGATATTTGTTTCACATCCATTATATTTTAGCCAAACTAAAAGACATACATTATCAAATCTAACCAGACAAAAAAAAGTTTTTCTACACTCATGCTTCGGAAGAGTGGTTAAAGTCACAGACTGCTGAATCAGCACGATCCTGATACAGACGCATACATACATAAACCCTTACTCCGTTTCAATCATATGCCATGTCATACTACTAAAATACTAAAAAACATTTTGATTATTAAAGCAGTTATTCAATAATAAACTATTCCATAAACCAGCTGTTGTCCTATTGAATAATCACTGGCCATTTTAAAACTTGGACGTTTAACAGAAAACTAGAAATCGTGCCTAAAATAATTATTAAATGCTTGTTTAATTGTGAATGCTTTTTTTTATTATTCTGTTCTCATTGACAGGGTTGCAATGGCCAGTTCTTGATCACATTACACAAAAGACATCATGATAACTTTCCTGATTGCACCCCTAAACATATTCAACATACCCACACCAAAATAAATAAAAGTGTATTAAATACATCAAATTCAGAAATTACAACAGCAAAAATGTCTTTATTTTATGTTTTCCCTAACATTTAGTATCAAACCATAATTTTTATGAAAACAATCCTTGAACAAGAAATACAAAACATCTGGCCTTATAAACAAGATAAACATGATAAACATGATCAGAATATACATCTACACAGCATCATACATAATGCATAATGAATCTCCACTTACTGTCCTGCCAGTACATTTAAGCCAACACTAATATATTCCAACCATGCAATAGATAGTCACCACCTAGCATCGGAGGAATGACTGCCTCCCATACCAGGATCCTGTCCACATCTCACATTCTGGTGCGTCCCACGCTATCATACAACAAAGCGACAGTCAGCAATATCGAATTGTATCACTGTGGCCAGTAAGTTACAGCCTCTGTGAACATGGTGAAACAAGAAACAAGCCCACGCACAGACAGGTTATGATGACACATAATCAGCTTGATCATTAGAGGAGTACCAATACAGTGGGGTTGAGATACGATACGTATCTCCTGTACTATGGGTCGAAACGATCTCTATCCCGAACCGTACTTGTTTTCTAAAAGTGTACATTTTTTTTTCAGGTGAATCACAACCCTGAATCATTTGTTTTTAAATTTCAGAGATCTAAGATGGCATTTAGAATGGCAGAAACATATAGGCTACAGGACACAGTGAATGTTATGCTATTGATAGCCACTGGGAAGTCAGCGAGCCAGACATCCTGATCCTGTTAGTCGCCCCTTACGACAAGCTTAATTATAATGTACTTGGATCCAAGTGGATACAGACTTTTAACTGAGGAATCTATCTGATTATGCATCAAAAGCAGATGTTAATTATATCAGTCTACCACACAACTGCCACTGTGGTCTAGTGGTCGTGCGTCCACCTGCAGAGCAGAAGGACTGGAGTTCGATCCCTGGCCGCATCATACCAAAAGACGTTAAAAGATGGTACTTGTTGTTACCCTGCCTGGCACTCGGCCAGGGACAAAAACAAAGACTGGTTGGCTTGGTGTCAGTATATTGTGTCTGAGTAGGTTATTCATGTTTAACTTCGGCATTATAGGTATCTTAGTGGGCTGGCACTAAAATGGCATAAGTTCGGACGAGTACATGCACATGCACACACACATGCATGCACATTGCTATATAAGTGCAATAATTTTGGGACGTGACATTAAACCCCATTTCACCATTCACTACCATGTAAACATCACACACCCAGTGTGACTTATGGCTTATATCATGTCAAAAACAGTAGACTTGATGCTTTTCCCAGTAGGATGCCTGCCAAACATGAGAGTGTGTTGCCATGTGAAAACAACAACAACACTGCCAAAGTATTTACCCAGACAAGTCTCAGAAAATGCTGAGAGGGACAAATTATACTGAAGTACTTGCCAAACGTGAATAGATTTCTAAACAGACATTACCTATATCTAGACATAATAATATTGTGTCAGCTTTCGGGGCATTTCTCGTTTTGGATAACAATTTCAGAGTTTTAGATTGGTTCATTTTCTAGGACATTGATTGTCATCTGAAATGTTCTGATGATTTTTTTCAACTTTGGTCATAAAAAAGATGAATGTGATTAAAAGTGTATATAATCTTGGAAATGTCCTAAGGCAATTTGTCCTCTATAGAACCACAGATCTTTAGAGTATGTCTTGTAATATTCGAGAATAAAGAATCGAGTATGGACCAGACAATCCAGTGATTGATATTCTGACAAAGATCCACTCCAGTGGTATATAATAACATCCCAACAACAAAGTCAGGGAGTTTGACCACCCAATTAAGTCGCCTCTTAGGACCAGCATAGGTAGCTTGGTCGAGACAAATTCTAACCTGGAACACAGGGACATAGAAAGTGAAATTACATCTAGTGTCATGGCATGTCAGTGTCCATAATAAGTGGCACAGCAGCTAAGGGAAGCAACTCTTTGTAACAAACTGAATGGCGGTGCCATAAACCACCATACCACCCATTCCCACATAATCATGATTCTCATCTATCACCCCTCGCAGTGTTATTATCAAGTCACTAATTATTCACTCATTCCAAAATTTAGTCAAATCATGAAAATTATAGATATAACTTTATCTCAGCCATTGGACTGTTGAAAATATGCCATGATCCATATCTTCAGGTATATAACCTTAGAAGTCCCAACTGAAGACAATTACATTTGACCAATCGCCACTGTTACCAGACCAAACTGGAGAATACATTTAACACCATCATGGCCATGCCGAAAAGACCACAATCCTACACAAAAAAAAAATCCTTCTACCCACCTCACACTCAGACCCCAGTAAATCCAAGGCTTGTGTCATCCGTCTGGCAGCTCAGAACATTCTTCCGGCCACATTAAAAGTAAGTTTTGCTGATCTCCTCTCCATATGTGGCACCGTATGGTTTACAGCAACTGTTTCGAATTACTCCCAGCATATCAGATTAAAGCCACCCCTTCCCCCACCAGTGGACAGACAAGCCTGCCTGCTCACAGAGAGAACCCCAACAGGTGGCAACCACTGAAATGCAGTTCCCTCTGAGCTGCATTCTTGCAGTGCAGCAGTTGCCAGTCCATCACGAGGAGATAGAGTTTCCCTGCTGACTGCTTAGAATGAGATGAAGGGAATACCACGTCTGGCTTCAACACCTCCAAGACAAACATATATATATATACAGAACACTGTTTTTATCAGGATTCTTGTTAGATTCCTGTCCTACAAAATGGTTAAATGACATGTATTATTTTCTGCATTTGGCTAAGCTTCTTAACCTTGGATCACACCTCTTCACTATGGGACCGTATGGTTGGAGTGATTGAATGATTGAGTGAGTTTGGTTTTTCGCCATTTTTAGCAATATTCCAACAATATCACGGCAGGGAGGGGGGGGGATGGGGGGGGAGGGGGTGTGTGTGGACACAAGAAATGGCCTTCAAACATTGTACGCATGTGGGGAATAGAACCTGGGTCTTCGGCGTAAACAAATGAACGCTTTAACCACAAGGCTGCCCCACCGCCCCCCTGGTCGGACATGTTGGGAGGACAATGCGGTTTTTGAGACAAGAGTAAAACTTATGATGGCTATGTGATTAATTGTGATGTCTTAATTAATAAAGCAAATACTGCAAATTGACAAGACATATTACTAAGAACGAGTTTTGAAATTCCTTACATCTTATTCCTTTCCTTTTTTGTTAAAACCTTACAAAGTTTGCAAGTGTATGTTTTTTTCTTCTCATCAGTCCGCAGTCCGCAATAATCCACATCATCACACACATAGTCAACCAGGTTACGACCCACTTTAACCTTGTTTAGACTTCAGGGTTCCAGAGTCGGACAAGGTACCATGGTCCAATATCCACTCCCTGCTAGTCTAATTGGGATAAATTTATTATATCCTTGGCAATGACAATTACATCTATTGGTGAAACAAATCCCCTGTATATGCAGAGTGACAATAAACTGATATCATCACTCTCAAGGGAAAAATCAATATAGCCACTGTCCAAAGTTCAAGGTCACTTGTCATGTCTCAAGGTCAGGATGACCAAAGGTGATCACTGCCACATTATGGCTCAAAAAGACCTCTTAAAGTTGGTAAAAGTGAGTGAGTGAGTTGGGTTTAACGGTCGATTATACACTCCATACTCCATACAATTCTAGCCTATTATGAATATGTAAGTATCAAATAAGTTTTACAATTTGTCTTTACTATTTTCCGTTAGTCTAAAAAGTTTCCCTTGTATGTGAACCATGATATAAGTGGTTTGCTCCAGCGTTTGAAATAATTTTAAAACCCAATATGACAGTCGGGCAGGTGACCCACAAATGTTGCCTGCCCATCTTCAAAGTTACCTGCCCGCATTCAGATATGACGTATAAAACATCACGACAAATCATGTCATGATTTAATTGAAACAATGCAAACAAATGTTTGAGAATCTACGAGGAGTTATGATAAAACTGAATATGTAAGTAGCCTGAAACTTATCTGTCAGACAGTCGGGCATGTGGAGGAAATATTCATGCAGCCCGAAAAAAAAGTTAACAGCCATGGGCAGGCGGGCAAGCAGTTATTTTGGACACTCAGGTTTGGTCCAGAATTGGTTTCAGTAGGAGCACTTAGTTTGAGAAGTAAAACAAGGCAAAATCAGTTATAATTATTTCTTAAATAGAATATTTAATGACAGATGTCAAATGCACTTTTGATCTCTGCCATTTGTGAACATAATATTTTTAATCAGGTATCTAGATGAGTGAGTGAGTGTGGTTTTACTCATCAATTAGCAATATTCCAGCTGAATATCAAGGAGGCCACTTGATGAGAGAGGGTGAGGTGAAATTGGGTTTAACATCGCGTCCAAGATTATTGCACTTATATAGCGACGTGCATGTACGTGTGTGTGTGTGTGTGGCTGCTTGTACTAGTCCGGACTGATGCCAATTTATAGTGCTAGCTCACTGAGATGACCATGCTGCAGTTTAACATGAATACCCCACTCAGACACAGTATACTGACTCCGAGCCAACCAGTCCTTGTTTTAGCCCCTTAATGCCGAGTGCCAGACAGGGTAACAAAAAGTACCATATTTTAACGTCTTTAGGTATGACACGGCCGGGAATCGAACCCCGGACCTTCGGCTCTCCGGACGGACACTCTACCACAAGAGGCGGTCTACTCGATGAGATAAACAGTACATTTGACAACCACCCTTAAATTTTCTATATACATGTCAAATGACATGCTGACACTGTCACGATGTTATCAACCTTTGATGGAATATTCTTCAGTATCATCCTGATCATTACTTAACTTGTAAAAAATATTCAGGACATTTTAGATTCCAATCTTACCTGATTCTTAAAAATCACCGTGGTCCATTTAATGGTTAACAACTTTTTTTCTGACTGGAGAATTTACCGAATGAACCTCACATATGGCCAGCCCAGCAAAGTGTAGTCTACAGTCACTTATTCCGATCAGGTGTTTTGAGCAGTGGCCTCATGCCTTCACTATAACAACAAACCAGGGCGACATAAAAATCTCCATTCATGTTATAGTGAGGAGTACCTTTTTTTAGTTTCAACAACACAACTGAAATTCCAACAAACACCCCCACAATGGACTTTGAATTATTTTTTTTAAATAGATTGCATTATAAAGAATAACTCAGCCTTATTACAGTGGCGAGCTGGACATTCACAAACACATATAATACTTGTCTATCTACTTAGTTCATTACAGGCAATTCTTTTACTTGAAAATGACTATCAGCTGATGTTATCTTTTTATATGCTATTTTTAATGTATCAATATTTGTTCTTTATTTGGATCCATTTCATGTGACATATATTCAAGCATGACATAAGCCATCTGCATGGCATGATGTGAGTTTTGAGAACACGAACAGTGTTAGAACACTTAACACTGTGTTAGACTTAGAGAGAGCATGAGTGAATTAAAACTTAACGTTGCATCATCATTATTTAAGACATATACCTAAGGGGGTCTAGTTGTTTTCCAGATTTACTGAACCCGTGAAGATCCGGGGTGAAATAGGTCTTCAGCAACCCAGATAATGCTTGCCATAGAAGGCGACTAGGCTTGTTGTAAGAGGCGACTAGGCTTGTTGTAAGAGGCGACTAGGCTTGTTGTAAGAGGCGACTAATGGGGTCGGGTGGTCAGGCTCGCTGACTTGGTTGATGCATATCATTGTATCCCAATTGTGTGGATCAATGCTCATAATGTCAATCACTGGATTGTCTGGTCCAGACTTGATTATTTATAGACTGCCTTCTAGGGCTGGGACGAGTCCAAATTTACTACCCGGGTGCCCACCCCCTTATTACCCGACCCTACCCGGGTACCCACTGTAGGTCTCAAGAGATAGGTAAAACATGTTCGATTCAGATTAGTTTGACCGTACTTCTGTCAAAATAAATTTAGATACACGTATAAACCGATGTGGTCATGTATACACTGAGGTTGACAGATGTTTTAACATTATGCAAATATATAAAGTCAGAAGGAATGTGTGCAAAGTCAGAAAGAAATGTGCACATTTATCACTTGTAG
Source organism: Haliotis cracherodii (assembly GCF_022045235.1). Classification (NCBI taxonomy): domain Eukaryota; kingdom Metazoa; phylum Mollusca; class Gastropoda; order Lepetellida; family Haliotidae; genus Haliotis; species Haliotis cracherodii. The sequence continues at coordinate 40,682,263 of NW_027266265.1, forward strand.
TGTAACCATAGTTAATTTTTGCCATTAAACAATATAATCACGTGACTAACCACGAGTCCGGGTAGTCTTGTGGCTACCCGGGTCCTACTCAGTACCCACCCGACCCGGGTACCAGAGTTACCTGTTCCAGCCCTGCTGCCTTCATATAGCTGGAATATTACTGAGTGCTGGGTTAAACAACAAACAAACAAACAAATCAGATTTACTGCTCCAGTACTTAAATCTAGGGTCTAGTAAATTGCTGACACTAGAATGAGTGAGTGAGCTGGAGAGACAGAAAGGGATGCAACTCTGCATAGCAAACTGTAGCAGCTTCAACGACTGGGCCAACCAAGCCCCCCGAAAGAAAGAAAGATGTGCAAGGTTAAAAACTTATACTTATATGTAGATCAAGATGTTTACCAATGTGGAAAAATCCACAACAAACCAAGGATCATAGTCAATAATAATCTGAGATTCAAGCCTAACGTCAGCAGATCCTCATGGGACAAAGGGGCACAATTCTGTTTTGGGAATTCTGGCAGCCCAGATCACTGGGCCAAATGTGACTTGGAATAAATATGATTCTAGGCCGGCCGGTACTCAAGTGTACGTGACATGTCACTAATATGATTAGAGCAGCTTATGCAACAGAATGAATGAACACGCTGAGGTAAGGTGATTGGGCACAGCTGACTTAAAGGGGCACTGATCTAACGCAATTCCCCGGGACTGGTTGTTGCCTTTGTTATGGTTTTTTCCCAGAGAGTACCCGGATGTATAGCAGAAATCTAGACTAGTTCGCGACCTCTGCTGCGCAATTCGTAAGCGCATCTGTCACTTTTATGGGTAGTAATAAGGGCGTATGGTCACATTGATCAACAAAATGAAATACAGTTTTCGAGATAATAAGGAAATGTAAGTATATTTGTGGGTAACATCGGTAATGGTGACGAAGTTTTGATAAGTCAATTGCTTGGTAATTTTACGATTTTCGTTTACACTATTTTGACTTGCAACACAAAGTAAATATTTCACCTGAGCATTGCTTTATTATAGTGTGTATATTTGTTTACTGTCAAAATGTGTAACATTTTCAAATTTATTAAAAGTGACTAAAAAACATTTCCATTTGTATTATTATGTTAACGAATTCCAAACATTTTGATGTTTAATGTCACCACCAAGAGACTGAAAATGATACGTTGAAAAGTACATTTCTATGCTGTTTGGCTTCTAATCCTACATAATAATCTGTTGTGATGTTTGTAGGCCCTGTTGATCATCTTTATCAATCTGGGCAGATTTTTTAGTCAAAATGACTGAAATATTTACACATTTTATAAATTGCCTGAGAGAATCACATTTTACAAATTGACGGTAATATATACACGCTTACAAAGGAAAAGACCTGTGAAAACAACGTCTATCGTGCATTGAAGAATTTCCCAACCATGACGTTGAGAAACAAGAACGAATCGGTTCAAATGAAGGAAAACAAAATGCAAATACCATAATTGCAACCTACCAAATTTATGTGTATAAATTTTAGGAGCTTCCTTGTTCGAGGAATGTATCAGTGAATATCCACACAAAGGAACAATATCCCACTCGTCTGCAGCTGTACAAAGAAACTTATTCGATGTCACGTGTCTCTGTAACAATCAAATATTTTAAAAGATATGTATCGTTTCGGGATATTATAACCCGTGTTCGTTTCTCAACTGATTACTTGGCGTTCACATAGGTGTCAAGTCTCAAGGGTCGGCTGAGAAAGCCCACGTGACAACTATTTTCATAACGTCCACGGTTCCTAAAAAATCCATTAAGTGATAGATAACAATGATCAATCAATCAACGCATTATCAGTTAACCCTTTGAACAAAGTATGTTGTTTTTACATCGGCACTTCACGCCATGATATGAGTGTATTCCCTTTGTTTTAGTAAACCTAGACATGTAAACACTCACTTTTGACATATCCACTGTGCAAGATAACAGTAATTAATCAATCAACGTATTTTCTGTTAATCCTTTGATGACTTGGAACGATCCGTTGATTTACAAAAAAAAGTAAATCAATTGGTCATTCACCTCTTGCTGGTCTGCCACGTGCATATTACATAACACACATTTCACCTCACTTCAAACCTGGATTTAGATTGAATAATTACCCCAGACACAATAAATGCCAAATGGGAACCTTTGTCAGGTAATCTAAGTGATGCTACCACTAATTGTACCTGTAATAAATTCATTAACTGAGCATCATGTGAATGACGACAAATACACAAGTGTAGGGTTATACCAGAAAACGTGGATGACAACAAGGGAGTAGTAGTCGTATTATCGACGCAATCCGAAATCCGAAAATGCTTTCACTGCATAGATTCTTTTTTATTATTATTAAACTATAACCATCTGGGGTATTTCCAAATCCGATGAGCTCCGCCTTTCTTTTTGTCTGTTTGTTTAGGCTGAAGAAATTAATTTACATGCGCCCTTTGTCGAAATCTTTATAGATCACAGTTAACCAATCAGTGTTTATGCAAAAATTCGTAAAACAAATATTGCCTCCGGCCTCCAAGTGTATTTAGCTGTCATTGCAGACGGTAGCCCAGTCTCTGGTCCCGCTCAGTTGCGTTGCGTATCATCCGGGTACTCACGGGGGAAAAAACAATAACAAAGGCAACAACCAGTCCGGGGAATTGCGTTAGATCAGTGCCCCTTTAAGTGAGGATGCACATGCATGCTCAGTCATAGCCCAATGTAGAAATGTAAGATCAGTTTTAAGCATTATATCAAAAGACTACCGGTATTGTCTAAATGAACGTTTCCCACAATCAAATTGACAGGATTTGCCCTCTAACCTCAAATGACAGACCTGTATTTTTTAGTTATGAGTTTCATTGAGCATTCAAAAAAATAAAAACTTTACAAAGAGTGAGTGAGTATGGTTTTACAATACTTCCTGCAATATCCCCGTGGCCCATGCCATGTCCAGACACTCCAGGACACCAAAAGGGGCCTCACACATTGCGCTCAGTACCTATGTGGGTACTGAATGAAAATCTAAAGTATTTTCAACCGTGTACGAATAAAAAACATCTTTTTTTGAGTGGCAGTTTCTCAATCCTGCCATAATATCTACCATTTCGTACAAATGTATCTTAAAAAACCTTGGGTTTCGTGGTCTTGTAAACCAACTAAAATATATGGCCTAGCTGTTTTTGCCAGTAAGCTCAGCTAATAATAGTTCCTGTAATTATTTGTAACTTGTAAATATGTATATAAGTTAGTGAGTGAGTATTCTTTTACATTGCTGTTAGCAATATTTCAGCAATATCACTTCAGGGGACACCAGAAATTCACACATTGTACCCATGTCAGAATCGAACCTGGGTCAGCTTCTGTAAAGTTGTCAAGAATGTCAAAATGATAATTTCTAAAAACAAGTTCAGGCTAGTAGACTCAAAATCTTTGAACACTGACTGTTAGGGGTGACTATTGGTCTGGAAATCACTATTGCGATAACTATTGATATTGAAAGAAACTATTGCGATAGCTACTGATATTGCAAGCAACTATTGCGATAAATATCTTGGAACTGAAGTTTCCTTTAAATGTGAAAACCATAACAACAAATAAAAAGTAAAGTTTGAGATATGACTGATTTGTTTTTTCTTTACCCTAATAATTTAAGAAGAAGAAACTTCTACATTACCATGTGTAAATTACTACCACTCATGATCAAAAGAAACTAGTATCAATATTCCTAACTGAAATCGATACTATTGATCTGAAACTGATTTAACCATGTTAACAATATATTCATTGACTTTAAGTGCTTAAATTACCAATAGCAATACATCGATATTTCGATTTATCGTGACAGTCCCCTACTGACTGTCACATCTGGAAAAGGTATAGAATTTTCACACCTAAACATAGTGCACCCAAAAACAAACATACACAAATAAACTTTACGAATCACAAATGCAAGCTGGTCTATATCCAGCCCTATCCGTCATGTATAAATATGAAGAGACATCCTGTTATCACTGCTGCTGGTGATAGGGACGGCATGTGAGTCGAAGTCACTCACTTCACGACACGGGCCCCGTCAACAGGCAAGAGAAGTACTTAATCTGATTTCATGTTCGGAAATACATTTCATTATCTAGATCAGCCTTGTCATTCAGGAAAGTGGGATGAGGATAAAGCCTCATTTTATCCTTCTTTCAAACTTCCTCCATTTTTATTTACCTAAGGCTATCATTTCGTATTGGTTGGACGACAGATCCAACACCCTTTTTCCTTCAAAATTATAAGAAAAATTAATCCAAAAGACTCAAACAATAGATCGTTGCAAAAAATTGTTACAATGACCATATTGCTTAAAAACAATTTTATTTGGTCACTAAAGCAATTCATGGTTGAGTTAACACTTTTCAAAATAGAATAATCTACTGAAATAATATGTAAGTTATTGTAACATTTATATATAAGTCATCATGGTCATAGTTTACACAATTGTGTGGATCGATGTTCATGATGTCAATCACTGGATTGTCTGATTGTCAATATATTAGCAAATATTGCCGTGGGCGCTTATTAGAGCAGGGGGCTTATTACGTCGAATACGGTACGTGAAGAAAACTGTCAATAGCCATTGTAATGATAATTTGTGTTAATACTCAATGGCTCAAAAGATCACGATGAGTGGACCACTGTGAACATGTTGATTAACTGAACATCATTTCTACCTTATCATATGATAACTTATTTCATCTTTACAAGGATATTAGTTTTTGTGATTCAGTGACACTGAAGTATTGTCAGTCACCCTGTTTAAAAACATTGTTGACATCTCAGTACAGACGCTATCTAATCTATCTGGTTTTTGTTTTGCTTAATACCACACTCGGTCTCAGGATTTTCCGACTTGCGGTAAGTGACAAAGGCCTGACAATAAGTGAGTGTGGGGAAGACAATCAGTGGTTGAAGTTACGATCAGAGCAACATCCCCCGATGGCAGACAATCTACCAAGTCACCGAGCACGACCACCCCTCCATTTAGTCACCTCATTTGATCAGCATAGGTTGCAGGGACACTGAGTGAAAAAATCCCAACTTAATTGAAGACACTTGTATTCAGTGTTTGAAATAATTATAAAAGCCAACAAGACAGCCAGGCAGGTGACCCATAAGTGTTTCCTGCCGATCTTCAAAGTTATCTGCCCGATTTTAGACATCATCAATATTGAAAAATCGTAAACACTAAGAGACAAATCATGTCTTGATTCAGTTGAATTATTGCAATCACTTGAGAATCTACAAGGAGTTATAATATAAGGGTAACGCTATTTTTCAGGGCATTATCATTTGCAGAAGCCCGAGGTCTTCCATTAACTGCCAGACGAAGGAGGCCAGTTGAAAAAACCGAGGGCTTCTGCAAATGATAATGCCCTGAAAAATAGCGTTACCGTTATTATAGCTAAAATGGATGGAATTTGTTATCAAATAAAAAGAAACAACAATGTCGATTTTGAAACATTTACTGCAATCAACACGAATGTCACTGACCCACTTTTACAAATATGGAAACGTCATAGAATAAACCAGATGACGTCACTATTGAACGTTACGTCACCTATCCCTATCCTATGACGTCACCTAACAACGGGTGTGATAATGGCCCGTCATGAAGTAATATGAGGGCATTATCAAGTAACAGTGGCCCGCTCATTTCTGATAACATGCAGGCGTTTTTATGATAATTCTATCCATTTTAGCTATAATTAAACTGAATACATAAGTAGTCTTAAAATAGTCTGTCAGACAGTCAGGTAGTTGGAGGAAAACTTCATGCAGCCCAACAGAAAAGTGACTAGCCACGGGCAGGTGGGTGAGTGAGTGAGTGAGTTGGGTTTACCGCCGCTTTTAACATTATTCCAGTTATATCACGGCGTGTCAGCTTAATATGGGAGGAAAGCCCGAAGTGATGAAGGTCTCAGACGTTTACCACTTCAGTGTAAACCCACGAGCATGGGTATGGTGCTGACAAACCTAGAAACATAATCGGGGACGGGCAGGTGGGAAGGCAGTTATTTCGGACACTTACAGGTTTGGTCCAGAATTGGATGTGTGTTATATTGATTTTACAAACTTATGTAAGAAACATGTATTATTACCCTCTCTCTCGCTCTGTTAGTACAGGAATCCTGACACTCATTTTGTAAAATCAGAATGATATCCATGCTCATATAATAATCTCTATTTATTATTCTAGTCCAGAAATATTCCCCCTGTACACTTAGAAATATTTATGGAGCAAAACTTCATACATCATGTACATCAAATGGAACAATATCCACACCGCCTGGTCTGCAGTTCTCTAGGTGATGTGACGGCTTTATTATTCTTTCACTAGGTAATCAGATAGATGTACAAGGAGACGATATCCATGCTGGAAACAACATATTGTTGAACATGATCATGACGATTAACACCTGATATCTACATAAAGTGACAGCAGGGTAGAGAAGAGGAATCTATCAAACATGGACCTGACTAATCTGGATTTCAACCACTACAGGACCACCAGGGGTAGCCTGTCCTACAGACCCTGAAATAAATATATCCAAAACGGTCCACGCAAGTCTATAATAGTGGGCAAGTCTGATTACTGCAGTTTCTTTACAATCTTTATATTTACATGTTTTTATGAAATTCCAAGCATTTATATCTCTGCAGATTTTTTAAGTCTCTGAAGAAATGAAGAGTGAGTGAGTGAGTGAGATGGGTTTAACGCCGCTCTTAACAGTATTCCTGTTATATCACAGCATGTCAGGTAAATATGGGAGGAAAGCCCGAAGTGATGCAGGTCTCAGACGTTTACCACTTCGGTGAAACCCTTGAACTGGGTATGGTGCTGACAAACCTAGAAACATAATCAGGGCGAACCATGATTCGAACCCACAGTCATAGGTTTTTAGCGTACCCAAGGGATGCAACTCTGCACAGTGAGTCACAGCGCCTTTCAAGCCTGGGCCATCCGTGCCCCTGAAGAAATGAAGAGAGTCTCTGAGCTCCTTTTAATTATATTTTATTAAGATTAATTAACGACTTGGTTTTTTTCTTCAGGATATGTTCATGTCAGAGACACAAGGGTCTAGACCAGGGGTCATAACAACCTAGTCTGCTGCTCATAACTCAGTGGTTACGTAAATTAACTAGATTTGGGGATAAAACAACTCCATCTCAATTGTGTCTTGTCTCGGACTAACAAACAAGAGGCTGTGTCCCTCCCTGACCACATTTACCATGTATATTTTCTACAACCTTATTTATGTTTGCTATTTCTTCATCTCCATCTGTATTCCACTGATCCAGTTTCTGTCTAAACTGGACTAAACTCTGGGTCACACAGAAGTCTGGTTTAGACAGATGTCACATCTGTATTCCACTGATCCAGTTTCTGTCTAAACTGGACTAAACTCTGGGTCACACAGAAGTCTGGTTTAGACAAATGTCACATCTGTATTCCACTGATCCAGTTTCTGTCTAAACTGGACTAAACTCTGGGTCACACAGAAGTCTGGTTTAGACAAATGTCACATCTGTATTCCACTAATCCAGTTTATGTCTAAACTGGACTAAACTCTGGGTCACACAGAAGTCTGGTTTAAACAGATGTCACATTATATTAAATATTTGGAATGTTTGTTCTCCCCAAAAACATGACAACCCAAACACAGATGAAAAATATTCCAACATTATACTTCTGTGATGATAACATCACAAGGAGAGCAGCACATATTGGTGACGTCTCTCAATGCAAAAATCATTCCTATCACAAGGAGTCAGCAGCACATAATGGTGACGTCTCTCAATGCAAAAAACATTCCTATCACAAGGAGTCAGCACAACATATCGGTGACATCTCTCAATACAAAAATATTCCCATCGCAAGGAGAGCACAACATATCGGTGACATCTCTCATTATAAAAATATTCCCATTGCAAGGAGAGCACAACATATCGGTGACATCTCTCCATACAAAAATATTCCCATCGCAAGGAGAGCACAACATATCGGTGACGTCTCTCAATACAAAAATATTCCCATCGAAAGGAGAGCACAACATATCGGTGACATCTCTCCATACAAAAACATTCCCATTGCAAGGAGAGCACAACATTCCCATCAAAAGGAAATGGTACATTTTCTAAACAACATAAAACCATTCACTAAACAAATGTCAAAATCTCATTTTTTCAAAGAAAATACATACCACACATGAACATGATCAATCATCCATGTTCCATGACTCTGAGTACTTTATCCCGGTAATGTCGATAATGTGTCAGTGCACCGTCCACACCCCCACCCCCACACACTTAGTCACAAAGCTCCCAACATCACCTATTCATCATGCCCCACCGCCTCTCAGCAAGGGATAAAATATCTAGTTCAGCAAGCTCCTTACAACATGTACAAAGAGAACACAAACCAGCAGACAACCTGTGTTGACATCTTATCCTGAATGCTGTCTGTGATAAAGTAAATGTGAATTGAAAACAGGAATAAAGAAGGATGGACTTTGATCTGAGTAATAATGATGTCTATCTCCGCGTGAACATGGTGAAATTGGTTCGGGCAGACAGCAATTGTCCTTTAATTGAAGAACATACAATAAGAGGACATGTAGACTAACATCTAGTCTCTGAAATGAACATATCTTACAGAAAAAAACAGTTGTAAAATTATCTTGATAAAAATACAATAAAAAGGAGCCCAGAGATTCTCTTCCTGATACTGCAGTAATCTAGACTTTCCAAACATAGACTTGCTTGGGCTGTATTGAATATATACATGCAGTAACACAGCTTATGTGAGGGACGGTTAGTTGGAAACTTAACAACAGTTAAACCTTTTTAACTAATAATCCCTTGGACCACTGAAAATACATACATGAGTTATCTTAAGTGTTTGATGAGCAGGGCTCTGATGTTCGACTCTTACACAGAATTGTGATCACCATGATTACAAAGATTATTTATAAGTAATGAGATCACTATCAAAATAGCAAAACAGATCCTGGGAGTGCCAAACATGCCAAAAGCGACTAGTAATATTGGATGCCTCAGTGAATCATGACTGTACCTTCTTTCTGTACATAAATAAATGTCCAAGTATAAATATTACCAGCGCCTGAGGGACATGGAATGTTACTGGCTTCTATATGCTGCGTACCAGGAGGATATTCTTTTGGCCTCATCATAAATGTTCTGGACATCTGCCATTAAACATGTGATCATGGCACATCTATTTCCCAAATCCAATAGTGAAAATGCTTCTTGCTCAATATTCTATGAACCTCTTCAAATCAAATTTAGAAATGTAATTCTCTTTGAAAGTGATCAAGTAAACACTGATAGCTTCCACAAACTACATTTAGGACTTATTAAAGATAAATTTGTACGTAAGAAGGTGGGTTGGTTTGTTGTTTAACACTGCACACAGCAAAATTCCAGCTATATGACGGCAGACTGTAAATAACCGAGTCTGGACCAGACAATCCATTGATTGATATCATGAGCATCGATGCACGAAATTGGGATCGGTGACATTCATCAACCAAGTCAGCGAGCCTGACCACCCGATCCCGTTAGTTGCCTCTTACAACAAGCATGGGCGCTTAACTTAACATGCTTGATGTTCAGCAGTTAAATGTAAAGATCATAGATTTAGCTTTAACTACATTAACTACGTTAAGATTCAGACTACAACACAATATTTCTGACTTCAGTTATTTAAAATTATTTAAAGGATATCAAAGGATTTTTACCTCAGTAGTATTTTAACATTGTAGTTTTGGTCTGGAATAATGGAATATTATATAACTAAGCACTAAAACCTCTACCTAATTATTGGCCCTGTTAATATAGTGTTATCAGCATGATCAGAGAAATAGAGATTCTCACAACAAAGCCATAAAATTAGTTATTAGTTATATATATCATAAAGAAGAACTGGCAAATTATTTATTCATATTTAGGTATTTTTCATGACATTTGCTGCAGACTTGGGGACAAATATTGGCCTCTGAGCAGGTGTAGCTGTAACAATGATTTCACAAAAATACCCACAAAATATTCATGATCCAAAAGACATTTTGTTCAGTATATCATCTAACTATGAACTAATTTCCCATTTCATAAAAAAATCATCTGGAATCCTTCCCCCTTTTGAAATCAAAATCCAGTATGTTGTAGACAGTAAATTTATCTGAGAGACAATTTTAATATTTTGGACACCTCCGAGCTGATCCGCCCTGAGTCGGGTTTACCGCCGCTGTGAACTGTAAAATAAGTCTTCCAGTTATATCGTGGCGTGTCAGCTTAATATTATTGTGGGAGGAATGCCTGCAGAGATGCAGGTCTCAGATGTTTACCACTTTGGTGGTAAACCTAGAATCATTAACGGGTCGAACTGGGATTCGAACCCAGAAACACGTTTCTGGCGTGCCCAAGGGATGCAACTCTGCACAGCAAATCGCGATACCTTAGACAACCGTGCCACCCAAGCTAACACACCAGCCTGTAAATTATTGAATCTTGACCCGGCATACCAGTGACTCAAAGCATGAACAATGATCCATACGACTGGGGCACAGTGAGATCAGCAAAGTCACAGAGCCAAACCACGTGAACCTGAGTATTAATTGACTGACTGGCGACAACCTTTTCTGACCTATTTTCTGAAGGTTGAAAGTCCTGGAGGAACAATGATGAATCGACTGAATGAATATGATAATAATCATAATCCATAAGTGGCTTGTCCAACAGGTCAGACTGGACACTTCTACATTGTATGTCCTGTCAACTCCTTACCCCCCTTGACCTCTGTTACAGCACAAGCACTATCTTACAGATCCTCAGCATTGATTGCAATATCTCTCAAGGAACTAACACAACAGACTGGATCTACTCGAGCTCATTCATCAATCATCAAGGGTATTTAGGGGGCAGGGGTTTATTGGCAATCAAATTAGAAACAAAATAAATATACATTGTACATGTTATGTATTGAGATTTCTTTATTGCTATTATTTTCCTAAATTCAGATTTGTATTTTAATGTAGTATTTTAACATTGATGCTAAGATCAAAGCTGTTTCCTCTTGATTGGAGTGGCGATGGGGTAGCCTAGTGGTTAAAGTGCTTGCAGATCATGCCGAAGACCTGGTTTGATTCCCCACATGGGTAAAGTGAAATGGTTATAGTTACACTGTCTTGAAGATTATTAGTGTGGGCGTATGCGACATAATTTGTTGGAGATTACCTCATTCTTGAAATCACAGAGCATGGGTAGAGTGCCGATCTACGCAATTGGGATAAGATGGGATAATCCAATAATGGTAGTTATTGACTGGTAGCTTTGAGCCGGTGTCAGAGAGTGGAATTTCCCCCCTAGCCTAATTTCCCCACGGAAAAGGGGCTATATAGCCAAATCCCCCCCCGGAAAAATGGCTATATAGCCAAACTTCCCACGGAAAGCACACTATATGGCCATATTCCCCCCCCCCCCCCGAAAATACACTAAATAGCCAATTTTCCGCTCTGGAGTCAGATTTCACCCATAATTGAATATATGTCTATTATCAAAAGTACCTAGATGTACAGTTGGCTGATGGAGAAATTTACAAGATAAACCATTATTAAAATCTTGTGTTTTTTTGCGCCATACATTCTTAAGTATAATAAATAGAGGATAGTTCATTTCGATAGTGAGATATGGAGGATCTGTCACTTGACAGATCAGATCAGCCTTTTGTCACTGACGAAATGAAATGTTTTATTTATTATATATTTATTTAGTAGGGTATGTGTTTTTTTGTTTTTTTTATTTTGTTGTTGTGTATTTGAGGTAAATCTGCGAATCTTAAAATCTTCCAACTGTCTTCAGTAACAATACGTCACATTGCTAGTTGAAACACACTTTGCTAGTTGATTTCTATCAGGTCTGCACTGTAAACTTGAACGGCAGTCGTTCTCCTTATCATGGTTGCAGTGACATATCACTTTTCTGTCATCGAGAATCCTCAGTCGCTCACTGCCAAGTATATTATAAAGTATATTTACAACGTATATAGCGCATATATCTGTGCATGCTCATGGCGTTTCTTGCCCCGATCAGAGGTCCGTATATTTTGCATTCCAGAACTGCTCAGCTACATGTGAAATATGCAACCAAAGCTGCCTGTCAGGCGCTAGAAGATTACCCATTCCCATTACCATTACCACATTAACTCCTTGGTACCCATTTACTGTTTGTGGACAGAGGCATGCATGAACAAGATCACTTGCCAAAGGTGACGCCGCAAGTTTTTCAACTCGTGTTTCAGTGGAAGATATATACGTGAGTACTGTTTCCGTCATCTGTTCATTTACCAACTGATGAGCGGATTCTGTTTAGTGCACAGGGTTGTGAACTGCAGGCTATGCTTGCGACAACACTTTTAGGACCTGTACTAATGTCAGCCCTTAGGTTAAATAACTAAAATAACTAATGGCTAGCAAAATCTCAGGATGCAAATTCAACAGTCTGGACTCTCTTTACAATCAACGTGTTTTACAGCTTGCAAATAGAATTTTAGACCAACCAAATCACTTTTTATACCCTTGTTATGACGTTTTACCATCTGGAAGAAGATATCGTGTACCTTGTTTTTAATCAAATAGAGCCAAATCTTCATTTCTTCCCGTTAGTATTTTATTTTTAAATGATGAACCAAGTCAACCTGTCTCTTAATCATTGTTTAATTCTTATGTGCTAGTGTTAATTCATATTTTATCTTCTTTAATAGTGCATATTTTGTTGCTTTATGTTATGCATGTATGTTCTGTGTGTATGTTTGTATGCATGGAGTGTTATGTAAGTTTGCATGGAGTGTTATGCATGAGTGTAGATATATGTGTTGGTCTGAAATTGTATTGCTCGTAATGAGTGTATGTATACTCTTTTCACTTCAAATATAATCCAAATTCCCCTGGGGGTAATAAAGCTTTATTCTAAATAACACTAACGGGGTTCGAACCAGGGACCTCTTGCTCTTCAGCATGATAAAGGCGACAGTGAAATTTTCAGCACCATTAAAACCAGAACATTGGTGAACAGAATTACTATGTAAAAAGAATTTTATTCATTTTACTAAATACTAATGGAGTTTGAGTTCAAGCTGGTTTATTATGCCAGAAACACAGGACAAAACTTTGTCCAGAAATTCTAAAATATAACTGTCTTCCACTGTTTTGCTGTTTGTTGAATCCAACACACCCTTTATCACTGCATTGTAGAAAATCACTGACATGAAGTATTTACTGGTATCCAGCAACAGTTCATAAATAAGATCTCTGGCATGAATAACAAGTGGCAAGTCAGAATCGTCTATGTATTCAATACCTTGATTACCTCACTTGCATGATGAGTGTTTCTTAGCTGAATGGATTCCTGTTTTGTTTAATGCCCATTGTCTAAAATATCTCACTAAAAGGTTGGGTAAAGTAAGACATCTGCATATGCTGAATTTTTCCCCTTTATGCATAAATCCATAACTTATTAAAGCACACTTGGAAATTGTATTTTGTACCTATATTGACAGAATAAGTAAAAAGCAGATTATTGACAACCTCTGGGAACAGCTAATAGAATGTAGATTAACACACAGACAAGGTTGTCTAGTGACGCAAGGCACTCATAACGTCCACAACTTTTTTGAAAATGGAAAACAATGGAACATAGTATACCGTATTCGACGTAATAAGCGCCCCGCTCTAATAAGCGCCCACGACAATATATTTACTAATATATTGGCTAGTGAACAATCCCAATTGGCACCCCTTCCGATTGATCAATGTACACAGGACCTATTTATTTGTAAATAATACGCACTCGTGTGTAATATGCACCCTCAATTATGGGTATTTAAATTCTGGAACATATATCAGTCGTATATAAACATTTCAGGCTGTCAGCATAAACCACGAAATTTATCTTTTCACCAAAAAAATATTCTAATAAGAGCCCCATATTTCTAATTTTGAGAGCGCTCTGGGCGCTTATTACGTCGAATACGGTAATCATTTTAATGTTTTGGAGAACCAACACATTTGTTTAAAATGAAATATTCTACATCAATAATAAACTGGGAGAGAATTGAGGTGAGTGTGAGTACATGGGTTATGAAACTAGTGTTTTACTAACAGGTTTTAATTCATGTGGTTCACTCTGTCCTCAATGAAAAGTGCTGATCCTAAAATTACTAACACTTACAAAGGCAACCGCAGTTATCTGCCCCTGAATCACAACCCACCATCTGACTTGGGTTTTCACGGACACCTGTTCTCGTCGAACAAATGGTATGATTTACACCCTGACCTGCGACTACGCCCCCGTGAGACCAAATAAGTCAGAAATCATTCATATGGATAGACCTATGTTTTTCGTTTGTCCAGTGGGACTATCGTTATTTCTCGTGGCATGTCACAAGGTTCGCTCTCAACACTACACAGTGGGCTGTCAAACTTCAAAAGTGTACAAAGGAAATATGGGATGTGAAATTATAACAACATACGATCTCTAGGAATATTTTCAGGCATACTCACGCAACTGTGTTAACACGTTCTTCTACAACCTGCGAAATTCCATTTAATCTTGTTCGCGATCGGACGTAGTACACTACCTCTGTAGGTCAAAGGTCACCTAACGCATGCGTATACAGAATTGTATTCTAGACTTGCTGTGGTGTATTTATTTTGATATTTGATAGGAAAAATGGCACGGTCCTTATTTCAAAATATTTTTAAAACAAATTTGAACATTATTTAGGGACTGGTATATCTGTTACATGTATATGAGGGGTTTATGGAAAACCGTTACATAAAATGGGGAGGGGCGTCAAAATATATACAGTTGAGTCCAAATTAAGACCAATCCTACCGCCATTCCATTCTCAGTAAAATCATATCTGAGTTCTCTCGAGAACTTGGGTCTTTTTTTAATGAGACTGACCGCCACCGCCATCCCCACCCCTATAATCCATAGCCAGTTACTAACTCCCGTATTTTGACATGGTGAGTGAGTGACTGTGGTTTAACCCCGTGGCAGTATTCAAGCTATATCTAACGACAGCTTGTAGATAAACGAGTTTGAACCAGGCAAACAAATGACTGAAAACACGAGAAATTACCATTGGGGTACGGTGCTATGATCTAGGTCACACAGTTTGCCTTTCCGAACACCATTTTAGTTAGGTTTGAAAGGCAAGCATGAAGTATTTGTTTACGAATAGACTTGCACAAGTCTATAAAGCAATAATTATGTATTAGTTTCAATCATAATTTCTAGATTATACAAATAATAAGAACAAGTTGTTCCTATAAGAGACTGGCGTCCGTCCGCGTATCTAGACTTGCCTATTATAAGGTAAGAATTACTATATACCCATGGATTTATCATTCAGTACAGCCTTGGAGCAAGGCTAACTTAAGACCGCCGTAGAACAAACCGACTACCTGGGGCAATGTTACAGTAACATGCATTCACATAATATTCCAACAATATCACATCCGGGAACACCAGAAAAACGCTCCACACAATGTACCATGTAAGGAATTGAACCAGTGCCTTTTGGCGTGACGAGCAAACGTTATGACCACTCGGTTACACCACTGCCCAGACAGAGCATTGATCCACGCATGCTACTCAAGACTCCGTGAAATAGATAATCTGCAGCAGCGTAATGTCCAGCTTAGAGACAAAATAAGTGTGAAGAATAGTTTTTGTTATTACCAACACAGCGGTTTAGAACGTGTAGTTTGAAAGTGGTCACCGGCATTGGAGGGAACAGCCAAGATTGGTGGACACCGCTCACAAAAAGGTCCTCTTAAAACCACAGGAACTCGACGATAGCGTGTTTAACACAATATATTCGATTAAAGAGAAAAAAACACCTCCTCTATATACATAGAGTCTCTATGTATATAGAGGGTGTGTGATTTTTTACTATACGAATATTATGTTATACACGCTATCATAGAGTTCCTGTGCATAAAACATGTTTAGAACTAATCGCTTTGCGATGTATGAGAGAAAGTTCGAAAGACATATTAAAATATAATGTCATAAATTATATCATTAACTTAACATGAAACTGAATATAAAATAGAGCTAATTATGATGCAAAATACGTTTCTCGCGGAGTGATTTTACGTGAGCTTCGATCGTGAAGACTTCGGTGGTGATGCTCACTATTTCAGACATGTTTCATTTGTACGGGTAGGGTTGTTATAGTTGAGATTAAATTATTACAGCACGTATGATTTTGCAGCAGTACAGCCTAGACACTGAGTGAGCGAGTTTCGGTTGAAGCCGCTTTTAGGAAAAGTCTCGCTGCGTCACTCCCTCTCCTCCTGGGCAGTTATCTGCTTCGCGATCAAAGCGACCTTAGTGTTTAGGTTATTGTTGATCTGTTTAAAGTGCGGGAGTTATACGTTATACAGTGTATATGAAAGTCAGTATACACCTTATGTCACCACTGGGGGCAACAGGATGAACCGCAACCGTTGAGATCCGGGTTAGAATTCGTCTTGCAGCAACCCAAGCTTGCCGTAAGAGGCGACTAACGGGACCAGGTTTTCAGATGGCCCGCTGAGTTGGTTGAAGCATGTCATCGTATCCCATTTTCGTAGATTGATGCTCATACTCACTTGCTTGTCTGCATGGTCCAGACTCGATTATTTACAGACCGCCGTCATTTAGCTGGAATATTGCTGACAATAAACACATATTTTTAGAAACCATATACATATCTCCACCTTAACACGTGCCTACATAAATTGTGCATACTTCACCGGAATTGGACGAAATGAAAAGCAATAATTGGTAACGGATTTGGAGTGCAAGATTGCGACCCTGTAGAAACCCATACCATTTTACGTTTTCGATCTGGAACAATGTTTTAACTGTTTTCAAATATAAAGAAGGTGATCTGATATTGTTTCGCAGTGAAGGTTTAAGATTCGTTGTTCTATGAAGATAATACAGACATGACTGAAATACAACATCAATGTTCCAAATGTCGATTACTTTAAGTCTGTATCCAGATCTCCTTTTTTCACTTCATTGTAAATTAAGGTGGTATTTGTATTTTGTATTTGATTACCGATAGGCTGAATAATTAAAATTAGAATAGAGAAGCTACGTTGTTTTTATTCCCGTCGAGGGGTGTCACGCAAAGTATAATTAAATTTGCATAAATAAATGTTTGGTTCAGTGGCAGTGCTTTAATAGTTGTAAAGCTATTCTCGTATTTTAGTTCTCTTACTCTTTTGATTATACTATTCAGTTACCAATTAATAATATATTGTTTTGCAATGTTATTTTTGTGAACAATATACCAGTAAACCAAGTAATAACATATAAATAATAATTATTTAAAAAAAGCAATAAAAGACAAGCACTGACAAAAGGCCTGACGTTGGTTGTTTATTTGCTGGCTAGTAAAGGTGTGAAGCGTGTGTTTTGTTGAACAACTGGTCCTTCTACCTCCTTTCTTTTAGAATAAAGTCAACAATTTGTGTGCCCCTCCTGTTTATAAGCAAAAAACAGGAAAGATTTCCGCCCGTAAACCCTGTTTCCAATTTTGCCTGGGTTAGGGCACCCTAATTCCCCTTTCCCTTACCCTAAACTGCATGCATGTAAATGCTTTGTTAATACTTCTAGTCAGGGGTTATGATTTTTATTAAATTTTTGAGGCAGGGGTTACAGGCGGGAGTTTTACCAACCAATATAAATTCCAATTAATCATCACAAATATGTCTAGATTACGAACCTCTGAACATGTAGGAAAATAATTGTGAACATGTATCAAGCGTAATTCACACATTTTAAATCAATACATTGTAAGTGAGGGGACAGTAGGAATATGTCATCTTCCGTCTGTGGTTTTGGATAATAGGATTGTGTCATCTGCCGCCTGTGGCATTGGACAGTAGGATTATGTCATCTGCCGTCTGTGGTATTGGACAGTAGGATTATGGCATCTGCCATCTGTGGTATTGGATAATATGGAGTTGTGCATCTACAGTCTGTGGTATTGGATAATATGGAGTTGTGCATCTACAGTCTGTGGTATTGGATAATATGGAGTTGTGCATCTACAGTCTGTGGTATTGGATAATATGGAGTTGTGCATCTACAGTCTGTGGTATTGGATAATATGGAGTTGTGCATCTACAGTCTGTGGTATTGGATAATATGGAGTTGTGCATCTACAGTCTGTGGTATTGGATAATAGGATGATGTCATCTACCGCCTGTAGTATTGGATAATATGGGGTTGTGCATCTACAGTCTGTGGTATTGGATAATAGGATGATGTCTTCTTCAGTCTGTGGTATTGGACAGTAGGATTATGTCATCTGCCATCTGTGGTATTGGACAGTAGGATTATGTCATCTGCCATCTGTGGTAATGGATAATATGGGGTTGTGCATCTACAGTCTGTTGTAATGGATAATAGGATGATGTCATCTGCCATCTGTGGTATTGGATAATAGGATTATGTCATCTGCCGTCTGTGGTATTGGATAATAGGATTGTGTCATCTGCCATCTGTGGTTTTGGACAGTAGGATTATGTCATCTGCCATCTGTGGTAATGGATAATATGGGGTTGTGCATCTACAGTCTGTTGTAATGGATAATAGGATGATGTCATCTGCCATCTGTGGTATTGGATAATAGGATTATGTCATCTGCCGTCTGTGGTATTGGATAATAGGATTGTGTCATCTGCCATCTGTGGTTTTGGACAGTAGGATTGTGTCATCTGCCGTCTGCGGCAATGGATAATATGGGGTTGTGCATCTACAGTCTGTGGTATTGGATAATAGGATGATGTCATCTGCCGCCTGTGGTATTGGACAGTAGGATTGTGTCATCTTCCGTCTGTGGTAATGGACAGTAGGATTGTGTCATCTTCCGTCTGTGGTAATGAATAATATGGGGTTGTGCATCTACAGTCTGTGGTATTGCATAATAGGATGATGTCATCTACAGTCTGTGGTATTGCATAATAGGATGATGTCATCTACCGTCTGTGGTATTGGACAGTAGGATTGTGTCATCTACTGTCTGCGGTAATGGATAATATCGGGTTGTGCATCAACAGTCTGTGGTATTGGATAATAGGATTGCGTCATCTTCAGTCTGTAGTGTTGGACATCATGAATGTACCTTCTGTGGTATTGGATAGTTTGATTGTGTCGTCTGTCATCTGTGGTATCGGATAAATGACTGCGCCGCCAGTCAGTAATTGACTGACTAGATTTAAGTTGTTGTTTGTTGGTTTGTTGTTTAACGCCACACTCAGCAATATTCCAGCTATATGACGGCGGTATGTAAATAATCGAGTCTGGACCAGACAATCCAGTGATTAATATCATGAGCATCGATCCACGCAATTGGGACCGATGACATGAATCAACCAAGTCAGCGAGCCTGACCACCCGATCCCGTTAGTCGCCTTTTACGACAAGCAAAAGCGCCTGACTAGATTTAAGAGGCATAACACTAGTTCCCATGTCATTTCACTCTGAATTATGTAATGAACAAATCCATCATTGACCGCTGTCTTACAGTTTGTAATTTATTTCAATCATTTTAAATTATGCTTTAAATGTTGACATTCCATTGTTTAGTTTAATTGTAAATATTTCTTATATTTCAACGTTTTTGTCACCCGTTTACTATATCTTGACGGAAAGTATGGGCTTCTGTCGAAGGAGTCGATTCTTGTTCGATTTTAGTTGAGAAAACATAAAAAGTTGACTTCCCTCTTTATTTCGAAGAAGTGTAATTTTCGAAAGTCTTATCATCACCAGAGAACTTTAAAATAGAATGTATTAATATTTCAGAATACACCGACAAATCGAGGATCAGTTATGGGAGTGGTTGTGTGTCATCACGCCCTGCCGGCGTTGATCCATGCTGAACGACCAACAACTGCATGTACGCCTTGCTCGGACCCGATTAATATTCCTACAGTACTTTAACTGGGACACTGGGACACACCATTGTCATGGGTCACTCATGCAGAATATTACCTTTCTCGGGTGGTAGCACCCTACCTGTACACACAATGCTATTCTAAGTTAAATTGCGCATAGTAATAACCACGCTGACTGTTCAAAGAAATCTTGATCAAATAAGACATAGCTTGGGAAAAATGTACCCTGAATGATATCTTTTGACGAAAGGTGTACTATTTATAGACCACTCGGTGCTCCTTCTAAAGTTGTCTTTCAAAGCGTAACGCTCCCTCTCAGTTTGAAAGATCTCCTTACCGAAAGCCTGTTTGTATTGGCTGGATTGACATGCCTTTGGATATATGCGAACCGAGGAAATTGTATGGGACAGCATACATGATACAAAAAAGTAATACAGGTAATACGTGAAGCGGCAAGCAGATTCGGTCGACTGTTGCAGTGGCGGACTATGTGTGCCGACATTCCTGAGAGAGTAATATTGTCGTACTTGTTATTGATTGTGCCACGATATGCATGAGCAGCTGCAACGGCTAGCAACGAATCTGTGTTTTGTCACGTGAGGTGAATAATAGGTTCAACGCTGTTTAAAACATTGATGGAACTTTGGAGGAAAGTTCTTAGTGAAGTACATCATAGATGTTTACTCATTGCGGGAGTCGGATTTGGGGTTGACGTGGATCGTGATGTGTGTAGACTGGGACAACTAAGGAAAATCACTTACAACTTTCATAATGCCAAAGGGACGAGCTGCATTGACTTGACTTACCCATGGAAACAGGTGAACGTTTAGCTTGTGGTTTATGATCTTTATTACAGACCTAACCAGTTGGTAAATGTCTTCAAGGAAGTGACAATGGCGTCTCGGATCGCCAGGGGCGTGTTCATGCTCGTGGTGGTGAATATGGTGATGGTTATTATCTATATTAACCTACTGGGGTCTGACGTCACTCGGGGGCTGGTGGAGGGCATACCTAGTCTTACTAAGAGGACAAAAGAAAAAAGACAAACAGTCACCCTTGTTGAAAGAGGACCAGATCCAACATTATGTCCCGGTATCACACGACCCATGGAGGTTCCGGACGCCCAGATATGGCAACAAGTGGGTCTCGGTGACAATGTCTACGTTTTCTCAGCATTCTACGACGACGTTGGAACGTCTGCTATCGTTCGGCTTGTCGGCCTGGCTGTGTGGAACAGTGTCCCCCTATTGTGCCAGCTGTGGTTCAAAGACACCAAGGAAGTACAACTTAAGGAAATTCAGGCACGTGTGGACATACTAAAGGAGAGTCATGACAGAAAGTAAGTATTGGCTGCCTCCCTGGGAGCTACGGGTGAGTTAGTAGTACAATGTCTCACATCTTCCTACGGCGACTCCCCCGTGAAGATCGGGGAAGGAATGGGTCTTCAGCAACCTATGCTTGCCGTAAAAGGCGACCATGCTTGTCGTAAAAGGCGACTAACGGGATCGGGTGGTCAGGCTCGCTGACTTGGTTGATTCATGTCATCGATCCCAATTGCGTGGAATCGATGCTCATGATATTAATCATTGGATTGTCTGGTCCAGATTCGATTATTTACAGACCGCCGTCATAAAGCTGGAATATTGCTGAGTGTGGCGTTAAACAAAACACCAACCAACCAACCAACCCTTCGGCGACTAGTTTCTTTGCCTTTGTGAGTTAGTGAGTGGGTGGGCGAGTGAGTGAGTGAGTGGGTGAGTGAGTGAGTGAGTGAGGGAGTGAGTGGGTGAGTAGGTGAGTGAGTGAGTGAGTTTGGGTACGTTAAGCATTATTCCAGCCATATCCAGGCGGGGGACACCAAGAAATACTTCACGCACTATGCTCACTTTAATCCGGTTTAACCACTACTTTACGCCATCGACCCATACATCTGTATTGAATTTGCTCGCAACATATTGACATAAGTTCGTCAACACAACAAGAAGGTGTCACCCATCGTCAATACTTCACTGATTTGGATTCACTACGTTCATACTACACTCAAGCGTACATACATCGCTTTGCAAACTGTAGACGCTATTTGTAGCGAAGGTTCTAGCGATCCCCGAAGGGTTGACTGTCTATTCTTCTCCTATCTGCCTAAACGACGTACCAGTGAAGACCCGGTTAGAAATGGTCTTAAGCAACCCCTGCTTGTCGTAAGAGGCGACTAACAGGATCGGATGGTCAGGCTCGCTTGGTTGAATTGGTTGATGCATGCCATCGTATCCCAATTGCGTGGATAGATGCTCATGATATCAATCACTAGATTGTCTGGTCCAGACTCGATTATTTACAGACCGCCGTCATATAGCTGGAATATTGCTGATGTAGAGTTTTGCATAATGACCCATAGAGCTGCGCTTGGTTTACTTGTAATGCACGTTCTGAATGGACCTGTGAATTTCTGTTTAGAATCAACTACAACAACAATTGGGTCCAAAACTGGCCCCCACAGGGAATATTGCTTGGGTGAGATCAAGTGATATCTATATTGTAGTTATCGCTGCCATGAAATTGCATCACAATGCTTTGCAGACCATTTTGACGTCATTGTTACCATGACGTCACAATCAAATGATATCACTAATGGATCTGCTACTGAAGCTGCCAGCAGTACGTTTTACACTAATGACACTGCTTTTTATTGTCTACAAACTGAAAAAAGTGGGAAGAATGATGCTGGACGATAAATAGATGATCACCCTTGTGTATTTTGATATCAAATATATCAACACTCGTCGATACCAGTTTAAACCTGCTCGGCAAGACTCGGAGTTTTAATCTTTTATCGAATCGTATAGATATATTTGATATCAAGAGACACAAGGGTGAGATTCTCCATTTTGATATGCTTCACTGCCACACAGCATATCGGCCATCCGTATCCAGACAGACAGTCAGACAGACAGACAGATTGTTTATTTGAGTCTCACCTCACAAAAATAATAACATAAATACATATAAAAGGACATAAAAGTGAGCCACCCGTTAAGGGTTACGAGGGACTTAAAATATATCACAGTATGTACAGCATAAATATATTGGTGTAAAAGGGGTATGAAAATATACTACCCGTAACTAGCCACAGGTTATAGCTGTAAAATATACATAATATTTAAAAAGTACAAAAAGTTTATCAGTATTGCATAACTCTAGAAAGTTGATGTTGATGGAGGAACGTAGCGTATATAAACCCGTGATGTATTGACAATGGGTGTCTCCCCAAAACGGTTATTCATCTAACATCATGATTAGCTTGACAAAACTTTCTAAGCAGCAGAGACTCTTCTCACAAAGAAACTTTCCCGAGAAGCCCCGAGGTGCACGTTACAGAAGCGGATGAGCAAATATATACTGATGGAAATTGATAAGAGGACACTTAGTTTTAGACACAGTAAAATGATATGCTAGCATGTGTTCCCAGGCTTGTCTACCAAATATGTGTTGGAAACAAGGCACTCAAACACTACACAACATTTGATTCTGATGTGTTGAATTTGTATGCACGCTATTTCAAATGTACTGACAGTAAGACCTATTTTCCTATATTTTTCATTGTTCTCTTATTCGTTTCCATCAGTATATTTTACTGCTTTCAACAATATTACAGCAATATCACGTCGGGGACATAGAGATAGAGCTGAATACATAATACACGTAATGCCATTCGTGCAGAATATGTCCCCAGCATTACATTCTTGTTACAAGAGACGACTGAAAGGGGATCGTGTGTTCACAATATGTTACATATGACTTGGAGGGCTTATTGTCGACTGAAACATTTTCTACTGCAGTCACATTAATGTTTTTTTTAAAAGAAAACCTCAGATTGTTTCATTTTTTCCAGGTACCGAGCCGTGTACATTAAGTGTGACTTACCAAAAAAGAGACGCCCATACGCTGTTTCAATCGTAACGAAGTCATGCGAAAAACCACTTCATTTTTTTCCGGTGCTGTATTCTGAGAAGACTTCAATAGACTTTACAATGTGCGTGACACCACTCAATTTCAAATATAGCCGAGCCTACGAACTAGTGGAAATGGTAGAATTCAATAAATTAATGGGTGCCCGAAAGCTAATGTTTTACAATCACAGCACGGGCAGCAATGTAGATGCTGTCCTGAAGCACTATGCTGCGGAAGGATCTGTAAAAGTAGTGCAGTGGCATCTTCCAATGAAGGTAGACACTTGGCCCCCAAGCAAAGAAGTGGAAGTGCACTACTTTGCACAAATTGCAGCTTTGAATGATTGTTTATACAGACATTTGCACAGCTCGAAATACATTGTGTTCACGGATCTAGATGAATTTATTATTCCCAAAGTAGGTCAGAACTGGTCATCTTTGGTTCAGAAAAGGTTATCAGTGAAACCCAACAGTGGTGCTTTCGTTATAAAATGTAACTTCTTCAGGAAAGAATGGCCCAAATATTCGGAGAATTTTACCGGTAGGAGTGACGCTTTGAAATATAAATCCATCATATTATTGAACGTGTTGAGAGAGAGCAGTGCTTTTGAACACTTCACACGTTCAAAGTATATCATCCTGCCCCTTCGGGTGGAGACTGTTGGCGTGCACAAGATCTGGACGTACCGTCCGGGCTACTCAACGGACAAAGTGGCGAAAACCGATGCCCTTCTTCATCATTACAGGGACTTTGAAGAGCCTAATGATAAGAAGAAGAGGATCAGCGATAAGTACGCCCACCGTTTCAAGGACAAGCTACTGGTACAGCTCAGATCTACCTGGGCTAAACTTCCCATGGTGCCTTTGAACATCCCTTTGTCAAACTACAGCATGCCCGTGTAGGCAATGAGCATTCGTGACCAACTCGTGTTATTCCGGGACAAGCCGAATAGCGCGGAAATGGGCGAGTGGTGACGAATGGGCAATGAGAAGATTGGGCCTTCGGATGTGTGCATTCCTTTATGGGTGTCTATATGTAGCGCAATATTGTGATCATGTAAAAATCAGTCTATACAGTACCACATTTATGTTCGCCTATATTTATTCCTGTTTTTCAGAAGACATAGAATGGTGTGTTTGTGTTTGTATATATATAGTGATGGAAATGAATAAGGGAACAGTTAGTTTTAAACTCAGTAAAGTGATAAGCTATCATGGATTCCAAACCTTGTCTACCAGATACGCATTGGAAGTAATGCACACAAACACATCTCAACATTTGATTCTGATGTGTTGAATTTGCATGCGCGCTATTTTCAAATGTACTGACAGTAATTCCCCATATTTTTCATTG
Source organism: Haliotis cracherodii (assembly GCF_022045235.1). NCBI lineage: Eukaryota > Metazoa > Mollusca > Gastropoda > Lepetellida > Haliotidae > Haliotis > Haliotis cracherodii. The sequence goes on from NW_027266265.1 coordinate 40,707,618, forward strand.
GCCATTATTCGTTTTATCAGGGTATGGTTTCACAAACGGAAACATGGTTTACATGGTTTATTTTGTTTTCATGATTTCTTGAACATCGTCAACATTGAGGAATTTGTTTTCAGTACATGTATCTTATTTACAGTTAGTAACCGGATTGTCAACTTACAGCAAGCTGCAGGCCGTGATATTACTCAAGTATTATTCAAGCGACGTCAGTATACACTCGCTCGCTCAATAAAGTTCACATATTCACCAACATGACGTTAAAGGGAGAATTTAGAGGTAGCTATCTCATCAGTTGACATGTCTTATAAAGTTTGATGACCTTTTAAAACAATACGTTTTAATGCAAAATGAGTGAGTGGCGGTACCGATGTGCTTATGATGGGGCAAGACGTACTTACTCTTGTGTCACTGATTTTTAGTGATCCATTCATACGATATTCACCGCTATTTTGCCTTTAGCATAATCCGGTTTAACCACTACTTTACGCCATCGACCCATACATATGTGATGAAAGTGCAAGCAGCATATTGACATAAGTTCGTCAACACAACAAGAAGGTGTCACCCATCGTCAATACTTCACTGATTTGGATTCACTACGTTCATACTACACTAAAGCGTACATACATCGCTTTGCAAACTAGACGCTATTTGTAGCGTAGGTGCCAGCGATCCCCGAAGGGTTGACTCTCTATCTTTCTCCTGTCTACCCAAACGACGTACCCGTGAAGACCCGGTTAGAAATGGTCTTCAGCAACCCCTGCTTGTCGTAAGAGGCGACTAACAGGATCGGGTGGTCAGGCTCGCTGACTTGGTTAGTTTATGTCATCCTATCCCAAGATGCTCATAATACCAGTCACTGGATTGTCTGGTTCAGACTTGATCATTACAGACCGCCGTCAAATAGCTGGAATATTGCTTAGTGCGGCGTTAAACAACAAACATATAAACAAAACATTATAAATATGCTTCAATCATTGCTTACCCAGGCTTGCTTTAGCAATACGCATGTGAAAGTTGTTTTTTTTCGTTTTTTAAATGGCAGCGTCTGATATTCTGTTGGTATATTATTAATCTATGTACCTTTAAAGCCTCCAGTGTAAATAAATAAATAATCCTTCTGCTATAGCAATGGATGTTAAAGTTTACGTGTGTTGACTGTAGGTATATTATACACACCACCGGTTTCAGTAGTATCTATGTAATATAGTTATCGGGCTGTTCTAGTTTACTGTTAGAATCCCATGGAGCGCCTTTGTTTTTATATACTTTAATCAGTCCAAGTAACCAGGTATCTGGGATTATTCCATAAGTGGAAATATGGTTTAAAACATCGGTATATTATGTTACTAATAAGTCGAATGTAACACCGATGTGATCATTATCAATGTAGTGTGACCGGGTATTTTAGGTAAGTAACATCCCACTTTAAAATTTCTCAGTCATACCTATCACCTACATTTACAGTATCGTGTGTTTCATATTCGTTCACTTATGGTAAATAAATAAATAAATAAATAAATAAACTCTGAAAACTGTCTAATTTATCAACCTTGCGTGGTTTTGACATGTTCCCTACCTCCTTGGCCTGACTATTTGTATCTCGTCGACTAACAACATTTTAAAGTTTCTGAGGGGACATACCAAGAGCTTTTGAAGCTCGTTTCAAGAATTTATTAATTGCATAAAAAGGCTTTGCTCTTTCTGCTTCACTTCTAAAGAAATCATACACATTCAACATCAACTGTTTAACATCTGCTGAGTAGCGCATCTTGTCATTGAATGAACACGGTCACTGTGTAGCACGTGCAGACCGTGCTTGCGCTGTTCCTTCCACGGTTTGTCCCCCTACGTGTCATGTACACATTTCTATACAAAATTACATGATAGTTTCTGAAAGAACTTCATCCGTCATGGGTCTTAAAATAAACAAAATTCAGATTTTGTTGGGTACAGGGTATTCATGGTCAAGTACCGGATTGATGTTTCATACACTTTTCTGGATTTATTTTTCTCGAGTTATTTTGCAATTCATCATTCTCATTTGGAGTCAAACGGACTGTAAAGGGGAATAATCCAATATTTTCCACATTATGTTTAATCGATTGTAAACATAATGGTGAAGCTGTGAGTGAGTGAGTGAGTGAGTGAGTGCGGTTTTACGCCGCTTTTAGCAATATTCCAGCAATATCATGGCGGGGGACACCAGAAATGAGTGCGATAGTGTGCGAGAGAGAGAGAGAGAGTGTGTGTGAGAGAGAGAGAGAGAGAGAGAGAGCGAGAGAGAGAGAGAGAGAGAGTGAGAGCGAGAGAGAGATAGAGAGAGTGTGTGTGTGTGTGTGTGTTTACGAAATATTTGTCCAAGAAAATGCTTGAAATCATTAAGTTTGTTGTTGAAAATATAATAATTGTCTGGCACAAACATATACACTGCTGCAAGATGTATTAAAAATATTATATTTAGACTCAGTTTTATATGTCTGGTTTGGAGCTGTAGCTGAAAAAATACCCAGTCTCCATACAAAATCCCTTGTAAATATATTACACATACGGCGATATTTCTCGTGCTACTGTCTTACGACCATCTTCTCTACGGGACACTGTAGCGCTAGCTCAAAATTCATGCACGGTATATGGCTGCTTTGACTTCCTTGAGAAATAAACTCATTTTATTAGCTGACCATACACATCACTACCCCGCAACGCGGTCGTATGTATTTACGGGTGACGGGGAGGGTAATGTATACAAACCCGTCTTGTCGACGGTAGGCATCGACCATGGAGTGTGACCTGGGTCCGTGAATATCCTCTGCCCTCACTCCTCGTCTCCCGTGACTGCTACCCCGTAACTCCGACCGTGTCTGAAGTAATTTCACAGACATCTTCCCGAGACGTTTTTCAAAGTCTTGTTTCCACATCAAGCCCTCTTTCCGGTGCTAAGTATGATCGGACTATAGCACATATCAATAGTCCAATCTGAGAATGTTCACAAAATCAACACCTACGACTGGTTCACCTTCGTATCATCTTTTAAACCCCCCAACGATTGCCTTTGTTTTTGTGTCATTGATGAAATCGCGAATGTTTTCGTTGTCTAATCGATTTGGCCGTCGCCTATGGTAGTCGCCATATTTGTGAAGCCCCTATCAATCAATTTTTCTTACAGAAATACTGAAAGGCCATAGACCTATCACCGCAAACACGAAAACGTCGTTTTTTTCCCGAATATGGTCATTGGACGGAAAAACGACTAAAAATTCATTAAAATTGATTAATGGGTTAGCGTCTAGAGAGTGTCCGGAAAAGCGTCGAGTTTTTCAAGCATAAAATGGACTTAAAAACGATGCTTTTCTCCGCTTTGTACAATTGTCAACGGCCAATCAGATGGCGCTGGTCCCCCGACGCACGTGATGCCCAAGGCTTCCTTTCGGAAGCATTAGGTTTCTAATATCTGGCATGCCTTGCTCTAGTATCTGTTGCGCGCAGCGAGATTTGCTGATTAGTCAGTTTTAGGATGTGTAACATGTTAATGGAATTCAGACACGCGCAAAGAAGTCAAACCAAACCATGTTACCAAGTTTATTGAGATAACATAGCCCTCCGCTATGCATAGTTACCTCTATCGGATAACGGGTTGTGTTTCATTTGGTTGTAACAGTAACTAATTTTGTAATGTGAAGTTTACACGATATACGACTTTTCCATAGGACGAGAGGTGGGCCACATGACGTTTTTCACGTGACTGTATTCTTGAAATTACGTAAGCACTGACTACTTCCACATTCCTGTGGAACACCCTGGGAATTCCCAAGTATGAATTCATACAGAAGCGTTGTTTCTCATCATTTAGACCCTTTAATTTTAAACGTAGCGTCTTAGCATACTCTTGGATAAGTCATAGAGTTTGGTTACATGCCCGTTCAAGGATACCCTCGTTACAACCCAGCCTAGAGAAAAAAAAAATCCCCCCCAAATTCAAACCCTCGTAGTGACCATCTACAGCAATCTGTGAATTTTCCTTAGTATATATTTGACACATCTTTACAATCACTTTTCAATGATCGGCCAATTGATCAGTGATGACAAAGACACAGGTTAATTAACAACTTCGGAAATATCTCCCTTCACGTTTATCGTGTCGGCCATTTTTACGTCTTGTACTTGATGTAAATATAATGTATTACGACGCTCTGTCATTGTGATTGACTTAATGAGGTAGTTCTTAACAGACCTTCTCATCTAATGAGAATATTTTTTGGAATATATTTCTTGTAAACAAACTAAAACAGATGTTCCTCGCTTTTGGGGGAACTATTTTATTCCGGAATGGCCTATTAAAGCTGATAGTAAGTCAAGGCACCATGCGTGTATATGATCTGTTATTATATGTGTTTAACAAATACGGTTTTGGGCGTTAATAAAATACACTGACGCAAGTATATTCTAATCAATTGGATAATTGAATATGCCTTATTTTACATATTACATAACATCACTCCACAAAATTTGGACAGTTGCAGTAACACACTACGGTGATCGCATTAAACACCACTTTGAACAGTATTTCAGGTATACCACGGTGTATCAGACTGATGTGGGATAAAAATTCGAAGTAGTTCAGGTCATCCAATGGGTGTTCGTGAAAGGTGAGCGTAGTCTGCCACACAGGTGACACCCATCACAAACACATGCAAGGACAAGTCAATTGTTCACCTGAACAAAACACGGAAACACACAATGATGCCCGTCCTCACTATTACCGAGCATGTTAATTATATTGTCTGTCAAAAACATGGACGAGTATAAACTATATGCTCCTACAGGTTATTATGGAATACATTAAGGGGCATTTTCGCGATCTCGCATTCTCGCTATCTCGACCTTTGGAAACGAGCTAAATATTCCAAAAACACGAGAATGCGTGTTTTTGATACATAGCACTTTTTGTCAAAAATCGACAACGCGAGAATGCGACATTTGGACATGATGAAAAATCTCGCAATCTCGCAACATCGACATGTCAAATTAGGCCACAAAAACACAAAATCGAGAATTATCAATCAAGAAAGGGAGGAGTTTGATGATATCGTTCTCTCCCAGTAAATTCCGATTTCAAATAACGACGTTATTTGGACAGGAAAACGATGGTTTGAAAGCGTCCAAATAACATCGTTTTTCCGTCCAGTGACAATACACGGAAAAAAACGACGTTTTCGTGTTTGCAGGGTATAGTACATATCTTTGTTGATAGTGGGTGGACACATTGATTACTATATATTTAAGTCACTCATCTTATCATTTCTATATATGGAATATATACGCAGTCAAAGGCTTCAGTACATTAATATTTGTAGATGACATTATGTCGTTAAACTTAAATATATTTGGAAATTGGTACATTGATGGGTGTAGGTATCTTGGTAGGTTCATGAAACTGTAAGAGAGAAGAACAGTGATCGGATTGGATATCGCGTGTTCAATACAAGGGGCACAACTCGTGATCTACGCGAGGTGGCGCGAGGGTCGAGCCAAGAAAAGTGGCCTTTGTCAGTTTGTGTGTGGCAAGGGTAGAAACTAGGCTTTGATAAAGGCTAGTGGACACGCTTGCCTCGGGAAGATATTTCACAGATTGCTGTGGAGTGATATGATGACTAGCACTGTCAGTCAAGGCGCGGACAGTGGCGAAAGTTTTATTGCATATCTTCACGTTGGGGTTCCCCCAAGGAATGTGGACGTACGGTAGTCTGTCAGTATTTACGTCACTTAAATAATAGTCTCGTGAAGAACGTATTAACGTCAAAATGTGTCATTCATACGCTTATGTAAGTCAGTTTCGAGGTCATTAGACCGACATATAACCCAATGGAAAAGTCGCATTACAAAAATTTACAACAAAAGTTCCTGTGACACCAATATTTTAGCGTATTTTTCAAACAAGTAAAGTTTGGTTTTCAATATTGTAGTACATGTATGGAATCAAGTCCCAAAAACGCAACTGCTACAGAAAAGCATGCATTCCATGCAAAAGTTGACTTTTATGCAAGATCCATGCATTTCACTCCCCAAGAATGTGTATAAAAACATGTGCGTTAACAGGATTCCATATGCATTGTTTAGGATCGTGCTGACAACAACCACTCTGAAAAACAACAAAATTACGCAATTATTCAACATTACGAAATGCCAAGGCTGTCCGAAAATGGGCGTCTGCGAGCCATTGGTATGCTTGAAGCAGGATCGAGTCAACGTGATGTTGCGAGACAATTTAACGTCCACAGAAACACCATTTGGTGTTTATGGCAATGTTGGCAACAGACGAATGCAGTCAGAGACTATCATCGGAGTGACAGACCACGCGTAACCAATAATCGACAAGACAACTGGTTTCGAACAACACACCTACGAAATCGATTCCAGCCAGCCACAGTGACTGCAAGAAGCATCCCTTGCCTTCGACGAATATCTTCACAAACCGTACGTCGTTGCCTCAGATGTGCAGGGATTGTCCCAAGAAGACCCGCCAGACGTCCCATTTTGACAGGAAACCACCGTCAAGCACGTCTACAGTGGTGCAGACAGCGTCTACGCTGGACAGCCATGCGCGGGGACAAGTTCTATTCACTGATGAGTCTCGTTTTCATATCAGCCACAGCGATGGACGAATTCGACCCGTTTGATAGTGGTAGAGGGAAATCTCAATGGACAGCGCTACTGCGATGAGATCATCGGACCTGTTGTGTTACCGGTTTTTGCGTTGTTATGGCCCAGGCATTTCCTTTCAACATGACACGAGACGAAGATGTGTTGCTTGCATCGCAACCAGAGGTTCATTTGTTAATTGACATTTTGGCATGTTCATGTTTTTTTTTTAATAAAATCAGGCATTTTCTGAAGTCAGTATGGCAAATTAAATCATTTGAACACTTACAGGAGTCTTTTTTCTGTTGCAAACTGAATTTGTTTCAGATTTGGTAAAAAACATAACTTTGCAATAAATCTGACTCAATGTCTCAGGAACTTTTGTTGTTCAGTATATAAACCTATATAATACGTTGAAGTTGCCGTAAGACAGTATCACAGCTGACGAAAGTAAGTGAAGCGGACATATAATATTCATTAACACGCCAAGTTTGCCAAAGTTTTACCCTCCTCCCCTGGTGGTAGTGGGTCATAATCATAAGGCTCTTGACCGAGATTGTTCACAGAGAGGTAGATTTCTGGACCAATTGACTTCCATCTTTAAATATATTGAACCGCAAAAGAAACGTCACCCCAAGTAACATTCAATGAAAAGTTGTCATTTAAATATCTGGGTAATTTTTGTCAAAGTTTCTAAAATTTAAAATTACCTTGTCCGGAAAAATGAAATTTGATGATAAAACCCCCCAAAGCAGATGACAATTAAACCGATCGCCCAAACGCATCATGGCAACGGCCATGGTAACCCGATGCAGGTGAGTTCCGTGCAAATTGAAATGCACATGCGTCCCCCCATGTCTTGCCCTATAAAAATCCACCCAGATCGGATAACATTCATTTGTTATTGAATTGCTACCACATGCCAAGATTGAAAAGAAATCTGCGACACCAAGCCCTTGGACGATTGCAAGCTGGACAAACCGCTCGGCATGTAGCCAATGCATTTCAAGTCCACGTAAGGACCATATACAGGCTCCGGCAACGGTACCAGACCACCAACACTACAGATGACCGACACCGTAGTGTAAGACCAAGGGTCACCACCCGACGTCAGGATCGTCAGATTGTGCGACAGTATCTTCAAGACCGCTTTGTTACTGCTGCGGAAACTGCACGACAGGCCATTGAGACACACCAGCGACACATTAGTGCGGACACCGTCTGTCGAAGATTGACGAGCAGACACCTCCACTGTCACAGGCCACAGAGAGAGGCTGGCGACGCCGTGGGGAACGTTATTCGGATGCTTATGTTGTTGAGAGAGACTCCGAGCATCATGGTGTGGGTCGGAATTGGTCTTGCACAGATGGTCGGTCCTGTGGTCTTCCAGAACTTCGGTCCAGGGAGAGGCAATGGTGTCACAGCAGCTCGGTACATTGATCAAGTCTTGAGACCACACGCCATTTGGCACGTCGCCGCAACCACGAGTTTCAGCATAATAACGCCCGTGTCCACACTGAGAGAGCAACAAGAGACTTCCTCCAGCAGAATGGCACCAAAACCATGCAATTGCCTGCCCTAAGTACTTATTTTAATCCTATTGAGCTCAAGTGCATATTGCCTTCATCAATCGACGTTGCACGGCAGTCATCAATGCACGAGATACTCACTTGTGATGCCATTTTCTCAGAGACTAGTGTTGTGTTTCACTTTAAAAACATTGACACTTTAATTTTAACCTTGATGATCAGTTTTGCCAAGTTTCATCTTTTTAATATGTTTCAAAGTATGTTTACAGTGTTTGGACATATAAGGTTTCTCATATATCTGTCCATGGTGACCTTTTGTTGCGGTTCTGTATATTTGAGGGGTATACAAAATTTGAGCCTAGTTTCCGTACGTAACCTTTTATTGTGTTTACAGCTCAAACCACCTGTTCCATCCCTTCTCCAGGTCAGTTATTGTTGGGTTTCCACATTATATTTTACCACAACTGAAATACCACCTGCGCGTTGACAAAACATGTAATCTACTAAGGAATGCTTTCGTCTCAAATGGCATTTAATTAATCTGAAAATATTTTTGTAGGTTTTAGTTCTCAGATTTTAGTTTTTCAGTACATAATGTTTGCAATATAGACCAATTGGCCTTTGTAAAGTTCCACCTTGTTGAAGGTGGATCGTCAGCTTGATTAATACTTGTAAGCATTGTTTGAAACTGCTCACTTCATTAAAGTTCATCTAAAATGGTTGAATGTCAGTGAAAGATCAAGGTGAGATTATGTTCCTGTGGCAGGATGCAGATAGGCGTTAGAATCATCATTGAAGATGCATAAGTCATTGTTTTGAGAAATAATCTTTAATTACTTTTCAGTGTCTTGTGCTCAGAGATAGCAATGTTGATATAAACAAACTTCTCAATTTGACTATATTGACGTATTGCTGTCTCTTTGCATATTCCAAAAGGAGAGACCCGGATCGAAGTTTGGTGACATTAATAACCTCTCTGCAGATACCAACAATACCCTTGGATTCAATTTGATGTGTTCCTTGTCACAAGCTTTAAAAAAACCCCAAAAACACGTTGCCAATAGTCAGATCATTTGGGTACATTCTCTTCAAGCAAACATCATGGAAATGACATACCTATCCCAATCCTTAGGGCCTTCATGACAAACGTTTCAACATTGTTTTCAATGTTCCGTTGAACCTTTCAACTAATCCATTGCACATGGGGTGATAGGGTGTGGTAGTTAATTACTTCTGTGATAACAGTTTTCCGAACTCTTTCATAAAATCTGATGTAAACTGTGTACTCATATCTGTCACGGTTTCCTTAGAAACTCCTACTCTACTGAAAATACATGTAGGTACTAGCGCGTCAGCGCTGTTGCTGTGTCAATATTCGCTGAGGGTATAGCTTCTCGATAACGGGTGGCATTGTCTACTTGTTTTTCCGATCTGTAATAGGATCCAGTGGTTCCACGAGATCCACGGCAACTCTTCCAAACTGCATTTCAATGCCGGGGTACAATGGGTCTTGTAATGCTTGCTGTAAAAGGCGACTATGCTTGTCGTAAGAGGCGACTAACGGGATCGGGTGGTCATACTCGCTGTCTTGGTTCATGCATGTCATCGATCCCAATTGCGTGGATTGATGCTCATGATATTAATCATTGGATTGTCTGGTCCAGACTCGATTATTTACAGACCGCCGTCATATAGCTGGAATATTGCTGAGTGCGACGTTAAACAACAAACAAACAAACAAACAACCAAGCAACCTCTCTCTGGCTCCTGGAATACATCCTATGATGACACCATACAGTGGTATGAAACAACATTGCATCAACTTGGCCAGTACAGTATGGTGCATTGAGATGAACTGTACAATCCGTGGCACTGTATTCAATACCATTAATGGCTTTGTACGTTCCTGTTCTGGTTTTGTCAATGGGATCTGGAAGTAAAGAACCTCTTAAACATGCTGTGGTACAACCACTATCACGGATAATACTGACCTTTTGACCTTTGTACTGTTAGGTTGTTGTGTGGTGCAACTTCTAACTTCCTTCTTGACTATCTGTGATCTTTAATCCGAGAGATGTTTACCTTTCCTATAAGAAAGAAAACATTCACATTGTGATAAAGAAACATAACTTGTACCCATTACCCGACCTTTTCTTTGGTTGTTTGGTTCCCTCTCTTTCTCTTCTGATACTCCCTTCCCTCTCCTCTGTCTCCTTCTGATATTAACAATACTAAGTCATCCGTCAACTTGTAAGTAATGCCTATCAAACAATTTATCCTTCTGATATTCCCTCTTTCTCTTCTCTCTCCTGATGATATTCCTCTTTTCTCTTCTTTCTCCTTCTGATTTTCCCTCTTTCTCCTGATATTCCCCCTTTCCCTTCTATCTCCTTCTGATATTCCCCCTACCCCCTCTTTCTCCTTCTGACATTCCCTCTCTTTCTCCTTCTGATTTTCCTTTTTTCTCTTCTTTCTCCTTCTAATATTCCCCCTTTCCCTCTTTCTCCTTCTGATATTCCCCCTTTCCCTCTTTCTCCTTCTGATATTCCCCCTTTCCCCCCTTTCTCCTTCTGATATTCCCCCTTCCCCTCTTTCTCCTTCAGATATTCCCCCTTTCCCCTCTTTCTCCTGATATTCCCCTTCCCCCTTTCTCCTTCTGATATTCCCTCTTTCCCCTCTTTCTCCTTCTGATATTCCCTCTCTTTCTCTTCTTTCTCCTTCTGATTTTCCTTTTTTCTCTTCTTTCTCCCTCTGATATTCCCCCTTCCCCTCTTTCTCCTTCTGATATTCCCTTCCCCTCTTTCTCCTTCTGATATTCCCCCTTTCCCCTCTTTCTCCTTCTGATATTCCCTCTCTTTCTCTTCTTTCTCCTTCTGATTTTCCTTTTTTCTCTTCTTTCTCCCTCTGATATTCCCCCTTCCCCTCTTTCTCCTTCTGATATTCCCTTTCCCCTCTTTCTCCTTCTGATATTCCCTCTCTTTCTCTTCTTTCTCCTTTTGATTTTCCTTTTTTTCTCTTCTTTCTCCTTCTGATATTCCCTCTTTCTCCTTCTCTTACCGTTCAATACGTCTTTGTTCCTTCGACGTGTCTCTGTTCGTCTACGAACTGCTTGAGGTACGTATTCTCTAATCCAACAGTTTGACCAAAAGCAACAACTTTCTTAATATTCAAACGTCCATATTAGCTGAATGATGAGACTAGTACGACATCTTGCAACACTTTTAATAAGTACCCGGATTCTCCTCCAAGAAATGTTACATGATGTGCACTAGAGGAAGCAGAAATGACAGAACCCCTATGTAATACTAATCTAATACTCCACAACTAAAATGCTGCTATTACACTACTACTAAGACACACTACTAAGACACACTACTAAGACACACTACTAATACTAACTGATTATACTCTTATTAAAGACTATACACTAAATTACCAAAAGTTATACACCCATACTGGGGCTGTGGGGTAGCGTGGTGGTTAAAGTGTTCGCTCTTCACGCCGAAGACACGGTTCGATTCCCCACTTGGGTACAACGTGTGAAGCCCTTTTCTGGTTTCCCCCGTAGTATTATTGCTGGAATATTGCTAAAAGCGGCGTAAAACAATACTCACTCACTCACTCACTCTACTCCAATACTTCTTATAAACATACTATATATATGTACACATACCAATACTGGTACAACATGGCCATCGTTGTGCTATACCTCAGTAGATCAACTACAATTACATACAACTGTATATCTGCAATGTAATCAAAGAGGTTCAGGTACAAAACCTATCACAAGGTATTTCACATCACAATAATACAGTGATAAATGTCTACACAGACATGTAGAAGGGAATCTTCCGACGACAAAAAATAGTTCTAGTCTATCCTGACACAGTATGAATGTTAATGATAACACATAGTCATTTGCTAATTGTCCTCCACGACAAATATTGGGCAGGTTAGATTAACCTTAGTCAATATATTGTCTATAATGACAACAGTTCATATAGAAGGGTGTGGTGATACAGCGTTAGTGACTACTTCATTTACTCACTACACTCTTGATACAACACAGTCACATCTATACTGGACACAGCAACGATGGGGTAGCTCATGTCTGCCTTCTCTCAGACGCTCCCCTCGCTACACGTCTTGGTGCATATCAACTTGTCCACAGGTTGGGACGAAACAACGTTTGTTTGTTGTTTATCGCCACAGTCAGCAATATTCAAGCTATAAGACGATGGTCTGTAAATAATCGAGTCTGGGACAGACAATCCAGTGATTGATGTTATGAGCATCGTTCCACGCAATTGGGATACACTGACATGCATCGACCATGTCAGCGAGCCTGACCACCCGATCCTGTTAGTGCCTCTTACGACAAGCATAGTCGCCTTTTATAGCAAGTATTGGTTGGTTGCTGATGGCCTGTTCTAACCCGGAGCGTCACAGGTGCCTGTATGACATTTACAGAACGATATAAGAAGATATATTTAGAAGTAGGATGAGTAAGTGAGTGATTTGGTTTTAACGCCGCTTTTAACAGCCCGAAATAATGCAGGTCTCAGACGTTTACCACTGCAATGAACCCCACGAGCACGGGTATGGTACTGACAAACCCAGAAACATAATAGGGGCGAATTGGGATTCGAACCCACTATCATTGGTTTCTGGCGTGCCAGAAGGGACGCAACTCTGCACAGCGAATCACGGCGCCATGGACGACTGTGCCACCCGTGCCCCCCAAAAATAGGATGAAATCTGAGATACAGGATGAAATATGATATGTGATATTGCGATACAGGGCGATATAGAGAAATAGGATGAAATATTGAGATGAGTGATCATGACATATTTTGGGCTTTCTCTTTCAGGTTGCTGTCAGGGTGATATAATGTACTGAATGACAAATAGAACAAGGATGTGAACTGAGACTGTATATACGTCGGTCAAGAAGATATGTGTGGTGATAAACATGATTACTAGCTATCTGATCAAACAACAGCCAACTGACGTGAAGCTCATCTTGATATTATTTATTAGTCATACATAGTTCATCTGAAGTGCGACAGACCGGCGTGTGTTGCTATCGGTGACGTCTAAGAGGGCTGTAAACATCTTTTTCTCCAAGGACATAAGACCTTGTTCCAATATCACCTACTTGCAGGGTGCATAGAACTGTTGCAAAGTAGGTGATTGATTTGTCCACTAGCAACCAATTTATTTAATTTTGAATTTGAGTTGTTTTTTAAGGAAGCTGCGTTAAGTGGTTACTCGTACTCACTTACCCATATATTGAGATGAGTCACAGCGCCATGGCGCTAAAGTGTAACAGGCTCGGGGAAAGGGTTAGTTTAGCAATGTATCTAGATGTTTTGGGTTTAGTATTTGGACAATAAAGTTTGATGTGCAAGCGTCCATCAGTCTGTACACATGCTATCCATTTCAAAAGACAGATACACAACGACGGGGCGACAGTCTTTAGCTGAACATTGAAGGCACGCATATATCTGTCTGTTGTGTTAGAATGATCAGCGCCAAGGATGTACGCGTAAAAGTATATGTTCCATGGATAAAGTAGTGAAAATGGGTATGTTAAAAGTATTATTGATGGAGCACTGCGAGGTCCATAATGAGGATGACTCCACTATCCAGGGTCTCATCCAAAGGATGGAAGCCCTTTCGTAAGTCTATATGATGGCCAAGCTAGCGATGATATTTAATCACACGCTGAACGACTTTGAAATATCTGTTTGTTTGTCGCACTACACATTTATAGATATAACAGCTTAGCGTGGCGTGAGTCAGTTACATCTGAACAGTGGTGAGATAACAGGGACATATATAAGCCTATTTCTCTCCTTGTTCCGCCTCTCTGGCACAGTCACCGTGGAGAAGCAAAGGTATATGTAGCTCACCTGCATCTAGTGGGGGCTGTATATCTGGTACAGCTTCTCAATGTATCACTGTTTTGAAAGCATGGTACTCTTGTTTTTTAGATTTACATTTTCTAAAATTTGTCAGTTTATTTGTGAAATTCCTCATTTTGGTACTTATACTTTGCCACTCACAAGCCTCGATCTCGCGCATCAAGTTCAAGTTAGTGAGTGAGAGAGTTGGGTTATCAATCATTTTACCAGTATTTCAGATATATCAGGGCGTGTCAGCCTAAAACGGAGTGATTGAGTTGGGTTTAAAGAAACGTTTAACAGTATTTCAGATATATCAGGGCGTGTCAGTCTAATGTGAAGTGACAAAGTAGACACAATTTATGGATAACAACCTCTTAAATTACTGTAAAGGCGACGTTTCGGTAAAGAAGATAATTCGTGAAAACACCCTGAAGATACCTGTGAGATCGCACATGCACAGTGATTCCAAACATACCTTGTCGCTCAGTGGGTCTCGATACTCCTACATTTGACAGATGCTGGGTCAGCGATATCAAATCTTAAGATAATTCATGCGATTTAATCTGGTACATTTTACCTTTATATAATTATGGCATAAGCCTGCGGTGTAGTTGAGATGCAGGGTATTGGGTTATAAATACCCGACAAGTCAATCAGATTCGTAACATATCAAATGGGTCCATAGTAAGGTAAATTTAAAACAGAAATAATATTTTTTAGTTATCCGACAATCCAAGATGGCGAAGTACCAAAAGTACATTGATGCAAGTCGTAAAGGGATCAAGTTCATGGCTGAGAACCTGGACGAAAATGGTCAGTTCACTGGGGAGGATGTCAGGTACGACATCGACTCCATGTACAAACTGCCTAACCAACTACTCCTCGATGGCAGACCGAGAGAGGCCAACCGACTGCTCAACAATCTGAAGAAGAACTTCTTGCAGCAAAACGGAGACTTTCTGTCTTTTCCGGAGAAAACCGGTTGGGAGCGGAAAACGAGTGACTGGCACGTAACCTATAACTGGCCATACGTGAACGCTTGGATTTGTATGGCTGCCCAGAAGGCGGGGAGATTCGACATTTCATTCCCATCCTTCAAGTACGTTCATTCTATTCATTCTTTGTGTGACCCATGTAGATCCGAGGTAGAATAGGTCTTCAGCAACTCATGCTTGCCGTAAAAGGTGACAATGCTTGTCATAAAAGGCGCCTAAAGGGATCGGGTGGTCAGGCTCGCTGACTTGGTTGATGCATCTCATCGTAACCCAATTACGTGGATGGATGATCATAATGTTCATCATTGAATTGTCTGGTCCAGACACGATTATTTACAGTGTCACGTTAAACAACAAACACACAAACAAACAAACATTCTTCGTGTGCTGTCCTTGACTTACATGTTCAGGATCCTAATGACGTAATTAACGTGTAAACAGCCTCGACAGACTAAACTGGCCTATACAAATGCCACAACGTGTCTTCGATTCTATATACCTGGGTCTTCGGCGTGACGAGCGAACGCCTTAACCGCTAGGCTACCCAACACAAAAATTCCCCCCTAAAGATCCGGGTTAGAACGGCTCTTCAGCAGCCCATGCTTGTCATAAGATGAGACTAAAGGGATCGGGTGGTCAGGCTCGGTGATTTGGTTGATCATGTCATGATGTCAATCACTGGAATGTCTGGTACAGACGCGATTATTTATAGACCGTCGTCATACAGCTGGAACATTCCCGAGTGCGGCGTTTAACAACAAACAAACAAACACCAAAGCACCTACTGTTTTGTGAGGGCGGTGGGGTAGCCAGGTGGCTAAAGCGTTTGCTCGTCACGCCAAAGATCCGGATCCGATATGTGACATTGGTACAATGTATGAAACCCATTGCTGGAATCTTGAATTAATATTGCTAAAACCATAGTCACTTACTCACTAAGTCACTAGACTAGTGGTCAAAACGTTTGCGTTCCGAAGGCAGGCTTCGATACCCCGGCGAAGACCCAGGTTTGATTCCCGACCTTGGTACAATGCGTTTGGTCCATTTCTGGTGTCCCCCGCTGTGATATTACTGGAATGTTGCCAAAAGCGGCATTAAACCATACTCACTCACTCGCTCTCTTCAGCTATCTGAAGACGTTCTGGAACCCGAATCTGGGAGCGTTCAACTGGTGTGAGCCGTACGACGCAGCCAAAGAGGGGAGAGGCGTGGACCAGTCCAGCTGCATCTTCCTAAACTCGCACCTGGGCTTCACCTGCCTCTACTTCGGAGGTGGGTGGGCACTCATTAAACCTGGGCCTGCTAGTTACTGCTAACCTGATAGAACTGAGTGAGCTCAATCTCATTAAAATCAGACCTTAGTTCTTGCTACCGCTGAACAAAGATCTAAGGACAACCCATTACGGGTCACGTGAGAACGGGATATAACCATCAAATAAGATGGAATCGCTTGCAAAGTATTTCTATAGCTATATTACTGTAGGGAGTCCTGATCAGAATGGGTTCCAAGTATCCTATGTTTGTCGAGCTTGTCAAATGGCAGGGCTCGGACTAGGTAGATGGTGTCACATCGTACCCGGAATGTCTGATCGTTGCTCATGCTCTCCGTCGCTTGTTCTCCTTGTCCATACTCGCCT
Organism: Haliotis cracherodii; assembly: GCF_022045235.1. Lineage (NCBI taxonomy): Eukaryota > Metazoa > Mollusca > Gastropoda > Lepetellida > Haliotidae > Haliotis > Haliotis cracherodii. The sequence continues at coordinate 40,724,324 of NW_027266265.1, forward strand.
GTTTACAGGCCACTTTGATATAACTTATATAGTGCTGAGTGCGGCATTAAACAACGTTCCCTCAATTGCTCACTTTCTGCATATTCGTCATAACTTATTGTTATTGTTATCATTATCATTACGCTCACAAACCAGGCGAAGCGGTCGGGTAGCCTAGTGGTTAAAGCGTTCGCTCGCCCAAAGACCCGGGTTGAATTCCCGACATGGGTACAATGTGTGAAGCCCATTTCTGGTGTCCCCGCCGTGATATTGTTGGAATATTGCTAAAAGCGGCGTAAAACCATATTCACTCACTCACTATCTATTGCATTACGCTCACAAACCAGACGAGGCGGTCGGGTAGCCTAGTGGTTAAAGCGTTCGCTCGCCCGAAGACCCGGGTTGGATTCCCGACATGGGTACAATGTGTGAGCCCATTTCTGGTGATATTGCTGGAATATTGCTAAAACGGCGTAAAACCATACTCACTCACTCACTAACAAACCAGGCATATCCACAATGATTATAATAATCAATGTCCGAATACACGCAGATCTGGACAAAGCGAGATCAACTGGGGATGCTATCATCAAAGCGTTTGACGGTCAGCCCAACCTTGACGAAGGCCTGTACATGAAGATTTCAGGCGACAAGGGCGAGGTAGTCACCGAAGGCTGGGGCGAGGATCCCAAGAAGACACTCTTCTTCGTCGTCAAGAGGAAGGTAGGGGGTCAGATGTACTGGCAGCTCGGCTATCCGATCATATTCCTGTACAAGCTGCACCTGGCGACGGGAGAACCGCGCTACCTCGAGTACTCCAAGAAGGTCGCCGACTTTGCCCACTCCTGCCATAGCGACGTCCTCACCTACGACAAGAGCCACAAGGTGATGTACGGGGCGGGGCTTCTTGCAGCGGCTACAAAGGAGGAGAAGTATAAAAAGATGGCGGAAACCATTGCAGACAGCATCCTCGGCCATCAGGGGAAAGATGGACGCTGGCTGCCCGAATGCCCAATTCTGGACATATTTGATCAGACATCAGAAAATGCGGGCTGGTACAGGGAAATGTTCGTGGAATTCGATGCGTTTGAGCAGGATTAGAAGTTTTACGTTGAACAGTTGTGTTGACATGTTGTTATTTTCAATTTCTTTCTCAGAAAGGGTAAAAGAGAATTGAGAACATGTAGGAACATAACCCAAATGCGTACTTTCAGCATACAATTTACGTTCTTGTTTGTAATATAATGTCATATTATGACGTCTAAGCACAATTTTTTCATCAGTTCGTGTGTATACTTGATTGACACATTATCATGCGATTGATAATGTGATGCTCTCCTGTATATGACCTTACATGTGCCCAATAAATCCTCGCTTCACATATTTGCTAGGATATGTATTTTACGAAACTATATACTCCCTCTGTACAATAATATTTATTGACTTACAGGGCACGGGTGGCCCAACCATCTAACTATCGCTTCGTTAGTTGCACTTAAGAGGCTGGAGACAGAAAATTGGTTACCCGTTTTCCAGTAGCATGTTTCCAATTCGTTTAATGCGCCATAGTGCAGAGTTGCGACCCTTGGTCGTGCCAGGATCCAATGATCGTGTTCGAATCCCACCTTCCCCGATCATCATGCTTGGTTTGTCAACACGGCATCCGTGCTAAAACTCGTCTAAGACTAGGGCCCACTTGCACAAAACCATCTTAGCGCTACGGCTATCGTAATTCTATGTTTGGGAGTTAGAGCTACGATTGCTTTGCGCAAGTGTACCTGGGTCGAGTCTGGCTTTGTTCCAACAACAACCCCCAACATTATACACGTTTACTTGCAATATAATGAGGTAATTCACAGTACGGGTGGCCACACCGTGCCATACCTTGATCATCTGGTTTGAGTTCCTCCTGTAAGTTGTCCTTATCCAAGTAGTTGCCGCGTTAAAGGTCAGATTGATATGTAGGTATCTGTGTTAATATCTCGGTTTATGCAAGACACGAGGGTAGACCATGAACATGTGCATGAGTGAAAATATCGTTATCTGAACTGAAAGGTGGACGAACACAATTGTCTGGTTGCGCGTCTACTTTACATGAGTGTGGCCCAGTTATTTTACATTACCAGTTAGTGTGGTTCATGATGTATACAAACGGAATAAAGTAACCATGCTTCACAATAAGGCCAATAACTATAAGCAAACTACGTTTATAACAAACACGCTTATAACGAACTGACGGATATAACGAACTATTTCTTGGTCCTGTCCAGGTCCTGTATGCATGCCGTATATATGTTTATAACAAACTACAGTTATAACGAATTATAATTACTGGTCCCTTTGAGTTCGTTATAACCGTAGTTTACTGTATATATAATAAAAGTCAACAAAAAATAACAAACACGCTTAAAACGGACTGACGGATATAACGAACTTATTTTGAGTCCCGACCATTTGTTGTATATATGCTGTATGTATGCTTATAACGAACTACGGTTATTACAAACTAAAGTTAGTTGTCCCCTCGAGTTTCGGTATATAACCGTAGTCTACTGTATATTTATTCTGCAATTTAATAATGCAACTTTCAATTAGGAGATAAACCGACTGTGTTTTGAAATTTGATGTAGTCCCACTGTAGAATAGATAGCTCTTTATTATAATTTTGAACCGAGCGCTTTAGAATAGATACCTCTTTATTATAATTTTGAACCGAGCGCTTTGACGGCAACAACGCTTTGAAAACGGCGATCTCTTGCAACGCGTAATAACACAGGTGCACAGTGGCGCCCTCGACCTGTCAGGTTATTGTGTCATAAGGATGTATTGTAAAACATCCGTGTTACTTTAAGTATTAATAAAAACAAACGAGTTCTACTAAATAAGACATATTTCCATATCATAAATTAATGACGACCCAGTACAGTTACCAGAATACAAAAAATAAAAATATTTTGAATAGACGACTGAAGCCAGTATAGCTTTGGCCCTGTCTGTACTGTGCCATGTTTTTCGGCTGTGAGTAACCTTGGTCTACCCATTGACAGATAACGCGTTATCTCTGCATGACACTGCTAAAAAAACTTACTTTTACTTTGATCTACATTGACTTGATTGCTTAAACATATTGGACATTATGTCAAAGTCGATCAGGGGGTTTATTTACTACAAATAATTTAATTGTTTGTTTAACGCCACACTCAGCAATAGTCCAGCTAGATGACGCGGCCTGTAAATAATCGAGTCGGGACCAGACAATCCAGTGATTGGCATCATCAGCATCAGGCCGATTTGAACCTGGATATTTAGCTAAATCCGTAACTAGTGTTGCAAACATACGTTTGGCTGACGTTTGGAGTCCAACTTCCTTGGACTGTGAAATGCCTGACCCAACGACCCCCTTTAAATGTTCACGATAATCCACATCCCCGGTTGACTAGTACTGTTGGAAGCCTAGTTGATATTGAAGATAGTACGTTCCTAACAACACACTATCATAGCGAGATGACAAAACCGCCCGAACAAATAAACGTTTTGGGTTTTGAGCGAGTAAGTGAGTTGGGTTTAACACCGACTTTTACAGTATTCCAGTTAAATCACGACGTGTCAGATTAATGTGTGAGGAAAGCCCGAAGTGAAGCAGGTCTCAAACATTTACCACTTTGGTGAAACCCAAGAGCACGGGTATGGTGCTGACAAACTTAGAAACATAGTCGGGGCGAAGATAATTGGGTTTTGAGCCATGGTATGTATACCTGCACGTAGATAAGATTCAATTCACTGAATAAAAGAACAAAAGAGGCGTTCGTGACAAAGTCTACGGTGATTAATTCTGAGCTGAGATGTCTCACGAACCCTTCACAAAAGTCGGGGTCAAGGGGGAGATCCTTGAGGTACTCCAACAGCTGTGAAGGAATAGTCTAGTTGTGTTCTCCAGTTCTCCTTCGCCTGCGTCACTTTACGTGTCAACCAGTTTAAGGTCTAATTAACATACAGTAAACTACGTTTATGACGAACACGCTTATAGCGAAGTGACGGATATAACGAACTATTTCTTGGTCCTGTCCAGGTGCTGTATGTATGCCGTATATATGTTTATAACAAACTACAGTTATAACGAATTAAAATTAGTGGTCCCTTTGAGTTCTTTATAACCGTAGTTTACTGTATATATAATTTAAGACAACAAACAATGAAGATTCGTAAATATAAAAATACAATGTCAGATGTGACTCGCCGGTTGAAGGGTGATGCAAGAACCAGCCCTGACAAGAACATTGCACGCCATGCCTACTACATAGTCCATTCAGACAAGGGTAAGTGCATGTCAGACAATCAATATGATCCTTCCCAAACAGGGAAAACCCATGTCAGGCCTACAACATGGTCCAGCCAGACAGGGTCAGTGCATGTCAGACAATCAATATGATCCTTCCCAAACAGGGAAAACCCATGTCAGGCCTACAACATGGTCCAGCCAGACAGGGTAAGTGCATGCCAGGCCTATCAATATGATCCTCCCCAAACAGGAAAAACCCATGTCAGACCTACAATATGATCCTCCCCAAACAGGGAAAACCCATGTCAGGCAATCAATATGATCCTCCCCAAACAGGGAAAACCCATGTCAGACCTACAAGATGTTCCTCCCCAAACAGGGAAAACCAATGTCAGGCCTACAATATGATCCTACGAAACAGGGAAAAACCATGTCAGACCTACAATATGATCCTCCCCAAACAGGGAAAACCCATGTCAGGCCTACAACATGATCCAGCCAGACAGGGTCAGTGAACGTCAACCATACGATACGATCCTGACGCAATAATGTCTACAAGCATGAAACATTTATTCAGTTTTACCAATGGCTGAGCACAATTTCACAATGATACGGATGCCAAATTCTGAAAAAAAAGAAGTCCTATGCGGCATACATTCACCTTAAACGAATTTTAAGCCAATTCCAAACCTCATGCTAATGGATTTGACGTCATCAAGTGAACAGCGAACTTTTGGTGAACTTGAATACATGACACCTTTTTTATAGATAGCAACTTCTTTTATTCTTTGTCACGACGTTTAAGAGCAACTTCTTGCGCCTTCATCAAGTGAATGCATATTAAAGATATGGTGAACTGTTATAAACATCGCTAGGATTAGTTGTTGAGGACAATACACCATAAACACCTGAGAAATGTGATATTAAGAACTGAGAAATGTAATTTTAAGATCTTTGATAGGATTCCAGCTCGACGGATATCTCTCTCATCCATCCAATGTTCTCGGCAGTCTGGTCGAAGCGCTCCAGTATCGGGGAGGTGGACAGAAACATGCCGCTCTCTGTTCTCGTAGACATAATAAAGTCAGATATTTTTGTAGCCATGGTGGCATACTTCTTTTCTTTGGTGATGGCGGCCACGAGTGATGCTCCGTATGCAACTTTGTGACTCTTGATAAAGGTGTAGAGCGATTCTCCACACGAGTAGGCGAAGTCAAGATAGCGTCTGGCTCCTTCCAGGTAACGCTTCGTACCTGCAATGAGATGAGTTTAGTTAAATTAATATCTTCAATAATTCATGAAGCAATTCCACTCAGAAACAAAATAAAAACAAAGAGGACATGTTATATACCCTTCGCACAGATGGTATGTTCTTTCAAGAGAGCACACCACCAAGGATTAAATATAGCGAATTTTCACTGTTTTTTTCGAAGGTTCATAATTTTCGTAATGATTTCCCTATCGTGCGATTATATGTATCCCGCATCATACGTGTTGGCCAGAACGCTGTTATTTGTATGATGGGTCTTTCTCTGGTCTAATAACACATTTTTGCCTCATTTACATAAGTTTCTTTTGAAGATATTACTCTATAAACATAACCAAATAACTATATTTTTGCGTTTTGCGAGCTCATATTTCATTACGTTCGATACATAACATATTGAAAATACGAATTTGAGCCAGCATGATTGCAGGAAACCCCAGCTGTACTTACCGGTGGCAGGGTAGAATGTATCCAGCACAATTGCAGGAAATCAGGTAGACAGGTAGCGTTCAGCTTGCAAGATTACAGAAAACCCTAGCTGGACTTACCGGTGGCAAGATAGAGTTTAGCTAGCAAGATTGCAGGAAACCCCAGCTGATAGAAGAGATTAGGTGACTCCTTCCGCTTGATCCGGAAGAAGACAGCCTTGTCTTCGGGCCAACCGGATCGGATTAGTTGACCACTGCTGTCCATCTTCATCAGGAATTCTTCGTCCAGGTTGGGTTGGATGTCCATGAATCGGATCAGAGTGTCGCCAGTGCTGCAGGCTACCTCCATATCTAGCGGGAATAAGGCAAGGAATAGAATGTTGGAAAGAATGGAATTAGCTTTGGAGTCATGGTTTCACCATCAAAGTCATAGTTCAAAGTGCCTCCTTACTCACTGACACTTACATTGTAATGGATGCTACTGGTAGAGCTGGACGTGCTTAGACCTTTCGCGATCACCTGGCGTATCACTATTTTCCAGTGTTCCTTTCTTATAATTTTCATCTCAACCTTTACCGCCGCATAGAAATTGTTTCGGTAGATATTCAAGGCTGGTTATTCTCTGGCGTTTTGAATTCATATACAGTGCAGCTTATTGATATCAAATACCACCAGGAAGTTCAAAATGGGGATATTTCAAACCGGATTGTTGTAATTTTGTAATATTTCCAATGAAAATGATTATAGGTTTACGTTCAGAAAACATGAAGCCACAGTAAGGTATCACAAGGCATGGTTACAATTTCTTGCTAAGAACACTTCAAACCAGGACATTAATCGGCGTAGCTTCTTGCCAATATAATCCTATAATAAAACATGTAAACTATGCACTGATGAATCAGTGTTATTTGTAATTAACCTTGCATTCTCAAGACAAAGGTAACAGTGATTATAAAACCATTTTGACAACAAGAAATGATTAAATATTTCATCATGACAATAAGAATACCCAGGATCTGAAATAGATATGAATTTTACCTATATTTTGAATTTAAGTAAAATGGAAATCTTTTGAAAGCATATTGCCACATTTAACACTTTCAAGACTTTTGACATCAAAAAGAAAGAGAAGGAAATGTTTTATCTAAAATAACATAATGATAAATAAGAACAGGTAATATATACGTTTACTCTCGGATATAACGATCTCCGAGTCCGACTAATGACGTCCATTTTTAAACACGTCATAGAGTGAGTAGATGAATATTGTTTTACGCCTCTCTTAGCAATATTCCAGCAATATCACGGCGGAGAACACCAGAAATGGGCTCCATGCATTGTACCCATGTCGGGAATCGAACCCAGGTCTTCGGCGTGACGAACGAACGTTTTAACGCTAGGCTACCCGACCGCCCCAATACGTCAGAGAACCCACCTCCACAGAAGAGTGCCGTGTATCCAAGATGCCCACACATGAAAGCACAGAGGCTCTGTTCTAGGGTGTCCACATCCGGGTTATAGGGCTGATTCCAAAGGAAGCCCTTCTGTACAGGGTCATAGAAGGTCCTGATGTAGTTGAAGGCTGGGACGGAGATGTCGAACCTGCCACCCCTCTGAGCAGCCACCGCGATCCACCCGTTGATATATGGCCAGTTGTATGCAAGGAGGGGGTTGCAGCATTTCCTTTCCCATCCCTTCTTCTTGGGGTAGGAGTAGAAGTCACCGTTAGGTTGGAGGACGTTCTTTTTAACGTGGTCAAAGATCTTGTTGGCGATTTCTTGCTTGCCCCACAAGAGGAGTTGTGTTGGTAGTTTGTAAAGGGCAGAGAACTCCCCTTTAAGTTCTTCTTGTTGATAGAGAGCGTTCTCGTCCATCTGGGAAATAAGGCAGTTGACAGCCTTCAGACTAGCATCCCGGTATTTCTGAGTGTCCATGATTGGCTGGAACATAGTGTATTGTCATGAACATAACATTTATTCTAAGATTGGTTTGTTTGTTGTTTATTTGTTGTTTAACGCCACACTCAGAAATATTCCAGCTTTATGACGCCGGTCTGTAAATAATCGAGTCTGGACAAGACAATCCTGTGATTGACATCATGAGCATCGATCCACGCAATTGGGGTACGATGACATGCATCAACCAAGTCAGCGAGCCTGACCACCCAATCCCGTTAGTCGCCTCTTAACGACAAGCATAGCCGCCTTTTACGGCAAGCATGGGTTGCTGAAGACCTGTTCTACCCCGGATCTTCACGGGTCCCTCTAAGAACTAAGGTCACATTTGTAAGTATCTTTGGCAGAAAAAATATTCTTTGTCACTGTCATGATTTAGAAAAGATATAACATAAAAGGGGAATTAAGCACAGAATGATATCAACATGAAGAAGGTTCGTTTATAGTCCGTGTTGGCTTCTACAACACGCCTGCTGAAGTACCTTTGTATTTATGCTGTGACACCTGCGACCTGATTTTACTATCACTAATTTTACCATGTATACTCTACATGAACGTACTCTTGATAAACTGTCTCAAATCTCAACATATATTTCAAGGATAAAGGACATCTGTCTTTAGTTCTGTGTGACCTGCCAATACCCGGATAAAGGACAGTTGTCTTTTGCACCGTGTGGCCTACCGATGCCTAGATAAAGGGCACCTGTCTTCAGTGTCGCGTATCCCACCAATACCCGGATAAAGGACATCTGTCTCCAGTACCTTGTGGCCTGCCAATACCTGGATAAAGGTCACCTGTCTCCAGTACCTTGTGGCCTGCCAATACCTGGAAAAAGGGCACCTGTCTCCAGAACCTTGTGGCCTGCCAATACCTGGATAAAGGGCACCTGTCTCCAGTACCTTGTGGCCTGCCAATACCTGGATAAAGGGGCACCTGTCTCCAGTACCTTGTGGCCTGCCAATACCTGGATAAAGGGGCACCTGTCTCCAGTACCTTGTGGCCTGCCAATACCTGGATAAAGGGGCACCTGTCTCCAGTACCTTGTGGCCTGCCAATACCTGGATAAAGGGCACCTGTCTCCAGTACCTTGTGGCCTGCCAATACCTGGATAAAGGGCACCTGTCTCCAGTACCTTGTGGCCTGCCAATACCTGGATAAAGGGCACCTGTCTCCAGTACCTTGTGGCCTGCCAATACCTGGATAAAGGGGCACCTGTCTCCAGTACCTTGTGGCCTGCCAATACCTGGAAAAAGGGCACCTGTCTCCAGTACCTTGTGGCCTGCCAATACCTGGATAAAGGGGCACCTGTCTCCAGTACCTTGTGGCCTGCCAATACCTGGATAAAGGGCACCTGTCTCCAGTACCTTGTGGCCTGCCAATACCTGGATAAAGGGGCACCTGTCCCCAGTACCTTGTGGCCTGCCAATACCTGGATAAAGGGCACCTGTCTCCAGTCTACGTACTCTACCAATACCCGGATGAAGGGCACCTCTCTCCCGTGTCGGGTTTAAAACCCTAACGAGTAGGCGGGGCTTAATTAGCACAGCTAGCTAGGCCAGCAAGCTGATTGGATATTACCACAAGCGGGGCACGCGATCGTTTCCTTAGCTGTTGTATATATAATACTGGTATGGATTCCATGTATGTTACGAGTATGGCGAGTGGGGGCTTGTCAAGTAACCTTCATTTAACGAGAACTATACTTGTCTGACCTTCAGTCTCACAACAACATGTAACTGCAGTAGATTATTTCATAATGTATGCCAGCAGTCAGACCAGCTATCATAAAACACCCAGTCATGTGTATAGTGTAAAGAAGGGATATTGTGATTTGGAGGAAATATACTAAACAAACGGTCGAGTCTGAGTTTGGCAATCACTTGTAATCCATGCGTCCAAGATGGTGACAATCCTGATTATTTCCGTCAGTTTTGTCGGTCACGGGTAGGCGTTCACTTGTACTTCTTCAGAAATCACAATTCATCTTCCGCGATACATTCACATTCCATGACCACTCGAAACCCATTATCACTGTCAGAGCCGAACACATGGGCAAGTTGTGCACTGGACACCGCGAAATGGAACGACGTCAGTACGCTCGATGCTTCATCATTTTATACACAGATCAACGAATATTTTAAACACAGAGAGGTCTCACAACAAAATACATGAAAGTACCGAAATGAGAACAATAAACGCATTTTCAGAATTAGCATGCTTCGCTTTGAAATTGATAGGCCAAATGTGCAAATAAACCTTATTTACGCGCCGCTTTCGATGTTTTGCATACGATATTTGAATTAACGATGCTACGATCTAGCCAAGTCTGCCAAGTTGTATATACTCATGAGAATTGCACTTTCAGTTGTTCATGGAAGACCACGAATACAGATGAACAGTGATGTCTGGCGTGATGACACAGTTATAATGTTCATGGAAGCCAACTAATACAGCTGAATAGCAATGTCTGACCTGATGACAGTTTTTTTGTTCATGGAAGCCCACGAATACAGCTGAACAGTGATGTCTGACGTGATGTCACAGTTATAGTGTTCCCGGAAACCCATGAATACAGCTGAACAGTGATGTCTGACGTGTTGACACAGTTAAAGTGTTCGTGGAAGCCCATGAATACAGCTGAACAATGATGTCTGACGTGTTGACACAGTTATAGTGTTCCCGGAAACCCACGAATACAGCTGAACAGTGATGTCTGACGTGATGACAGTTATATTGTTCATGGAAGCCCATGAATACAGCTGAACAGTGATGTTTGACGTGTTGACACAGTTATATTGTTCGTGGAAGCCCATGAATACAGCTGAACAGTGATGTCTGGTTCGATGACAGTTATATTGTTCGTGGAAGCCCATGAATACAGCTGAAAAGCGATGTCTGACCTGATGACAGTTTTTTTTGTTCACGGAAGCCCACGAATACAGCTGAAAAGTGATGTCTGGCGTGATGACAGTTATATTGTTCGTGGAAGCCCATGAATACAGCTGAAAAGTGATGTCTGACGTGTTGACACAGTTATATTGTTCGTGGAAGCCCATGAATACAGCTGAACAGTGATGTCTGACGTGATGACAGTTATATTGTTCGTGGAAACCCATGAATACAGCTGAACAGTGATGTCTGACGTGATGACTGTTATATTGTTCGTGGAAGCCCATGAATACAGCTGAACAGTGATGTCTGATGTGATGACACAGTTGTATTGTTCACGGAAGCCCACGAATACAGCTGAACAGTGATGACTGACGTGACGACACAGTTATATTGTTTATGGAAGCCCATGAATACAGCTGAACGGTGATGGCTGACGTGATGACACAGTTATATTGTTCGTGGAAGCCCATGGATACACCTGAACAGTGATGGCTGACGTGATGACACAGTTATATTGTTCGTGGAAGACCACGAATACAGCTGAACAGTGATCAGGTTGCTGTTGTGTATGATCAACGAGGTGATGATTACAAAACGGTTTCACGTTACACTCACGGACACTCTACCACTAGACCACAGAGGCAGCTCAACATAAAGACGGTCCTGTCGTGGGCCTAAATCCACCGTAGGATGTGAGGACACCCTGAACATTATCACAAGTATAAACAGTTCAGTGTGCAGACAATGTTTAAAATACGTTGAAAATCAGTTGTGTATATTTTTCCGTCTTTGCCAATACATTCAAAACTGTAACACTATATAAAATAATGTTGTTCTGTGATATAAGTTTAATTCACATAATCTTGATGAAAGCAAAGGCCTGTACTATAAGCAGTCGTCTTGGTTCCTTTTAAGATGCACGAGGGAGAGAGAGTTAGCTAAAAAGATACAGTTATTGTAGAAACTGAACTTACCGGTTTGACCTTAGTGAAGGGCGCGTGCGTCCGCTCAGCTCAACTTGACAAAGACAACTAGATAAAGACTCAAAAGTATATGCAAAACCACGAGGTGTCCCTCAAATTGGGTCACAAGAGAATGAGGTCATCTTATCAAGCATGAGACTATCACATTCTCGAAAAACTAAAAAACATGAACAAGGCCACTTACGTGAGTGAGCTGGGTTTAACGCCGCTTTGAACAGTATTCCAGTTATATAACGGTGTGGCAGCTTGATGTGGAAGAAAAAAACCCAGGTTATGCATGTCTTAGTCGTTTACCTCATTGGTGAAACCCACGAGCACGGGTATGGTGCTGACAAACCTAGAAACATAATCGGGGCGAACCGGGATACGAACCCAAGGCGTGTCCAAGGGACACAACCCTGCACAGCCAGTTGTGGCGCCTTAGACGACTGTGCCACCCGCACCCCATCAAGGCCACTTGAGTACGACAATGGAAGTGTCAAAGAGATAAAACACTACAACTACAGTAAAATACGGTTATAACGAACACGCTAAAAACGAACGGATATAACGAACTAACTTTTTAGTCGCGACTATTTGCTGTAGTTATACTTTATATATGCTTATAACGAATTACGGTTATAACGAACTAAAATTAGTAGTCCCTTTGAGTTCGTTATAACCGTAGTTTACTGTATGTTCTGAAATAACCAGTGTTAACCTTGTAACTATGCAGTAACATGAATGTGTGTGTCAGGGGCTCAGATCTTCAAGCCTCACTGTGACACTCCACATACAAATACACTCATATTACTACCTGGCGTTTACTAGGTGGTTTTCTTTACAGATTAAAAAACCCTGCAATACTAGAATTTGTCGAATCCCCTAGTAGTGTTGCGTCCCATGGGTGTTGCAGGATCCTGTGGACCAACATTTGCCCTTATTATGATCCTTGGTTTGTCAGCAACAAAAATGTGCTCGTGAGTTGCCAATGTCTAAAACCTATTTCACTTTGGGATTGTCTCCCACATTAAGCTGACACACCGTGATATGACTTAACTGGTGCTCAAGGCAGCGTTGAACTCAACCCTTCTCACTTACTCACACGACGTTCCAAGATCCGATGCATGTGGTTTTGGTTATCAGAACCAAACCAGTGTTCGTGGAATTCATGTCAACCTAGTCAGCGAGCCTGACCAGTGTATGAGATGGCTGTCCACATCATCACACTACCGCCGCCACGGTTATGGGCCGGGAAGGCGAAAATCAATCCCTCAGAGTTAGAAATTACGTTCGCCTTCCCGGTCATCACAAAAATTCTTATTATGGCAGATGATCGCCTTCCCGGTACTTGTTAATTACAAAGAAAACACCAATGAAATGAGGACACTATCTAATCTGGGCAACAAAGTCAATATATAACAAGAATAGTATAACATATCATATATCATGCATGTATTTGAAGATGTATATAGACATACATTTTATCATTTATGTAATAATTCAGTTCATTCCCAGTGCACCTTATCTGCCACATCATCAGTGTAGTCCATTGTTGTCGTCAATTGGTTCAACAGATCTTCTTTCAAGGCACGGAGTCTAGAGTCAATCACTCGGTATTTTCTCTTCCGAGCAGGTGCTCTTGGGTGAGCGCCTAGCTGTTCAACACTCACTTCTGTTAGAGATCGTTCACGTTTCAGAAGATTCACTACCTCGAAGATGTTAGGGTGAGTCTTCTGGGCGCTCTTGTTCAGGTGATGATGCCATCCTTCAAGGTCGACGAGTTCAATGGAAGTTAGAAATAACATTCTCTGAGTTCAATTTTTTTTTTATCTCTTTCTTCACTTTTCCGTCTCACAACACCCCAGTGTCCTCAATGTATAAGTGTCCGTTGTATACATAACGAGGGTACACATCACTGATCTATTCATTCGCCTTCCCGGTCCCCAGTCCCTTACCCCTCCATTCGCCTTTCCGGTACTACTGGTAAATATATTTTCGACTTCCCGGCCCGACACCGCCGCCACATCTATCCACTTCCTGTATGCAGTTTCGGGCATAGCGTTCCCGCGACGCCTCCCATCCGCACGGCGAAACATAAAACGTGACTCATCATTGAGCCAAACCTGTGGTCATACTCAGTGACCTTGACACCATTGACGTCGCAGCCGACGATGCAGGCCGCCTCAATGACCCCGTGGAACGGGTCCTCTGGTGCGAATACCTTCAGTGGGTAAACGGTTCATCACTGTGTAGGCTGTTATCCTACGCAATCCTGGTATTGCCGTAGTTGTTGAGGTGTCCGTGGTGGTTCTTCCACGTGAGTGACGAAACCGTATGAACCTGCCCCGTGCTCTAGTAGTGATACGTGGTCAACCGAATCTGGGAAGTCCCGTGTGTCTGATCACCGTTCCGCAGTCATGTAACGGTGCTTGGTGCTTAGTGGCAAAACCTGGCTACGACTGAAGATGATTCGTCTGGATGCGATTTTGCGTTGGGCTTCCATCAGTCGTGGCATGTTTTCGCTGTTCACTTGCTGTCAGATTCTGATGGCATGCAAATGAAAACCCGACGGTATGGCCCAGCAAGTGATGTTGCACGTGGATGTCATGTTGGTGTGTTTTGGCGCCAGGCTCTCGCGTGGTTGTGTTTTTAGCGATTAAAAAATGGTTTTTACACCAAGTCTCTGCAGTACCTAAATTTTTCCACACAATCGATTCCAATCCATGCAGAATTGACCAATTCATTTTTGGTATAAATTTTGTGTGATATCAGCATCACTGTCATATACATGTACTTTACTACTTTTGCGGGTTTATTTTTGTGCAGAGTATATAACTTAAAATTGAGCCTTCTTTCATAAAAGCATGAAACTAGACACAGTGATAGTTCTTCATATGGGCAATGATTGTGTTCAGGGGTAAAGCCACTTCAGTTTCTATTTCCATCGGCCATAGCGGCCATTTTCCACTTGGTCAGGTCTTTGTTGATTGAGGATGCTTGAAATATCTTTTTCACATTTGTTCTGGATACAAGGCATCTTTTAGCAAACTAGAAACTTTTTTGTCTTACTCCAAGCATGATGCACTTGGCATTTTGTTTCCAAACAACCCCTTCATGGGGACTCAAACCAAGAGATCAATTCCATGTCCATTTCCATCAGAAGTAAAGACATCAGAGTACAAAACTGACCATTACAATTCTTTTATTGGAGGTTGTATATTGTTACACCATGAATAAATGACAAAACAACACTACATCAACATGAAATCACAACTCTCTAGTACAATTATACACATCTCAAGGTGATTTGAAGATGGAAAACAATATAATATTAGACAATAGCACTTGTTTGAAATTATCATCTAAATTGTCTATATAAACTCTAATATGTTTTCACAACAGTGCTAAATATGTGTTCAATAACTAGTGTTTGAATAATGCTGTGCTGATAAGACAAACTTGTGTGATGGCGTCAACATGAACAAGAGGTATCTTTGGGATAATATATGAAGTTAGTATATAAACTGATGTATGACTTCTCATGATAAAACATGATATGTCAGAAATGTATAAACTCTACAAAATATTTTAACCTATCAACATACTTTCACTGGTCATGGAACAGTTTCACATTCACCAATCTCATTAAAATCAGATTTTAGTTTTCGCTATCGCTAAACAAAGATCTGAGGACATCCCATTAAGGGTCACGTCAGAACGACCTTTCATCCAACCAATCAGAGCGTCGCTTACCAGATCATGAAAGTGACAGTCGGAATGTGTTTTCTGATCATGCAACCACGATATATTTAATACAGGGTATTCTGAACGACAGTTACGGGTTTTATGATTATATCCATACAATCTAGGCCATCTATGAGCCATTCCAGAATGTTCTTCTTATCAGTTTTATAATTTTTAATCGAGAATACGTCAAAATATGTTTCGCAGCGTAGTCGCCAGTTGGAAACTAGTGTCGTAAAAGCTGCCTTCTGATTGACCAATGTTGATTTCTTGTCAGTCATTTCATTGGTCGGTCAAAATTCGTGAAAGGTTGTTCTGACGTGACTCGTAATGGGATGTCCTCAGATCCATGTTTAGCGGTAGTGAGAACTAAGATCTGATTTTAATGAGATTTCATATTCACAGACTGGGGTTACAAATAAGGATTGTTATAATGTGAAACTTGGAATCATGGACACACTAAACATTTGGTGGCCAACCCCTCCTTGCTTCATAGTGCCTTTTATCTTTTTTAATTGGTTTACAAAACAACTGGCCCAAAATTCAATGTTGGTAGTCGAAAAAACTTGCAGACTATTACTGCTACTTCCGAATGAAAAACAATCTCGAAGGTTACACAATCATGGAAGTATTAATGCGAAACAATACCAAAAGATAGTTGATCATGTTGTGATTCATCAACACGTTCTCATGACATAGTCAGAATCGTACAATCGACTCTGCTTTATGCAGAGATTTCTTTTGGATTGCTTTATTTATTTGTTAGAATAGAGATTTTTATTCATAATCTCATGGGAGTTTTCATTTCACTCTAAAACAGAGTGGGCAAAAATGTTTTTGTCAAAAGTCATTTTATTTCATTTTAAATTTCAGTGTTGATTTGTGTGTAAACCAACTAAAAACAGTATAAGGCCTAGGAGAAAAAAGCTCAACATACATGAATGTTCACAGCCCTTGGACTGTCAGCTTGATGGAAGAGAGTAGACCCAGGTGGTGAGAGTCAGGGACGTTGACCGACCACCTCGGTGAAACACAGAAGCACCAGTTTGGTGCTGACAGACCAACGATCATGGCAAATTTAGAATGGGGCTGGAGCACCCTAGCAGGCGTAAGAGACACAAGTCTGAGCTGCTATGGCAAGTCCTACTGCCCTGGACCATTGGGCCATCCTACCTCCATCCATTACAAGACAAGTGAATGTCGAAATATTTTCACAGCATGAATGATGAGTACTGTCTGATTGCCTGAGTACTAAACGTTTCCACATTTACACAGATCATAAAAAATAGCATCCAACACATTGAGACAAACATCAATACACAAAAATCTCCTTCCATCTGATATCCCATTGGATACAATATATACATAAAGATATATATACATGTATTGGATTTCCTCATCTATAGGTCATACATGCAGCATTATAATCAAGGATGACTATGCTTGAAAATATTTGAGATAACAGTTACAGGTGGAGAAGTGTAACAATGAAACTAGATCATGACATCCCAGTTTGCTTTCTAATTCTCGGGTGTCTGCAGCTCCCTTATATATTCCCGTCCCCGATAATATATTAGGGCTGGGACGAGTCCGAATTTACTCCCGGGTACCCACCCCCCTATTACCCGACCCTACCCGGGTACCCACTGTAGGTCTCAAGAGTTTAGTACAAAATGTCCGATTGGTCATTATTTAACATGTTATTAAACAATCTGGTCATGCATACACTGAAGTTGACTCAAGTTATATCTTTATTCAAAGATTTGAAAAGTCAGAAAGAATGGGTGCATAGTCAGAAAGAAATGCGAACATTAGTCACTTGTACTGTAACCATAGAGTTCTAGATAGTTTTTGTCATAAAACAATATATCACGTGACTAACCACGAGTCCGGGTCGTCCTTCTCAGTACCAACCCGACCCGGGTACCCGAGTACCCCGTCCCAGCCCTATAATATATATCAATATAAAGGGGAACCTATGAAACATCGCCACAAAACATTAACAAAATATATAAAAGTACAATACAATGAAGGCATTATGGAGGGTCTCGATGGGGTAAACTTTTCAGCATAAAACAACTATAAACAACCATTTGTAAATGTAAGAGTCAAACTTTCATTGTAAAAGATTAATGTAAAATATCCATTAATGAATGCTAAGCGTAAATTAAAACTTTACTGCTTATTGAAATCGTGCTAAAATCATAAAGAACAAGATTTAATGACACAACAAAACCAGTCAGTGTTTGGTATTTGCAAAAAACAAATTGCAGTAATGAAACAAAAGCTTATGATCCACATTTGCAAAAAGATGATTTCATAGTTTAGATTCAACTTGACAGCTTGTCCCCTATTCGCATGTTTTTTTAACTAAGCCAAAAGCACAAATACTAAAGTACTCACGGAAATGAAAAAAAACTGTTTTTTTCTACCTCGGATCTTAAATAAATGCAGTTAATATACAAAATATGTAAATATTCAAACAACTAAATTAGTATTAGCTGGGCCGTGGCACAAATACAGCGTATCAAATGTTTTTATGCCTTTTTACACGTAAAAGTGTGTAAAAATGTGAATAAAACAGACTATTGTGAAACAGGGCATAACCAGGTGTAAGTAGATCAAGGTGACCTATGACAACTTGACGACAGGTGAGAACAGGTGCATAATGCCTATAGTCTGTTTCTGCTATGTCAATTTGGACTTAGTTTTATTTTTGAATGTTGAAAGTGCCGACAAATTACCTCCTGTAAAGTACATTTTGTATTGTTCACTGAGATCAAACTAGCAAATCCAGACTAGTACTTTTCGAGTTGTTTTGTCATTTCGTATTTACAGCTACGCAACACTTTGTGTCGATTTTTAAATTGAGAAAAAGTTTTTTTTCATTTCCGTGAGTACTTTAGTGACGAAAGGCCCCTTATTTCACTGACTACTGACATGTGACCTCACCCATCAAGACCCTCATAATAACAGATCTGTTACAAGAACAACAAAGAGCCATCTCACACAACACCAATATCTTGCATGGATACTAAAACTGTTTCAAAAATGATTACTCGTCCATGATAGAATCTGTGAAAAAATCAACTCGTGTTTTTGGTTAAAAGCAACACCAGAGAACCACATATATATATATATCTGTCATGTGTTTAATGACTGATAAGTGTTCAGTAGTGAGAGAGTGAGAATGTTTATAGGACGCTTTTATCAATATTTCAGCAATATCACCGTGGGGGACACCACAAATTGGCTTCACACATTGAACCCATATCGGGAATCCAATCCGGGTTTTCGGCGTGACGAGCGAACACTTTACCCACAAGGCTACCTGACTGCCCTATATAGTGTTCAGTATCCTGAAGGCAGTATTATTTTGTGATGGTCATGATCATTATTGATCCACAACCATAATCAACCGCCTCTATGGTTCGGTGGAAAGAGCGTCTGTCCTGAGAGAGATGAAACTCAGCGGTTCATCCCTGGCAGCGTCATTTACCGTATTCGACGTAATAAGCGCCCAGGGCGCTCTCAAAATTAGAAATAGGGGGCTCTTATTAGAATATTATTTTGTCGAAAAAAAACAGAGTTGAAAGATAAATTTTGTGGTTTATGCTGACAGCCTGAAGTGTTTATATAAGAGAGATATATTTTTCCAGAATTTAATTGCCCATGATTAAGGGTGCATATAACACACGAGTGCATATTATATGCAAATAAATAAGTATTGTGTACATTGATCAAACGGAAAGGGTGCTAATTGGGATTGTCCACAAGCCAATATATTAGCACATATCGCAATGGGCGCTTATTGGAGCGGGGAGCTTATTACGTCGAATACGGTATATTATAAAGATGTTAAAAGATGGTACCTATTGTTACCCTGCATGGTGCTCAACATAAAAAATGATAAAATAAGGACCAGTTGAATCAGTATACAGTGTCTGAGTGGGGTATCCATGTTAAACTGCGGCATGGTATCTCAGTTGCCTAGCACTATAAAGAAGGCATTAATCTGTTCCAGTACAAGTGCATGCATACATGTCGCTGTATAACAGCAATAATCTTGAATGTGACGTTTAACCCATACACCTCACCACAACCACAATTCAAAGTACATCCAGTTAGGGTTAGTCAATACAACTTCCATACAATTCTCAGTGATACTGCAGCTACATCCAAGTCTGGGACACTTCATGTAACTCACATGTACCCATGTGGAAATACAGTCTTCTGAGCTGAGCTGCAAGACATCACTATCTTCATGGCTTCTTTCACCTGCCTAAGTCAGGTGAGAACAGATTTTATATAACATAGGATCATGTACTGGCATACTAAATATTGTATTGCTTCCAAATGTAAATTACCATTACCATAATGAGTCAACATTTTACCCCTCCAGTATACATATAAGTCAAGAATGGTGCTATTAAAAAGGTGAGGTAGACATCAGGTATTTTTATTAAGTGTTAATTTCTGTGACAACAACTAATCAAACTAATTGTAGATATAAATACAGAGAAGGATTTGATAAGCCTTGCTTTTATGATCTTATGGGTAAACTGGTCAAACATTCTAAAAAAAACCCAGGGTATTTTATTCATCATCAAAGCTTTCTAAAATGAAGGGCATATATTATAGGATACCAGTAAATTTGGTAAATGTCACACAGATGACATCCCCAGCTTAACATGCTTATGGACCTGCTGGAGCTATTGTTACAAAGGATCCTCTAATGACAAAGAGGTTAATGCCCTTGTCCATGCCCTGTAGAAGGTATTGCACATCCTAGTAAGCTTATCAACTGACCCAGTGTCTAATCTCGTGATGAAAGATTGAAGTGGTGGCATATACTAAGACTAGATCAAACACATGCCTATCACAGCCACGATGTCTGCATGACCTGCTGGTCTTTGTTTCAGTCAGGTTCGCAACAAAAAAATAGGTGGTGAGTTTGAAGTCACAGCTCCACAATGCCATTTGAAAATGAAATGCAAAGGATGAACTAAGTACAGTAACTTAAGATCATAACGACGAACTCAAAGGGACCAGTAATTTTAGCTTGTAGTTCGTTATAAGCATATAAGCAACATATACACAGCAAAAGGCCGGTACCAAAAAGACCCATTTGATGTATCTGTCAGTTCGTTATAAACGTGGGGGCACGGGTGGCCCAGTCGTCTAAGGCGCTGCAATTCGCTGTGCAGAGTTGCGTCCCTTGGGCACGCCAGAAACCTATGATTGGGGGTTCGAATCCCGGTTCACCCCGATTATGTTTCTAGGTTTGTCAGCACCTTACCCATGCTCGTGGGTTTCACGGAAGAGGTAAACGTCTGAGACCTGCATCACTTCTGGCTTTCCTCCCACATTAAGCTGACACGCCGTGATATAACTGGAATACTGTTAAAAGCAGCGTTAAACCCAACTCACTCACTTACTCGTTATAAGCGGGTTCGTTATAAACATTGTTTACTGTACATGAAGACAGGGACCCAACAAGGAGAACCCCAATGCCCTTACTCTTGTTGACATATCATCAAAGAGACCTACACACTGGCCACTATATTATATCTTCTGTTGCATTGCAACTGTTGTTGTTCAAAGTAGTCGAGGTACTGAAGTTCACTTTTATTCAGTGATAAACAACCTGAGTGTTGAGAAGGTGTAAACCCAGCTATTTGTACAAAAAACACACCACCCAATGCTTGGATATCATGCAGGTAATTATTTCTATCAACATTTTGTGAGGAATTTTTTGATACTTTGTGAAATTTTAAGGGAGAGGTTCACAGATGTGACTGAAGATATTACAGATCAAATTGATGTTTTCTTATGTAATGAATAAAAACCTTTTTTGTTCTTGTTACTGTTTCCTTTAGCTTCAATATATTACCTATTTGTTACTAAAATTAGCAATACTTGTTGATAAAAAAAGTGAATTAAAATTTAGAAAATTTAAATAGAAGGTATAATCATATAGAGCACAAAATAAACCTTAGCTATGACAATTGTCTTTCCACATTCTAGTGACCTTGACCTTTCACAAAAGCCAATAAAAGCATGTACCTAGTACAACTAGAGACAACTATTAAGAGATACTATACCCCTAGTTTGGTGAAAATGCTACAGTAAAATATCACTGAGGTCATCAGTTTTTATTTCATGAGTAGTGACTTTGACCTTCAAAATCTGTCATTCATATGCCAGAAATGAGACCCTTCTCATATGAAGTACAAAAACTCTGACAAGTACAGTGACAATGTAGTAGACCAACTGGATATTCAACTGATTTCATATACCTTATTTCAGATAACCTTTTTTAAAAATAAAAACTTACTTCATAGTAAAAAATACCATTGAGGTCATCGGTTGCTGGTAGGATTATTTCATAAGTAGCAACCTTGACCTACAAAATATGCCAATCATATGCCAGAAATGAGAACCTTCTCATATGTAGTACAAAGACAAGTACAGTGACTATGTACTAGATATTCAACTGATATTTCAAAAATATAACCTTACTTCATTTGTTAATGGTGTGATGAACATCCTCCAGACATTTGAAATGTGTCCAATGGTTCTGAAGGAAAATAGGTTGTCACAACAATTTGCTACTTCAGCTATTCTGAAGTTCTGAAAATCAATGTTCAGTAATTCTGAAGAAGGGTTTGTATAATTTCAGTGCTAACAGATGGCCAGACAGAACCATGACACATGCATATATTGAGGATGTCAAGGTGACCTGAAGACAAAAGTATATCAAAATGTCTGTCCATGAAGTGCTACTTTCCTATTCTTGTGTCTTCAGTGTCTAATATCCAGTGCAGTGTTTATCATGAATTGCTACTTTCCTATTTGTGTGTCTTCAGTGTCTAATATCCAGTGTAGTGTTTATCAAAAAGTGCTACTTTCCTATTCACATGTCTTCAGTGTCTAATATCCAGTGCAGTGTTTATCATGAATTGCTACTTTCCTATTCGCCTATCTTCAGTATCTAATATCCAGTGCAGTGTTTATCACAAAGTGCTACTTTCCCATTTATGTGTCTTCAGTGTCTAAAATCCAGTGTAGTGTTCATTGCAAAAAGCTACTTTCCTATCCTTGTGTTCCAGCATCTAAAATCCAGTGTAGTGTTCAATGCAAAAAGCTACTCTCCTATCCTTGTCTTCCAGCATCTAAAATCCAGTGGTGTTCAAAGCAAAAAGCTACTTTCCTATCCTTGTGTTCCAGCATCTAAAATCCAGTGTAGTGTTCAATGCAAAAAGCTACTCTCCTATTCTTGAGTCCCCATGTCTACAGTTCAGTGTCATGAAGTACTTCCCTGTCTGCACCCGCAAAGATTGATTAATAAGTTGACTTTACATTTTGTTTGTTTTAACACAACAACCAATCAGAGACCTCGTACTACTGAGTAATGGATATTTTAACCCTGTGTGAATTAAAAGCATGACTCTCATTAGTCAGCATAATCTCACTGTAGAATGCCTTATGTAGCTCACTGGTGCATTAGCAATCTGCTCTTCATAATATTTTATGCCTGTAAATAATTTCATGAAAATAAAATGACAAAAAAAGTGCAATTTTTGGGAGGACAAGAGTAAAAATCGTAACATAAATTACGCCAAAATTGTAATGGTTGGCATCTCTGCAGATTGTACGCCCAGGACCATCTGAGCTTCTCAGTGATGAGCAACCCACCGCCCACTGGGCTAGGCAACCAATACAGAGACAATCAAAAGTGATGATACCACTCACATCTCATGTGCAACTTTCCAAATATTCTACAAAGATCAATATCACAAAACACATAACATTAACATAACAAGATGGACAAAATGTTCGGGACAGAATCTAGCTTCTCCAATATTGCCACCACTGGCAGTGAAATATTCATATTGTCAACATTTTGGGGTATAACAATAAACACAGGTATCCAATTCAACACATTGCTTTGGCATACATTTTTTTAACTGAGGAATACAGCAAAATGGAAACATTTGTATCGAGTCAGCACTAAGTTTTCATGCCTCTTGTCACATATCAATAAACAAGAACAATTAACAAAGATAAAACATCTGCATCTCTGTTAATTTATGTTTACAAATATGAACTTTTTATTGTTTTGCACTTTATCTTGTTATAAATGTATAAACATCTTCAACCACAAGAAATGTAAAGTGTATAAAAATGTGCTACGTGGCTCAAATTTGTCATGGTAACTTATTGCATAAGTAGCAAATTTACATGTCTTACGACAATAAAACCCAGAGCGGGAACGTCCTCAACTGTCAGACATACAACACACATTGAATCTGTATTGTCAAGCCCTATCCTTTAGAAACAAGTGGTTTAAACACTCAACAACTACTTTTTTATATCACTTTATCCACAAAGTCACTTGTGTCTTAATTAAACTAAATGCTAGTTACATGTAAAATCTCAGTGACACAAACTCTATGATAAGTTCTATCATTGTTAAAGTCCATTGTTAAAGCGTTCCATGTGAACATTTGAGAACCTACATTCAATACCATTCCTAAAAAGGTAACTGCGTTCAATTGGAATCACAGTTCCAGTAAATCATCTTTACATCATTTTTTGAACAGAAATATACCCAATGGAACTTATATTTATAAGACATGGGAGCCAAAATAAATACCATGTCCAAATGAAAAACCTACAAATTTCAAAAACATTTTGATGAGAACCATATTTGTAAGATGTGTGATGCCACAAGTTGGGAAGATGTACACATGGTCCACTGGTCAACAAACTGGTCAACAAACTGGTCAACTCACTGGTCAACACACTGGTCAACACCACCTGAGCTGACACTACTACAGGAAGATACCATACCAAACACTCAATAGGATCCTGATCGATAACACTAACCTGCAGCAGTAGTGACTTTGGTGCAAGCATAAAATCTTGGGTAAGAGAATGTGACTTGTTGTCATCCACATTCAGGTAGCTGAAGTGAAATCCATAACAAAATTCCTTCTACATAGTAATATCAGAACCAACCAACCGCCCACACACACATCTCAGTCTTGAGGGAGAGACATTGTTTCTGTCAACGAAAAACAAGAACAATAAACCGATGAGACACTAACGGCATAATTGATGACAACTATTTCTGTTCGGCTTGGCTGTATACCTGCAACACTACAGTACACATAGTAAAATCCCAATCCCCGACCCCTCAACACACACATGAACACATGAATATTGACACATGAATGAACACACACACACACACGAACACACACACACACACACACGAACACGCACAAACACACACACACACACACGCACACGCACACGCACACACACAAACACACACACACGAACACACACACATGAACACACACACGAACACACACACCATCACCACAACACACACACCACCAACACACAAAGACACTGCATTTACTGGTGGTAATGGGACTTTTACCATGTATAAATATTGAATTTTGTTATGCATTTCACTTCAGCTTACTTTTGGGTCATGGAACTTTGTACACCTATCCTAAATCTTCATCATTTCAGGTCAGAATAGACCATCTTTTCCTGGTCCCAAAGGAGCTTCCGCAGAACAGCATTGGGCATATGGAGAAGACAAACTTGGTAGAACCTCTGGTTCTTGGGCTTATTCTGGACCACACAGCGCCATGAGTTTGTAATCTTGTTGTAAGCTCGTACACAGTGAAATGCATTGCCAATGTCAAGGTCACCAACCACCAGCACGTCTTCCCCATTGTAGACTGCACCCTCTATATGCGATGCATCCGTCATTGTGCACATCCCTGGAACTCCACCTTTATTACACATTGGAAGCCAGTGATCGTTACATGTGGAGTATATTTCTGTGCCGCAGAATTTCAAGCTGTGACCAGAATGCATTGCGCTTGGACATTCAAATCGACGAAATCCACCAAAAACGTAAATGTCCTCGTCAACTGTTACAGCTCTCGCGTCGCATCGTCTCTCCCGCATGGGACAGACAGACACCCAAGTCTCAGTTCTAGTGTCAAAACATTCCACAGCTTCATAAAACTTGCCAACTGTGCCACCTGCAATAACATAGATCTTCTTCCCCACAGCGGCGTATGCTGACCACACTCTTTTCATTGTCATGTCAGGAAGGGATTGCCACTTGTTGGAGAATACGTTGTAGGTTTCCACGAAGGTCAAGGGATCTGTCATGTCATTGCTGCCACCAATAGCGTAGATGTTGTCATCGACGGCCACCAGCCCGAAACCAACACGTGCATGTGCCATAGGTGCACAAACAGTCCATGTGTTAGTGTTGGGGTCATATTTCTCACCAGTGTTCAAGATCTGACAGTGACGATCTCGTCCTCCAAATACATATATGGACCCACCTGATGAACAAAATTAGAAGTCTGTTACAATGTCACATGTACAGTTTAAAACCCCACACAAACCTTAAACAATATCAAGGCAAAAAGGGTATAGACAGTAGCTTTAAAACTACCTATAAGAAAACAGAAAAAAATACATGTCCAGGGAGGGTTTAAAAAAGATATGTATGTACCCAACTCCTCTGGTCAGATCAGAAACATAGTAAAGAGGGATAACTACGTCCCAGAAAGAGTATCTATAAGTTTCTATAAGAATACTGTATTCTGTTGAATGAAGTGTCAACTGTCTAAAACTTTCCCTTCTCGCCCTAATGTCCTATATACACATTTATCCCCATGGAACTGGGGGAGGAGGGGAAGATGGTGACTTCCTTGTCAGTGCCTTAATGTTGAAAATAAATGTTGAACATGATTCAAATGACAGCAGAAATCTTCAAGGACCCTTGATCCTCCATCAACCCTAACTTCTAGGGCTGGGACGAGTCAATACTTATTACCTGGGTACCCGGCCCTCTTTTACCCGGGTATCCGCTGTATGTCTCATTAGTTGGGCACAAAATGTCTGATAAGTTTTGGGGAATTGTTTTACTGAAGCCCTGGCAAAAACTATTCAGATACACACATAAAATGATCAGCTCATGCATGCACTGAAGTTGACTGAAGCTTCATCTAATTCAAACATATAAAAGTCAGAAGGAATGTGTGCGCAGTCAGAAAGAAATGTGACCAATAGTATTTGTTGTTTAACACTGCACTCAGCAATATTCCAGCTATATGACGGCAGTCTGCAAATAATCAAATGCAGTGACTGACAATCCCTGCAATTGACATATGATGACATGCATCAGCCAAGTCAGCGAGCCTGACCACCCGATCCCATAAGTCGCCTCTTATAACAAGTATAGTCACCTTTCACACCAAGCATGGGTTGCTGAAGACCTATTCTACCGATATTCACGGGTCGCGACCAGTAGTGACTTGTTTTGTAACTATGAACTTACAGTGAAATGTTTCATTAAACAATATATCAAATGACTAACCACAGGTCCAGGTAGTACTGTGGGTACCTGGGTCCTACTCAGTACCCACCCAACCCGAGTAACCGAGTTACCCATCCCAGCCCTACAACCTTCCAGTACTGATTCAGTCTGTGCCAAACACTTTGAGTCTACTCACCCGAACATAAGTTTGGGATTACTTTCAGTAGATATTAGTCACAGTATATGGACTAGTACAAGCTGATCTTACTAGACCAAAAGACATTTTACACTTCGGACTTCGGACTTGTGGATAAAGCAGCAGCCTGCTGATTATCTCCCCTGATACCCTGCTCAACTGTTAATGACTCCTAAATCAGTGGTTTGTTTGTTTGTTTGTTGTTTAATGCCGCAATCAGCAATATTCCAGCTACATGACAGTGGTCTCTAAATAATCGAGTCTGGAACAGACAATCCAGTGACTGACATCATGAGCATCGATCCACGCAATTGGGACCAATGACATGAATGAACCAAGTCAGCGAGCCTGACCACCTGATCCCGTTTTATCCCCACACAACGACAAGCATAGTCACCTTTTACAGCCATAATGTGTGTACTTATACAGCACTAGACTCCATACACAAGGTGCATTTTCAAAGCGCTAATATTATTACCCCAGTCAATGGATCAGTGTGTACTCAATTTCAATCTCAGCTCAAAGGGGGGAATACAACCTAAGCCGCATTATCAGGTGCTAGAAAGTTAACAGTCACAATACCATCTCGTCCTGCCAGGTACCAAAAATACCACTGGGTGAACAGAGACATATGTTGAGCAAAATCACTTGCCTAATGTGCTCTATGTGCTTCAGTGTGGGGCAGGACAGAAGCCTAAGAAACTGTCAGGAATCAAACTGTCACCAATCCAACTATTCTCCGTGACTTTACCTGGTTTGTGACCTGTGTGCTGTGCACAGGACCATGTGCCCCTGTTATGGTGTCTTTGACCAAGGGACCATGGGTGCAATGATTTTTTAGTTTTGGTTTGTTGTTTAATGCCGCACTCAGCAATATTCCAGCTATATGACGGCGGTCTGTAAATAATCGAGTCTGGACCAGACAATCCAGTGATTAATATCATGATCCACGCTATTGGGATCGGTGACATGCATCAACCAAGTCAGCGAGTCTGACCACCCGATCCCGTTAGTCGCCTTTTACGACAAGCATAGTCACCTTTTACGGCAAACATGGGTTGCTGAAGACCTATTCTCCCCCGGAATTATGGGTGCAAAGAAGATGACCGAAACCAATAATCATGTATAAGAACACTAACCAACTTCAACCATTCCGTGTCCGGTACGAGGGCTGTTCATGTTGGGCAGTGAGATCCACTGGCCAATGGTAGAAGTGCCTTGATTGTAGATTTTCACGCAGTTGACAGTTGCTTTGACTTCAGAGTCATCACTATGACTGTAAAACATGTCATCCAAAAATTAACATACCATCATACACATACCATTTTAGTCAGCTTGTGAAAAAAGCATTGTCTTCTGTATATTGAAATGTAAAATGGTCGTGTTCATGCACACATTGACTGACCAACAGGGCCTTTTAGTGGACTTCATGCATATTCATGGATCAAACCTCCATTTGAGGCCGATAGGTGCTGGGCCCATGAATATTCATCAATTTTGCTAAAAGGTCCTGTGACTGACCAAAGTCTTGACATGCAAATCAAACAAGTCACCAAGGTTGATCACACGATTCATTTAGCCAGCTCTTACAACTTGTATAAGTTGCAAAGGACTGACTATAACCTAAATCAAGATATACATCATTCTTGGTACATATTAACATAGTCTTCAGATAACTTTTTGAGCGATTGAGTTTTTACTCGAGGGTTTCTATTTTAATTGGGTTATTACATTTTTCATTGGGTTACCAATATTTTTTCACTTATCTATCTATTTTTTCACTTATCTATCTTTTGGGTTTTTCCCAAAATGAGTAAGCATTTTGAAATTTAAAATAAAATGAAACAATGTTTTAGATGTGTATAACAGTTCTAAATATAGGCACGGAAATTAGCTCCATTGAACACATGCTAAAAAAGCTTCATTGGGTATTTACGCGTGCTGCTTTCAATCAATTGAGTGTTTCATTTAATGCATGGGTTTCTGCACACAAGTTAACTGAAAGTAATCGGGCTTTGAATAGTTTTGGGGGGTATTATACATAAATACGCAGCTAATCTGTAGCTCTGAATAACCAGTCAATATTTACAGTGGACTTCAGCAGAGAAGACATGACACAGTATTTTTGAAAATACAATAAATAGTTAAAAAAATGTGTAAGATACTATCTTTTCAACTTCAAAATCTATATTACTTACTCAGACACATTTCCTTCTCCCCCACAAGCTAGGAGAACACAGCTGAATCCCCTCGGACGCAGTTCCGTTGCTGTCTGTCGAAGATCTCTGATCAGTTTTGGCAAGCAGAAGCGATTAAGATCTGGACTGGGATCTTCAAATTCCTCAAGGAAACTCTCTGATATCTGGGCAGCACGTACACATCTTGTCACTGCATCAGTTATCTCTGCCTGATGACCTTGGACATCGAAGCGAAACCACCGGATGATAGCATCAAGGATGTCATCCTCTGAGTTGATGACAAGTGTGTCCCTATTGAGTAGTTCTGTGACAGCATCGGCGGAGAGGCTGAGGAACTCATCACAGAAACTTACCTCCCTGGGGTAAAATCAAAGATTGGAGGTGAGGTGAAATAGGGTTTAACATCGTGTTAATTGCACTTATATAGCAGTATTTGATATTGCTTTGGAACGGACAGATTTTCATCTTAATTTCAGGTTGAAATAAACATGTTTAAAGTTCATACCTTGTCCTTTCCCATGTATGAATGGCAATTAAAATATGAATACTGTATTTCCTCTATTAGATGCTGGACCTCCAGCACATGCCGGCCCCTCCTTGATGTCAGGTCATATGTTGTCAAAAACATAGAAGTCTAAAGATGGGCTGGCTCCATTATTTAATGAAAGCAATTAACTTATGGCATATACTGATTACTCTTATTCACTTCTTGTATCTCCACGTGGAAAGGGCATGTCAAGGGTATGTTGTTTAGACTTCACAATTGGCCAGCATTTAAAAGAGAAGATGCCTCGCTTTTAATAGACACTTCTTAGGAACCCAAACTATTTTTCATGTTAAAATATGAAGGTAGGGAGCCATAATGTGTTTACTTCTTCAAATTTTGAGTTTACTTACCAAAACTTGGCTTTTAGAATAATTTTCAGTAGATATTTAATGATAGTATTATATATGGGCATTTATTAGCCGAATTTACCAAGCTTAACAGAATTTTACCAAACTTAGGCTTTGGGTTAGTGGACAAGTCTCTGGGTGTATAACTGACCTGAAGTGTTCATCCAGGTAACGGGTGACTTTGTGGAGGAGCCAGCTGCAGGTGTATTGGGAAGAGAACTCCCTGATGCCGATACAGTTGGTGGGCGTGATGCAGGTGTCCAGGTAGTCACAGCACAGCACCTTGAGGTCATTCAGAAGGAACAGGTCTGCTGCTTGTAGGACATCTTGGATTGTGTCAGGGCAGAGGTTGATCTCAGCAGTGTACAGGAAGTCCAGGATCAAGGTGAAGGTCGCCATGGTTATACTGGCGGATCCCAGGTTGATCACAGTTTTGCCATTTTCTGTCTCTGTTGCCTCACCATAGTTGAACAGTGCTCTAAGAATGGAATACGACACTTGGTGTTTCTAGTGACTACAGCTTATTTCAACATGTACTATTGTTGCCTCACCATAGTTGAACAGTGCTCTGAGAATGGAATACGACAATTGATGTTTCTAGTGACTACAGCTTATTTCAACATGTACTATTGTTGCCTCACCATAGTTGAACAGTGCTATGAGAATGGAACACGACAATTGGTGTTTCTAGTGACTACAGCTTATTTCAACATGTAGTATTGTTGCCTCACCATAGTTGAACAGTGCTCTGAGAATGGAACACGAAACTTGGTGTTTCTAATGACTACAGCTTATTTCAACATGTAGTATTGTTGCCTCACCGTAGTTGAACAGTGCTCTGAGAATGGAATACGACACTTGGTGTTTCTAGTGACTACAGCTTATTTCAACATGTAGTATTGTTGCCTCACCATAGTTGAACAGTGCTCTGAGAATGGAATACGACACTTGGTGTTTCTAGTGACTATAGCTTATTTCAACATGTAGTATTGTTGCCTCACCATAGTTGAACAGTGCTCTGAGAATGGAATACGACACTTGGTGTTTCTAGTGACTACAGCTTATTTCAACATGTAGTATTGTTGCCTCACCATAGTTGAACAGTGCTATGAGAATGGAATACGACAATTGGTGTTTCTAGTAACTACAGCTTATTTCAACATGTAGTATTGTTGCCTCACCATAATTGAACGGTGCTCTGAGAATGGAATGCGACACTTGGTGTTTCTAGTGATTACAGTTTATTTCACCATGTACTATTGTTGCCTCACCACAGTTGAACAGTGCTCTGAGAATGGAATACGACAATTGGTGTTTCTAGTGACTACAGCTTATTTCAACATGTAGTATTGTTGCCTCACCATAGTTGAACAGTGCTCTGAGAATGGAATACGACAATTGGTGTTTCTAGTGACTACAGCTTGCAGTATTTCAACATGTAGTATTGTTGCCTCACCATAGTTGAACAGTGCTATGAGAATGGAATACGACAATTGGTGTTTCTAGTAACTACAGCTTATTTCAACATGTACTATTGTTGCCTCACCATAATTGAACGGTGCTCTGAGAATGGAATACGACAATTGGTGTTTCTAGTGACTACAGCTTATTTCAACATGTACTATTGTTGCCTCACCATAGTTGAACAGTGCTCTGAGAATGGAATACGACACTTGGTGTTTCTGGTAACTACAGTTTGCGGTATTTCAACATGTAGTATTGTTGCCTCACCATAGTTGAACAGTGCTCTGAGAATGGAATACGACACTTGGTGTTTCTGGTAACTACAGTTTGCGGTATTTCAACATGTAGTATTGTTGCCTCACCATAGTTGAACAGTGCTCTGAGAATGGAATGCGACACTTGGTGTTTCTAGTGACTACAGCTTATTTCAACATGTACTATTGTTGCCTCACCATAGTTGAACAGTGCTCTGAGAATGGAATACGACACTTGGTGTTTCTAGTGACTACAGCTTATTTCAACATGTAGTATTGTTGCCTCACCATAGTTGAACAGTGCTCTGAGAATGGAATACGACACTTGGTGTTTCTAGTGACTACAGCTTATTTCAACATGTAGTATTGTTGCCTCACCATAGTTGAACAGTGCTCTGAGAATGGAATGCGACACTTGGTGTTTCTAGTGACTACAGCTTATTTCAACATGTACTATTGTTGCCTCACCATAGTTGAACAGTGCTCTGAGAATGGAATACGACACTTGGTGTTTCTAGTGACTATAGCTTATTTCAACATGTAGTATTGTTGCCTCACCATAGTTGAACAGTGCTCTGAGAATGGAATACGACAATTGGTGTTTCTAGTGACTACAGCTTATTTCAACATGTACTATTGTTGCCTCACCATAGTTGAACAGTGCTCTGAGAATGGAATACGACACTTGGTGTTTCTGGTAACTACAGTTTGCGGTATTTCAACATGTAGTATTGTTGCCTCACCATAGTTGAACAGTGCTCTGAGAATGGAATGCGACACTTGGTATTTCTAGTAACTACAGCTTATTTCAACATGTACTATTGTTGCCTCACCATAGTTGAACAGTGCTCTGAGAATGGAATGCGACACTTGGTGTTTCTAGTGACTACAGCTTATTTCAACATGTACTATTGTTGCCTCACCATAGTTGAACAGTGCTCTGAGAATGGAATACGACACTTGGTGTTTCTAGTGACTACAGCTTATTTCAACATGTAGTATTGTTGCCTCACCATAGTTGAACAGTGCTCTGAGAATGGAATACGACACTTGGTGTTTCTAGTGACTATAGCTTATTTCAACATGTACTATTGTTGCCTCACCATAGTTGAACAGTGCTCTGAGAATGGAATACGACACTTCGTGTTTCTAGTGACTACAGCTTATTTCAACATGTACTATTGTTGCCTCACCATAGTTGAACAGTGCTCTAAGAATGGAATACGACACTTGGTGTTTCTAGTGACTACAGTTTATTTCAGCATGTAGTATTGTTGCCTCACCATAGTTGAACAGTGCTCTGAGAATGGAATACGACACTTGGTGTTTCTAGTGACTACAGCTTATTTCAACATGTAGTATTGTTGCCTCACCATAGTTGAACAGTGCTCTGAGAATGGAATACGACAATTGGTGTTTCTAGTGACTACAGCTTATTTCAACATGTACTATTGTTGCCTCACCATAGTTGAACAGTGCTCTGAGAATGGAATACGACACTTGGTGTTTCTGGTAACTACAGTTTGCGGTATTTCAACATGTAGTATTGTTGCCTCACCATAGTTGAACAGTGCTCTGAGAATGGAATGCGACACTTGGTATTTCTAGTAACTACAGCTTATTTCAACATGTACTATTGTTGCCTCACCATAGTTGAACAGTGCTCTGAGAATGGAATGCGACACTTGGTGTTTCTAGTGACTACAGCTTATTTCAACATGTACTATTGTTGCCTCACCATAGTTGAACAGTGCTCTGAGAATGGAATACGACACTTGGTGTTTCTAGTGACTACAGCTTATTTCAACATGTAGTATTGTTGCCTCACCATAGTTGAACAGTGCTCTGAGAATGGAATACGACACTTGGTGTTTCTAGTGACTACAGCTTATTTCAACATGTAGTATTGTTGCCTCACCATAGTTGAACAGTGCTCTAAGAATGGAATACGACACTTGGTGTTTCTAGTGACTACAGTTTATTTCAGCATGTACTATTGTTGCCTCACCATAGTTGAACAGTGCTCTGAGAATGGAATACGACACTTGGTGTTTCTAGTGACTACAGCTTATTTCAGCATGTACTATTGTTGCCTCACCATAGTTGAACAGTGCTCTGAGAATGGAATGCGACACTTGGTGTTTCTAGTGACTACAGCTTATTTCAACATGTACTATTGTTGCCTCACCATAGTTGAATAGTGCTCTGAGAATGGAATACGACACTTGGTGTTTCTAGTGACTACAGCTTATTTCAACATGTAGTATTGTTGCCTCACAATAGTTGAACAGTGCTCTGAGAATGGAATACGACACTTGGTGTTTCTAGTGACTACAGCTTATTTCAACATGTACTATTGTTGCCTCACCATAGTTGAACAGTGCTCTGAGAATGGAATGCGACACTTGGTGTTTCTAGTGACTACAGCTTATTTCAACATGTACTATTGTTGCCTCACCATAGTTGAATAGTGCTCTGAGAATGGAATACGACACTTGGTGTTTCTAGTGACTACAGCTTATTTCAACATGTAGTATTGTTGCCTCACCATAGTTGAACAGTGCTCTGAGAATGGAATACGACACTTGGTGTTTCTAGTGACTACAGCTTATTTCAACATGTACTATTGTTGCCTCACCATAGTTGAACAGTGCTCTGAGAATGGAATACGACACTTGGTGTTTCTAGTAACTACAGCTTACGGTATTTCAACATGTACTATTGTTGCCTCACCATTGTTGAACAGTGCTCTGAGAATGGAATACGACAATTGGTGTTTCTAGTGACTATAGCTTATTTCAGCATGTACTATTGTTGCCTCACCATAGTTGAACAGTGCTCTGAGAATGGAATACGACACTTGGTGTTTCTAGTGACTACAGCTTATTTCAACATGTAGTATTGTTTGTTATGTTTTAAGCATGTGTTAGATGTTGAAACATATTTATCTGAGACATGTTCATAATTTAACGAGTTAAACAACATTGTTACTACTGAACAAACTGAAGAAAAATGTTGACCTGTTGACAACAAGAGCATGGGTGACAGTTTTGCTCATTGGCTTGTAGGTCGTGTGTTTTCCTAATTTGTTTTGAGTTTGATTTTCTATTTCTTCCGAAGACTTTTTCTGTGGGACATACAAATCTATGATTAATATCTAAGCAGTCAAAGACAGCTAATCCTTTACAATCAAGTCACATATGTAAACAGCTACAGTGCATGTGTGAATTGATGCATTTTGTATACATATTTATAACAGTAATTAGTAGCAGTCCTTTTAAAGAGTTCAGGGTGCGATTTACCATTTACAAGACTGCACTAAGTTAAGTTAAGTTAAGTTAAGTTAAGTTAAGTTAAGTTAAGTTAAGTTAAGTTAAGTTAAGTTAAGTTAAGTTAAGTTAAGTTAAGTTAAGTTAAGTTAAGTTAAGTTAAGCTGACTGCAGAGTGCAGTCGGTAAAATATTCCACAAACATAATTGTAGATGAAGCCTACATTTTAAACACTAGCACTGAAGAGTCAACATGAATAACCATTTACATGGACACAAATAAGTACGACCCAACACTGGAGATCTAATTTAATAGTAATACATATGTCGATATCACACCATGAATATACAATCGTAAGTTGGTCTAAACAAAACAGGAACTCTTTTTACTTGTTTCTTTGAACTCAGTATCTCAGGCGCCATCATTTTAACCATGAACGCTATATTAAACAATTTCTGTTCACATCATTGATCATAGGTAGTGAGACAACACTACAGATTTCAATCTTGTTATCATTGCAATTAGAAAAATAGCCAATCAGAAGGCAGCTTTCTCGAGCTTTACCACACTAGTTTCAAACTGGTGACTACGCTTCGAAACATACTTTTGACATATTCTCGATAAATAAAATAAAAACTGATAAGAAGAATATTCTGGAATGACTTATAGATGGCCTAGATTGTATGGATATAATCATAAAACCCGTAACTGTCATTCGGAATACCCCGTGTACTTTATAAGCTGTGGAGGAGGTCTCAGGGGGTAGTGCCCTCTTCTAATTCAATTTCAAGCACGTGAGCTGTAGGCACTAAGTGGGCAAATACATGCACTTGTCAGGGTATTCTTGTATATTTTTTTCACATTTTGCAACATTTACAGTTGTATTTATTCCTCTCACAAAAAATGTTGTGTGAGCAGGAAGAAGTTGTTTCATGTCAAATGTTTTTGGCTACAGAAAACTGTCACTGAATTTCCAACCAAGCTACTTTCACTCACGAAACTTTGTCAGTAATGATTCAAAAGCTGCCTCACCCTCTTGGCATCAGTAGTCAGTGCCTATACCTTCCTAGTTCCTTGATATGATACACATTTTTCCTTACACTACAGTGTTCTACAAATTATTAAAAAGCTGTCATTCATACATACTCATGAACTCAACGTCTGATACCTGGAGCCATTCGCGCCATATTGGCTCATTCCTCGCTTCTTGGTATCTTGTAGATTACGTAATAGGATGAGTATGCCAAATGGCATCGGGATTGCTTGTAAGCGTCTGAAGGCTAAAGTCATGAGACACCATGACTACCCTTAACCTTCGTAAGTGTCCGTCACCTTTTATGCCCTTTCTTTCCATTCAGGTCCGTAAAGTCTTTGGCATGACTATGTAAATTTGCACTAAATTTAAC
This sequence comes from Haliotis cracherodii, assembly GCF_022045235.1. Lineage (NCBI taxonomy): Eukaryota > Metazoa > Mollusca > Gastropoda > Lepetellida > Haliotidae > Haliotis > Haliotis cracherodii. Next base: position 40,760,880 of record NW_027266265.1, read on the forward strand.
AATGTGGACGTAGCTCAATCAGTTAGCTGTTGGGCTAACAATATGAATGTTGTGAGTTCATGTTAATGGATTCTAATAAAAACTGATTGCTTGTCTTTGAGACATGTAAAATATGGCAGAGATTGTCCATGTCATCCTATAAGTTGTGGTACTTTTTCTAAAGGTGCTTATCAGGTGTTCATTGTTCTGTATAGGTCAGCAGATTTGTGAACGGGTAAGCTATTACTTCTACTAGGCACACTTTTTTTGGATTTCAATTAGTGCTGGGCACAGGATCAATCTCACTAAAATCCGATCTGAGTTCTCGCTACCACTAAACAAAGATCTGAGGACATCCCATTATGGGTCTCGTCAGAACGACTTTTCATCTGACCAAATCAGAGCGTCGCTTATCAGATCATGAAAGTGACAGTTGGAATCGGATTTTTGATCATGCAACCTCGAAAATAAAACATACCGGGTATTCCAGAATGTTCTTTTGTTGAGTTTTAAATTTTTTTAATCGAGTATATGTCAAAATATGTTTGAAGCGTAGTCGCCAGTTTGAAGCTTGTGACGTAGAGCTCGATTAAGCTGCCTTCTGATTGGTTAATGTCGAAATCTTATCAGTCATTCCATTGGTTGGTCAAAGTTCGTGAAAGGTCGGTCTGAAGAGAACTAAGATCTGATTTTAATGAGATTGGGCAGAGGATAGAACTTGCATTTCCAGCTTGAGGTAGTAGCTCAGCTATGCTAGGCTCATGAGTTAATTTAATTATCCAACAGTTTACCATGAGGCCACTGCGCTATCATAAATAATTTGAGCTTGTTTACTGAGAAATCAGTGACCGACTGTTTACCTTGAGGAACAAGGGTGGTAACATTTGTCCACCGAAAATCTCAAAAACTGGACACAAACTTAAAAACTGAATTTCCTTTAATTATACATTGATATAATTTGTTAAAAGAGGTGAGGTAGCTAACCCTAGCTCACAACTAACCCTAAGAACCGTAAATGAGCACCGAACCCTTACTATCGTAAGGGGGGTTTTGATTGGCAAAAGGTGCCCAACCCTAATGATCGTGAAGGGTGGTTTGATAAGAAAAGATCAACTAATCCTAATAATCAGCAAGGGCTACTAGTATAGAGTTTGTTTGGCCTAATTACTCCAAATGATGAAAGTGGCACGCGAGATCAGTGAAGCGTGAGTTGAAGCCGGAGCAAACTAAAGCTATAAGAGCTGGTAAAATGCCCCTTTGAAAACTGCAGCCTCGTGGACAGCCAAGCAGAGGGATCAGCAAGCAAAAAGAATATGTCAGAATGACTAAACTTGGGTAAAAGAAATCTACCTGAAGTAGTGACTGGCAGCCGACAATACATTCTTTTGAACGTGCTTTTTTTCTTCACCGATAACAACAATTGCATCACATAGATGTGCATTGTGTCTGTTGTCATTCAGAGCCAATAAAAGCTTTTGTGCGTGTAAATGACAAGAAAATTTTCTTGCATTTTGTTTACATTCTCCAGGAGGCCACCGCGACGCCATTTTGAATGTTTAGATCACGTTTAATCACAAATTGTAACGAGATTTCATTTCTAATGAAAGAAAATTATTATACTACCGGGATGACATACATAGTTGTACTTAGGAATTAAAATAATAACTTACATTAAATAAATGTACTCATTACTATTGATAGTTATACATCATTATCTCCCTTGAATTATGGCTAGGGGGAGTCTAAACCGTAGAACTGGTGGATGTAAAACGTTCATCAAATGTTCATCCACAAAGTCAGATACTTCAGTGTTTTATATTTTAAATATGAATCTCAATACTGTATAGCAAACCTTTCTCAACTGCTATAAAAACACAAATGTATGATAAATAAAAAATTATCGATACAAAATTGACCTTTATCTCTCTTTCGCCGCTAGGTGGCGTTACGGTTTCCTACTCATGAGCGGTCACGCATTTTTAGCAAGGTAGAGTTTCTCGGAAGAGGCATTCCTGCAGCAGATTCAAGCTGAATGAACTGATCGACTAATTCCAAGGTTTATTGAGTTGTGATTGATCCGATTTTGTATAACGTAATCACATACGAAGCATGATTTTCTTATGTCGAAAGGTTATTCAGTGGTCCATTATCAGCTGATTATGCGCTAGTTTTGGAGCTATCGGCGATATCTTTTCTCAAGTAAAATTTAGGCAGCTTTCAGAACTGAAACAAGGGAAGGCCCTAGGCAAGAGTTGGACAAGTTTGAACCTTGTTCTTTTTGGACTGTAGACTTGTAACGGGTATTCACAAGCAGTGAAAATGTTTCGATTTATGCAGAGATAACACGGCGACTATGTGTCTGCTTGTAATTTATTTGAATGGTTTGTAATATTCATTGGACAAGAGTTCTCTGAGATAGCCCTCAGACCATTGCTACCCATGCTTAAAATAATAACCCTGTACCTGTAGTCAAGATTTACCTACTGTATAATTCCTGTCTACCCTGGCTGCAAAATTGTAGCTATCTACTGTCCTGCATTTACCACATTACATAGCTACATAACTTTCATAACCTTTATGATAACTGGCTTCCAATTATCTTAATCAGCTCTCTGTGTCCATCAATCAATTTACTGTATAAACATTGATGTTAATAAGTATATATATATAACTATGTTGTTTAGCACTATCCATCACTTGCTTGATAAAGGTGTTAGGATCTACACCGAATCTACACTTCTAAATCACACTGAAAGAAACTTTCATAACGTTCTATAAAAGTCTGATACTTATACTGTGCAGGCCTTCCCAAGCTCAGTCAGTGTGGAAATTAGTCGTACCTCTTTGTGTTGAACTCGTGGGGACCTGGAGAGAAGTTCAAGTTACGCGGGGGTCGAGACATCACAGGTATTTTATGGTTAATTTGGATACTTGGGACTCCCAAATGAGTTCGACACAACCAGGAATTCGACACATCCAAGTTCAACAAAACAGGGTTTGACTGTAGTTAATATTGTGGAAGTGTTTCTGCCCTCTTCTTCCTCAAGGACCTTTAAAGGGCCAGTATGTTGACCATTCTTAAGCATTGTTTACAGACAACAGGCAATGAGGCTCTGCTTGTCTTATTCCACAAGAGTAGTTTTTGCTCAAGTGACCATAGAGCAGGTGTAGGCTTATCATGTGACCAGACTTTTCTCTCATTTGTAAACAAATGCTCTTATTGTGAAGTAAGAACAGAATGCAAGCCTTTGAGTGCGCTTCACATATTGTTTTGGGTACTTAAATAGAAATACATCTGTGACTGAAATGCATGACGATATAGCTTTACGCATCAAACTGACCGTATCTCTAGCTCTCCGTAGGGCTTCAATATAAGCATATGGAACCCTACAACAAATGTAAATGAAGGCTTAAGATTGAAAGATATTTTGCGCAACGCTTGGGTTGTTGGCTTTGGCTATGCTGAGCTCTATTGTTTTGGTTTGAGACTTGAATCCTACATGAACCGAAGCTATGACATCACGCTCAGAAATGATATCATGCATGATTTTAAAACACCCAGAACCCTCAAAGCAAAAAACATATATCGATGGAAATGTTAGGAATCTGTAAATGAGAAGGGGTCAAATTTATTTCCTCAGCCATTGTATCTAACAATAGACTCAAATTAAGAGTACATTTCCAAAGGAAATATTTGGTATACTTCAGGTAATTGGTGTAGGAACAAGGGGCAATAAATATTTCCATGACATTCTGTAATTTGTACTCTGATGGAACTGTGCAAAATCACCATTCAACTTTTGTTGAACAGTAACAAAGTCTGAATCATAGCTGTGTTTTTGCATACAATTTCTCAGATGTGTCTACCAACAACAATTTGAAATGTAAACATGGTAAAAGGAATGCACTGCTATCATAAACACTGATGTTTGGGCCATGGATTTACCCCAAAATATATGTGACTCAAAAATACAACAAATGGTCCCTGGAGAAATGTCTCCTTACTGTGCCCTGTTAATTATATTCTTTTTTTTAGACAATTTACTGAAAGAATAACTTCTTTTTTTCAGGTTTAGATATCTGACCTGATGGTTACTTCACTGAAGTTTTCGGCCACCTTGGCCCAATCTGACCCTCAGAATAATGCAGTGGTCATCATTGGCCAGCCTAAAAACCTGGGTCTAATTTCTTTTGATGATGTCCGTTGCAAGTTGGAGCCAAGAGTGGATGCAGATGTAGGTATTCATATGAAAGTCCAGTATTAAGGTTATCCCCTGAATTGAAGCAGGCCAGGATGTGCACGAGTATATTAAATATACTATTTGAAATTGTACATCATAACATGTGCTAAACTGAGCCATGGCTGGAAAAGTCTTGTACCCTGATGTTACACATGTGACCACGTCATGGTGCTACAAGCAGTCTTATGATAGAACCACCAGTCAAAACGACCCGTGAGGAACTGGGGTAGAACAGGTCTTCAGCAACCCATGCTTGCAGTTAAAGGCAACTATGGTTGTTGTAAGAGGCCACTAATGGGATTGGTTGGTCAGGCTCGCTGACTCAGTTGATACATGTCATGATATCCTATTTGTGTGGATCAATGCTCATGATGTCAGTCACTGGATTGTTTGGTCCAGACTCGATTATTTACAGACCGCCGTCATGTAGTTGGAATATTGCTGTATGCAGCATTAACAAACAAACCAGTCAAAAGCACAAGGTATGGGATTTGCTTGAAGGTGCAGAGCTCATATGCAAAAGCTACTTCAATGCTTTTATTATTCACCCATGAAGAGATCACCCATTTAAAAAACATACAGCAGTATTACACATTGTATGATACCAAAGCATGTGCTTATGTACTGCAGGAACACGTTTCAGTAACAAATATTGAAAACTCCCAACCTCCCTGGGGTTTTTCAATGACATTGCGTGTAGAGATGATAGATCACTGAGAGGAGCTTTTGCACACTCAATGACCCGAGCAACCCTGTTGCTAGGTTGACATCACATGGCATTGTTGAATTTTGCAGTATTATAACTCAATTAAACTAATCTGTGGATTGCGTATATGTCTGCCTATTCACCCACAACATTGAAAATAAAATACTAAACTTGCTCCCATGTAAACTGATGTAATACCATTTTTTAAAACTCGCTTTCGCTCGTCAGATACTAGAACTATTCACTCATTTCATTAAATTGGTATTAAGGAGCTTGTTTAGTATTCTATACATAACTTTGCATTTGACATTCTAATGATTGGCATTTAGGTATTATGTATGTTTGACTGGTCTTGGAACTTGAATATGCCAATTTTCTGCATTTTAACAACACAAGACGAGTAACTGTGGCTTCGTGCATAAGATGTAGAATTATGCAAAAGCAACTGAATATCTAAAAAATCAAGGTGGATTCCTAACAATATTAACAAAACAGTGCCGTGAAACAAGCTGCTAATTGGAATATATGTGACATACATAGTGTATCCATATTCCCTGTGAGAAACTGTATCCCTTATGTAGGGAAGGTGTTTTTTTCGTTTTTTTTTTATACTATCTTGAAATTTCAAGATACTATCTTGAAATTTGAACTTATTATCTTGAAATTTCAACTTATTATCTTGAAATTTCAACTTAATATTTTAATATAGTATCTTGAAATTTCAAGATAGTATCTTGAAATTGCAACTTAGTTTCTTGAAATTTCAACTTAGGATCTTGAAACCCAAAAACAAATGGCCCTAAAATGCTTCCGTACTTATAGGAAAAGATATCAGTAATATGTGTCTTCCATTTCAGACGTTCAACACTGCTGTGGCGGGGCTGCATCCATCCCCGACTGACTCCTGTTCCTTGTGGCTTAACAATGCCACTGTCGCTGCCCTGCCCACCAAGTGTAGCAGGCACAACACACCCTCGCGCTGTCACTCACTGACCAAGATCGTCAAGAGTTGCCTTGTTGGGGGAGATGAATATGTTGTGGTATGTAGTCCCTTCTCCCTGCTGAATGAGTTGGATTTCACACCGCTTTGAACAGTATGCAAGTTATATCACGGCTTAATGTGGGAGAACAGCCTAAGGTGATGCAGGTCTCAGACCATTTCCACTTTGGTGAACCCCACGAGCACGGGTATGGTGCTGACAAACCAGAAACACAATCAGGGCAAACCAGGATGCGAAACCACAATCATAGGTTTCTGATTGCCCAAGGGAAGCAACTCTGTTTTCCAAGATGGCTTACATATACTACTCAGTGTTTAAAATTCAACATAAAAGTTTAGGTTTCGTGTGATAGTCCTAATGTACTTGGAAGCCCAACTCAGACACCATATACTGACTCCACACCAAACAGTCCTTGTTATCCCCCGACATATAATGTGTGGGGATATAATCAACACCTCTTCTGTCCGTCTGTAATCGTTTCGAAAACCGTTCAACATTTTTCATACAAACTTGGTACATGTATTAATCAAGGGCTGACTCTGATCATAGTGGCGTGTTTGTTCCGGACCATAACTCTAAACCTAATTGGTATTCTTTCTTGAAACTGTGCACATACAAAGACCAGGTTGCCAAATGGTGCCGTTTGCTACTTAGGGGTATTTATAACTTATATTTTTTCCGTTTCTATGGCAATAAGTTTGAATTTGACTCTGTTTATGGTGATATGTACCTGACATAGAAATCAAAGTTCCGAATCCCAATTCCATGGTATTGTTTTGATAGCTCAATAACTACTCTTGTATACAGACAGACAGATTAGATAGAAATTCTCTTATCAAGTTGGACTTAAAGTAACTTCAGCAACCCATGCTTACCATAAAAGGTGACTTTTCTTGTCGTAAGAGGACTATAATGGGATCGAATGGTCAGGATCACTGACTTGGTTGATACATGTCATCTTATCCCAATTGTGTGGATCGATGCTCATGATGTCAATCACTGGATTGTCTGGTGCAGACTCAATTATTTACAGACCGCTGTCATATATCTGGAATATTGCTGAGTGTGGCGTAAAACAAGAAACAAACGACCAAAAAAACTTAAAGTAACAGTCAGATCATTTGTTCTTTCGTATTTGTAGGGGCTGGGGTGATTTGTCACCTTTTGAACACTCTTGTTTTATCCCCTTAGGGCTGAGTGAGGGCCATGGTAACAAGTACCATCTTTTAATGTTGTTTGGTACAACAGAGCCAGGGATTGAACCACTGACCTTACACTATATGGACAGACGTTCATGAGGAAGTTAATTTTAAAAGAAAACCATTTAGGGGGTCCGTGGATTCAAATACTAAGGAAGAACACCTTAAAGACCCCAGGACACCCTTTCAGTCAGAACACTGATGTATATAATGGGTTGACGTACCTCTGCATGATTGTCAAAGCATATTGTGCTGCATTCTACATACAGCATAGTGTAGTTAATTTCTGAACTGTAAATGGTCTACAATCAATCTCTTTAAAATCAGATCTTAGTTCTCGCTACCGCTCAACAAAGATCTGATGTGACCCGTAATGGGATGTCCTCAGATCTTTGGTTAGCGGTAGCGAGAACTAAGATCTGATTTTAATGAGATTAGGTCTACAATCTGAGGTTGTCCTAAAAATTTATGCATCTTTTTTATTGGAACATTCATAGATTTCTAATCCTGTATCAATTCTTCATTGTTTTTCCAGATTGTCTGTGAGAGAGGTGATGCCCTGGCCTCAGCAACGGCGGTGGGGCGAGCTCTGCCTCTGTACACGGCCAAGTCGAATCAGGGAGGAGGCAAGCGCACTGTCAATGTGGAGTTCCTCCTTGTGGGACAGTACAGTGACACACCTCTCAGTGACACCGACATCCAGTGTATGGCTGTTGCTGCAGAGAATGTTCGTCTTGCTGCAAAGATTGTCGATATTCCTTGTGCTGAAATGCATACAGATGCCTTTCTAGATGTAAGCAGAGACTGTTAATCTTTAGTCTTCAGTTAGTTTAGGTTGTTTGAAGGATAATATATTTACTTCTGAAGCATCCCACCCAAACATTGAAAAGGCCCATGTATTTTCAGTAAACCAAATTAAGCATTCAAGAGTCAGTTTATCTTTTCTGAATTTACTAGTCTTGGACTTCATATCAAACCCTGCTTTTGAGATTCCAGTAACAGAGATGGTTGTTTTCAGGAGGTGAGAAGAGTCGGCATTGACCTTGGTATCCAACCAGTCATTATTCAGGGGGAAGAACTCCAGAAGCAGGGATTTGGAGGTATGGCAAGCAGTTCATTTGTAGGGGTGTTGCTACTTGAATACAGTCCCATGTATCTGAATATGCTTCTCTATGCTAACACTATGTTTACCAAAGACAATTGCGTGCTTAATTTAAACATTTTGTGCAAGTACCTACTGATTTATTTTAGTGAGCGAGTGAGTGAGTATGGTTTTACGCTACTTTTAGCAATATTCCAGCAATATCATGATGGGGGACACTAGAAATGGGATTCACACATTTTACCCATGTTGAGAATCAAACCTGGTCTTCGGCATGATGAGCGAACGCTTTAACCACTGGGCTACGAAACCGCCCCTGATTTATTTTAGTTGCAAATAGAATGTGGTTCAAATTGGAGTGCAGATAATGCATTGGCCATCTGAAAGGTCTACTGTCATTTTGGAAATAGTCCTTTATTTCCTGATGGCCTCTGGTTGATCCACACACTAGTCACTGTTAGGTCTGTTCCAGAATCGACCGCCTCCGTGGTCTAGTGGTAGAGCGTCCACCCTGCTGTGTCGAACCATACCAAAAGATGGTACTTGTTGTTACCCTGCCTGGCACTCAACATTAATGGACATAAACAAAGACTGGTCGGCTTGGAGTCAGTATAGTGTGCCTGAGTGATTTATTCGAGTTAAACTCGGGCATGGTACCTCAGAGGGCAAGCACTATAAAATATCTCTCACACACGCACTCACATTGCTAGATCATGTATATAAGTGAAGTTATCTTGAACTTGATGACGTTAAATGAGAGAGAGAGGCTAGATCATGTAAGTGAAGTTATCTTGAACTTGATGACGTTAAATGAGAGAGAGAGAGAGGCTAGATCATGTAAGTGAAGTTATCTTGAACTTGATGACGTTAAATGAGAGAGAGAGAGAGAAAGATGCAATAAACCTAATATATTTGGCTTCAAATGGGAAGCATTAACCATGTTTTCTAGGCCGAATAGAAACACTTCTCAATATACCCACAAAGTTTGAAATTCTACTATCCCTCTGGTAACATGAGACAACATGGATAAAGTGAACATGCTAGTGTGTAGCCGGCTTGATTTAGCTATGCAAAACATGCATGCAACCTGTTATTGAAAAAGGCTCCCAAATATTTGTCTACAGGAACCAAGTGTTTGTCAAATCTTTCAAAATTTGTGTCTAAACCTTACATTGTGTCCACACAACACCAATCTTTGAGCACATTCAATACCTCTAGTCTTTTTTGCCATACTATATCAATATTCCCTATGTTACTGTTGTATATAATTTGTCATGCCTTCTTAGGCTTGAGATGTCCCCATGGTCTAGTTGTAGAGTGTCCGCCCGGAGAGCGGAAGGTACGAGGTTTGATCCCTGGCCACGTCATACCAAAAGACGTTAAAAGATGGTACTTGTTGTTACCCTGTCTGGCGTTCGGCATTAAGGTGCTAAAACAAGGACTGGTAGGTTTGGAGTCAGTTTACTCTGTCAGAGTGGGGTGTTCAGTCTGGACGAGTACAAGCAGCCACACACACACTCACACACTTGCATGCAGGTCGCTATATGTCTTGGACGCGACATCAAACCCCATTTCACCTCACCTCTTGGGCTGGAAGTCTAACTGTGGATACTTATGTGTCATGCACCTGTTGCAAGTTGAATCAAATTCTTAAATCTAGCAAGTAGCTACCTTGTGGCAAGGTGCTTGTTTCTGAGTCTGACAATGTTCCCTTTCACTCTGTTCAGGTATATATGGTGTAGGCATGGCTGCGATCCACCAGCCAGCTCTTGCTGTTCTAAGTCACAAACCTTCCGGGGCCACAAAAAGCATTGCGTGGGTGGGAAAAGGTATTGTCTACGACACTGGTGGCCTCTGCATCAAGTCAAAGGTAAGCTGCAATGGTGACTAATGGAACAACACATTCTTTTGTGTATTTACTATGAGGTATCCCTTGATGTTTGTTTGTTGTTTAACTCCACACTCAGCAATATTCTAGCTATATGATGGTGGTCTGTATATTATCAAGTCTGGACCACACAATCCAGTGATTGACAACATGAGCATGGATCTACGCAATTGGGATACGATGATATGCATCAACCGAGTCAGTGAGCCTGACCACCCGATCCTGTTGGTCAACAACCATAGTCGCTTTTTACAGCAAGCATGGGTTGTATCCTTACAGTGAGAGACCCGTGAAGATTCAAGCTAGAATAGGTCTTCAAAGTGAGTATTATACGTGAAGAAATAAGTCTTGTGTACATTGATCAATCGGAAGGGGTGCTAATTGGGATTGTTCACTAGCCAATATATTAGCAAATATTGCCGTGGGTGCTTATTAGAGCGAGGCGCTGATTAAGTCGAATACGGTAGTATGGGTTCTCACGCACCTCCTGCATCATCATAAAGTCTGCAGCATGTTTCATTTTTACTTCCATTTAAAAAAACAAAAAAACTTTAAATATTCCTTGTTTTGAACACACAACCCTGGCAGTGAAATGCTACAATACGAAAGAACAACATGATTTCCCCAGAGTTATTATTAACAAAATTTGGTTATGTTCTTGCTTGGAACTTCCAAACCAAAAAAACACCGCCCGACCACACAATTTTCAAAAGCCACTGCCTGAGAACCAATTCTATTATTTTTTTAAGCCATATCAGCTTTTTTTTCATTTGTTGTAACTTGTATCAAAAGTAGAATATATTCACACACTTCTAGTCTGAAATAGTGGACTGTGATGCTGTATCGTGACATCAGTGTATTGTTTCAGTCCTTGTCTTCACTGCATATCTTGTTCTTCATTGTCAGCTATCAACTAACATGGACTTCTGATTTATGAATTGCTATTTGTGGTGTCAGCCCTCCTGTTGACTGTTATTCTGCTGTTTGACAGACCGGCATGTGTGGGATGAAGCGAGACTGCGGAGGGGCAGCAGGGATCCTGGCTGCTTTCCACACTGCTGTCAAACTGGTGAGAGAAGACTGTCACACTCATCTGTTCTGACATTGCTGTCCCTTTGACTGAAAACTGGCACTGGAAACTGCATCATAAGTCATTTATATAACATATCTGGTGTCCCCTGCTGTGATGTTGCTGGAACATTGCTAAAAGTGGCGTAAAACCATACTCACCCACTCACTCATTTGTATAAATGAGGAGAGTGAAAAAAGAATGACTGGACATGTACACTATGTAGGATGTCGTAAAATCTTCTGATTGGAATTTTTGCATGATCAGTTGTGTAGCCTAGTGGGTTAAGGCTTTCGCTCGTCATGCCGAAGACCTGGGTTCGATTCCCTACATGGGTGCAATGTGTGAAGACCATATCTGGTGTCCCCCACCGTGATATTGCTGGGATATTGCTAAAAGCGGCTTAAACCATACTCACTCACTCACTTACTGAAAGGCCATTGTCTCAATATTGATACAGGTCACAGAGGCTGCTGTCTCGGTCTTAAGACTGTAATATAGAGGACAAAAATGTAAATACTAATTGCCTCAATCACTGTAGTCAATGCAAAAACTGGTGTTTCAGGGCTTCCGAGAAAATCTTCATGCCGTGTTGTGCCTGGCTGAGAATGCTGTGGGACCAACGGCACAGAGACCTGATGATATAGTAACTATGTATTCAGGGAGGTAGGTACCCAGATCTAATGATAAACATAGAGAAAGCATGTTGTCTTTATACTAAATATACATGATACTAAACAGAAGTCAAATTTTCTTTGTAATTATCAGGATCACTGATTGTTTGCACAGCGTAACTAAAACTTTCATGTACAGTCGTGCCTCGTTTATACGGACACTTGCGTCATTTGACAATTCGTCCGTATAAACGAATTTCCGTATAACTGAAACCAGCTTCTTACTGGAAGAGTTACTTCCCTTCAATTATGCAACTCATGACAGATTGCAGAGCAAACAGATACATCCACTCAATCTTTATTCATACATGTTTTTAAAAGTCTGTCATGGAAGTTTGAACTGTCACCAATTGTCGATTTTCCTATGGTATGTCCAAATTCAGTGCCATAATGCTTACTGATGGTTTCTAAACTTGCTGACGGGTGTTTTTCTTTAAACAGACAAATTTCCCTTTGCTGTAACTGCGTTTCGCTTACGTTTTCTGGTTGACAGGCCATACTTACACAACTTTGACCTGTGATCTCCACAGACGCCATATTTATCGAAGGGGATTACATGTACAATAAACAAGCTTGTCTCAAACGTAACTCAGTGTCACTTGGTTAATTGACTTCTCACGAATCAAAGGATTACCACCAGCGGAAGTGTATTGTCCGGATAAGTGAGACAATTTTGTGTGCATTTCAGTGTTTTGTGTATGAAAATGACCGTCCGGTTCGGGAAACTGAATTTCCGGATATACGGGTAAATTTATATAGAATTATTTTGTTTTGAATGAAAATCGTCCGGGAAGCGAGGTTTCCAGATATCTGAAGTCCGTATAAGCGGGGAATGCCTGTACATTATAATTAGGGCTGGGACAATACACCAACTGTGTGATCCAATACGTATCACAATACCTTGCTCACGATCCGATTTGTTTCACGATACTTGCCAGTGCTCTCTTCTGTGGTGTGTAAGCCATCTTTTTCATAGACAGGATGTCCAAAAACCTGGCTTACGATTTACAGTTGGCATTGTCAATATGGCAGAATAGATGAAAATATTTACGTTTTAATTACTCATTTTCACTTGTAATTAGTGTTTACTTTTGTTTTTAGAAACGTTTTTTAAAGAAAACATTTAAGAATCGATACTTTTTACTTAGTGTGTGATTATGATCGATACTTGTATCGAGATGGAAAAAAATCACTATCCACCGATGCATCGGTATTGTCCCATTACTACTCATCATACTATGCCATTATCACGATGGGTCATCAATGGTGTTGGGGCGGTCGGGTAGCCTAGTGGTTAAAGCGTTGGCTCGTCACGCCGAAGACCCGGGTTCGATTCCCGACATGGGTACAATGTGTGAAGCCCATTTCTGGTGTCCCCCGCCGTGATATTGCTGGAATATTGCTAAAAGCGGCGTAAAACCATACTCACTCACTCACTCACTCAATGGTGTTTAACAGCAATGTTCCTGTTTACAGAACTGTAGAACTGAACAACACAGATGCTGAAGGGAGACTGGTGTTGGGAGATGGTGTAAGTTAATGCCATTTGTCTATCCCTGATACTTAAATTTGGACGTTCAGTTATTTAGAAAAGCATATGTTGAGAATTTTAAGCATGTCTATTTGATCATCTTGCTGTTTTCAAATGTTCTGCCCACATTAAGAGTAGTTGTGAGGATAGGACATGTTTCTGAAAGGTTGGCTTTTCAATTGAATTCTGAGGCAAGCTTAGATTACAGATCAGACCTCTTAACATGATATGATACCTCTGTGTGAAGTGGGAAAGTTCACCGACGCAAACTCCTTTTAATCGTTTATCACATCATTATGCGGAGTGATATGACATTACAGTAACGGTCTTTATTTAGAGCATTTGATTTAGTGTACTAACAATTGGCCCTACTGTTGGAAACTACTTACCTTCTTGATTGTTAAACAACTGAAGAGATACAACCTACATCATATCCTCCCAAGGGATTTGGGACTGCATTAACTCACTCACTCTCTTCTATGGTGATAATAAAGCAATCATTTTGAAGCTGGCCACATTGATAGCTTGCTAATTTCACACAAAATATGATATCATATTGAGCATAAGAGTCTCCCACTATTTGACTGCTCCAGGTTTTACTTCCAATCCCGTGAAGATCCGAGGAAGAATAGGTCTTCAGCAACCCATGCTTGCCGTAAAAGGCGACCATGCTTTTTGTAAGAGTCGGCTAACGGGATCGGGTGGTCAGTCTCACTGACTTGGTTGATGCATGTCATCGTATGCCAGTTATGTGGATCGATGCTCATGAAGTCAATCACAGGATTGTCTGGTCCAGACTCGATTATTTACAGACCGCTGTCATATAGCTGGAATATTGCTGAGAGCGGCGTTAAACAACAAACAAAGAAACAAACAAACTTCCGATCCTGCGGTGTACAGTAGATCTCTTTCTTCCAGGTTGCTTATGCCCAGAAAGACCTGAAAGCTGATGTCATCGTGGACATGGCAACACTTACTGGGGCCCAATCAGTTGCAACAGGTCAGTAGAGCACTCGGCAACTAACATACTTATCAGCTCATGTGTCGTTATAAGTTGTTCGTTGTTGTCTACCATTAAGTTGTTACATTTTTTACTTCTGTGCTGCCGTCATATAGCTGGAATATTGCTTAGTGCCGCATTAAACAACAAACAAACAAACTTCTTTCGTGACCTTGTGCAGTTCAAGACATCTTGATTGGAAATCAAATACGTCTGCCAGTGGCCGAAAATATTTGAATAGCAATGCTGACTGCAATTGTATTTAAGTGGCTATCTTTGTTCTAGTTTATGCTTTTGGAATAATAATTTATAATAATAATAATAATAATAATAATAATAATAATAATAATGAACGTTTGTAATGCATCCCAAATGCATGCTCAAATCTGTGTTTGTATTTTCATTATAGGTCGTTACCATGCAAGTATTGTGACAAACAGCGAGGACATGGAACTTGCCTGTGTGAAGGCTGGTCAGAACAGTGGTGACTTGGTTCACCCCATGCCATACTGCCCAGAGCTACACTTCAGTGAATTTGCTAGTGCGCTGGCTGATATGAAGAACTCTGTCGCTGTTAGTAGTGTTTGCCTACAGTACATTTCTGATGAGAAGCGTATACCTGTTCACTAATATGTATATGTATGCCTTGTATTCCTTGGTTAGAAACCCATATGATTATCGTAATAGGCGGCAAACAGGTCCTGGTGGTCAGGGTCGCTGACTTGGATGATGCATGTCATTGTATCCTGAATGTGTAGATCAATGCTCGTGATGTCAATCACTGGCTTGTCTGGTCCAGACTCAAGTGGGGCGGTCGGGTAGCCTAGTGATTAAAGCGTTCGCTCCTCATGCCGAAGACCTGGGTTGGATTCCCGACATAGGTACAATGTCTGAAGCCCATTTCTGGTGTCCCCCGCTGTGAAATTGCTGGAATATTGCTATAAGCAGCATAAAACCATACTCACTCACTCACTCACTCACTCATTAAGACTCAAGTGTTTACAGACTGTGTCATATAGCTGAAATATGGCTGAGTGCAGCATTCAACAACGAACAAACAAACAAACTCTAATATATCTCAATGGATAGAGTCTATACTGAAGTAAAGAAAGGCATGTGCACTTTCAAGACCATGATTATGGTATCTTCAGCTGTGACTCTACAGTCTATGGATTATGACCCCTGACTGTTGACGACAGTGCTTCAAGAAAATCCAGCCTATGGATACAAATTGAATATAATCCTGTACTATGGTAAAGTACATTCTCTAGTTTAGTCATATGTTGGTCAACCATTTTACCATCACCATAATGATTTTGTTGCAGGATCGTAACAATGCCCAGGTGTCCTGTGCGGGACTGTTTATTGGCTCCCACCTTGGCTTTGACTACTCTGGTGTGTGGCTTCACATTGACATGGCAGCACCAGTTCATGTGGTGAGTTATCTTCCCTTGTCAGTTTGCATTATGGAGAACACCTGGTTGCATTCAGGAACTGGAAGACATGGGTACAAGTAGATCTGTTCTTGGTTTTTCCAACAACGATGTACTGGGTATTGTGGTGTATTGTGTACCCCATTCAGTGGGTATCTAAGTTAAAATAGGTCCCCATGGTTGATCGAGGCAGCCTTATTGATCGGGTGTTCAGGCTAAATGACTTGGGTGACTGTGTGTCCTTGTACCCCGTTGACATGAGTCATTGCTCATAATATCAGTCACTGGATTGGTTGCCCTACTTGAATATTCACAGGCCACTGTCATAGCTGGAATATAGCAGAGTGAGGCATAAAAAACAAGCACTCCAGAGAAAAGAATAGGTCTGAAGTTGACTTTTTGTTTCTTTGGGTGAAGGGACATCCTTTTGTACATTGGTACAATAAGTGAAGACATTCATGAGTCTCATGTCAGTTCATTGTCTGATAATCATCCAAAATGTCCTAATTATTATGATTCTTTTGAACACCCTATCTCTATTACATCATTGCCATTATTCCCTTACTTTAGCTGTCATCATACTACAACAAATCTTTAGATTTCAACCAAGTCCTCTTCACATTCCACTATCAATTAATAGTTGTACAAGTAATAGTATCTTGAATCCATGCCTTCTTTGCATGTGCAAGGCAGGAAAACCTAAGTTCTCTCCTGTGTGAGCTATTGACAAAAATTCTGATGGTTTTCATCCAAAATGTCCCAGTTATTACTTTCAAATTTAGTAATGATATTGAAGAATGTCTTATCAATAGTAAAGAAAATCAATGCCAAAATCATTGGCCCCAGTGACATTGCTGGAAGATTTGTACAAGTATTGTTCAGCCTTACTCATTCTATTTTCGGGCGGTTGGGTAACCTAGTGGTTAAAGCGTTCGCTTGTCACGCCGAACACCCGGGTTGGATTCCTGACATTGGTACAAGGTATGAAGCCCAATTCTGGTGTCCACTGCTGTGATATTGCTGGAATATTGCTAAAAGCGGTGTAAATCCATACTCACTCACTCTATTTTCATTGTGCAGGGCGAGAGGGCAACAGGATACGGAGTTAGTCTACTCACGACTCTATTTGGAGAGTTGTCAACCAATTCCATGCTCAAGTTTATAGCCCCATCGGTCAACTGTAGCATGGAAACAGATGAGAACAATTCCCCAAAGAAACAGCGTCTCCAATAAGAACCTATTTTGCCATTTAATAAATGGACATCAACTTAACAAATTCCCCAATCCTGATTTGTTAATTTTTGTCCTTGCACTTAAGATTTGTGAATGGATTATCATGAGTTTGGATACAAATATAAATTTTAGCATATATATAAGCAATTATAGGCCTTGATTTTTATAGGAATTTTTATTGTAAAGAGCAGGATAGATTTTATGGGATATGTTAGTTATGATTTTTAATTTTCATACCAGAATCGATTGTTGTTTTATAATAGTTGTCCTGAAGTATTTACAAGTTACAGTTAATGAGTTTATACCCAAGGTCATATTTGTCTATGTGATGATTATGTGTTTTTGTTGGTAACTTTTATTTTATTTTATTCTTTTTTTTAATGAATCAAACATGTTTGACTGGTTTGAAGTAAGGTGAAGAGACCCATTGCACTATATCGCATGGCTACCGCATGTTATGTGCCATGTTGCCATCACTGTCAGTGTTAGAAAATACACGGGTGTCCTTGAGGTTGCATACAGTGCTCATTAAACTTTGGAAGCATAAAACCTAACATTTAACATAGGACCATGACAAGGACTCCTTGATTTTTAGCTCCAGGTTTAAGAGATACTATTCTGAACCAGAAATGCCAGATACGTTATTTCAGCAGTATTCAGTTTTGGCATATAACTACTTAAAAGTTGCATCTCCGTACCTAGTGGATGGCCCAGTGGGACATAGATATGTCAGGATGCAGGGTTATCTGGCTGATATTCAAGATCCAGCACAATTAAGAACAATCGTCTTGTCAGCAATATCCCCATGCCTGCGGGTCCAAAGCTGCAAATGTAGAGCATCTCTTTCTGCCCATATTAAGCTGACATGAATGTAAAATATCTGAAATATTGTACAGTGTAGTGTTAAAACCAAATCACTTACTCTAAGTGTCATGAATGAAAATGATTGGAAGTTTTTCAACACATATACCATTTATTTGAGGATCACGTTTCTTTCTATGAAACTATGTGATCAATGTCTGAATGATGTATCATTTGTTTTGGCAAGCAATTAGTCCATAGAATTTTGATTGCTTAGTATTTGAAGGTGTAACATGTTTATCAGGGACTAGATCCACTTACAGGCTGATACAACTCAGTAAATATTTAGAGGTCTGCTTGTAGACAACGTAGCCATGATACACACCAATAATTTTGTTAGGGGGTCTGTGGTCAGACTGATAATTGTCCGGCCATTCTGACTTACCCTTTCAGTACGTCTGTACAATATTCCTTTGCAAGATCAGTTCATCACCACACAAAAAGACTTAAAATGTTGGTTTACAATGTCACTATTACTCAGATATGTACTACTTTAAAAAAGCTAAGGACCACTGGATTCTTTCATATTACTATAGTTAATCTGTTATGCCATGACATATAAACTATAGTAATGTGAAGAATCAGGTGGTCCTTAACTTTTTTTAGTATTATACATGGCAGGGGCATGGGGCCTCGGGCACATCTTTCCATTACTTATATTGACAACATGCATGCAAGATGTTGACAATTGTAAAATGTATGTTTCCGTGTTTGACTACATCTGTGATTCTTGTGTTTTAGTGATGGGGCTCTTTTGCCACACCGTTATGAATACTTACGTTGATGTATGAGTGATATATTGAGGTCATATGTTCAAAGAAATATAATCGTGTAAAATTTTAAACCAAGGAAAATGTTTTTGTATAATGACCACTATTTTTAGTTATTTAATTGAATAAAATATATTATGCAATATTTGCCTCTATCGTTTTTTAAAATGGAGTCATCTGAAGTGGGAGGCATTGTTAAGAAAGTAATGGATTATTACTGTTTCAGTGTCTTTTGCTTGACCATTCAGATCACCATAATGTTGAGTGGACTTGCTCAAGGTAACAGTAGGCTTTTTGCTTACAAAAGATGGTTTACACTATTAATCCATCAGCTATATATGTGTGGAGGGGCGGTCGGGTAACCTAGTGGTTAAAGCGTTCGCTCGTCACGCCGAAGACCCCGGTTCGATTCCCGTAACAGGTACAATGTGTGAAGCCTATTTCTGGTGTCCCCCACTGTGATATTGCTGGAAAATTGCTAAAAGTGGCGTAAAACCATACTCACTCACTCATCTATGTGTGGAAGGCAATTAGCCTTCATCCATCAACCAGCCATATATGAAATGAAGACTGTTCATCAGTCTTCCAGCTATGTACAGAAGGCAGTACACTGTGCCAGCGAAAAAAAAAGTACTAGTAATATATTTCATACTGTAAATCTGGAAAGTTGTGCAGGCAGGAAGACACTGCAAAAGCTGCCAGTGACACTCTAGCAATTGTTTCATGACTAAGTAAGTTGAATAAAATTAACTTCATTGTAAATTTAAATAATGCATCTTTCAATACATATTCTTGAAGACATCTTTCACAATTTGGATGTTTGTGTGTTTGTTGGGCGCGTGATACTCACTGTTTTTTAATGTGAACAACACAAAATGATGGTTTAGCTATCAAGTGCTCATGAAAACACCTATGTTGAACCGTAAAGAAAGCTTACGCAATGCCCTGAGTTGCTGAGAATCAACGTCTACATGCTGTGGTTGTGCTGCAAACAGGAATGGCCCAAAACGATGTTGCCAGACATTTTAATGTTCATCGAAAGACAATATCTTCCTTTGGGGACGTTATCTGGAGCAGGGCAACACTTATCACTTGCAAGACAACCATTTTCAGTTAGTGCATCTACAGAATCAATACCAAACTGCCATATTAACAGCTCAGACCATTCTTGGATTGAGACCAATTAGTGGCAGAAGCGAACGCAACCGGCTGAGGGAAAACAAATTTCCGCCCGACGTCTAGCGATACGTTCAAGTTCGCTTCTACGTCACCATCAGGCCCGCCTAGCTTGGTGAAGACAGCATCAAAGGTTCAGAAGACAAGACTAGGGCAGTATACTGTTCACCGTTGCATGAGGATAATGCCCGCCAAGAAGTTGAACGTGTTGGAACAGACTTGTTGAGGCAGCATAACATTGCTGTAGTACTGCCGTGGCTGGCTGTTTGTCCAGACCTCGCCTAGATTGAACATGTCTGGAATGAGATTGAGAGACGCCTACAACAGGACCAGAACCAGCCTGTACACCCGATATACATATATCAGCTATATGTGTAGAAGTCAGTACACCCTATATACATGTATCAGCCATATATAATAAGAAGGCAGTACACCCTATATACATGTATCAGCTATATATGAAAAAGGCAGTACACCCTATATACATGTATCAGCCATGTATGTAGAAGGCAGTACACCCTATATACATGTATCAGCCATGTATGTAGAAGGCAGTACATACCAGCCATATATGTAGAAGGCAGTACACCCTATATACATGCATCAGCCATGTATGTAGAATGCAGTACAGCCCATATCCATGTACCAGACATATATGAAGAAGGCAGTACATCCTATATACATGTATCAGCCATATATGAAGAAGGCAGTACACCCTATATACATGTATCAGCCATGTATGTAGAAGGCAGTACACCCTATATACATGTATCAGCCATATACGAAGAAGACAGTACACCCTATATACATGTATCAGCCATATATGTAGAAGACAGTACACCCTATATACATGTATCAGCCATATATATGAAGAAGGCAGTACGCCCTATATACATGTATCAGCCATATATGAAGAAGACAGTACACCATATATACATGTATCAGCCATATATGTAGAAGACAGTACACCCTATATACATGTATCAGCCATGTATGAAGAAGGCAGTACACCGTATATACATGTATCAGCCTTGTGTGAAGAAGGCAGTACACCCTATATACATGTACCAGCCATTTATCAAGAAGGCAGTACATCCTATATACATGTATCAGCCATATATGAAGAAGGCAGTACACCCTATTTACATGTATCAGCCATATATGTAGAAGGCAGTACACCCTATATACATGTATCAGCTATATGTGAAGAAGGCAGTACACCCTATATACATGTATCAGCTATATGTGAAGAAGGCAGTACACCCTATATACATGTATCAGCTATATATGAAGAAGGCAGTGCACCCTATATACATGTCTATCATCCCGAGGCCAATAATACTTAGGCGGTGTCCATTGACGGTTGAATTCAGTACTGCCCTGGAATGTGACTGAGAAGGTTTTAAACTGTATCACTTCTGTTCATTGTTCTCATCCGAACATAAAATGGCTACACAAGGGTAGCTGCGTAAAATCACTCATTAATCAGGTGGTTTTCTTCTTGGATTCATATCCATCCTAGAATAATGTAGATGTCAAAGACTATCTGTGTTCCTGCAGTGAAATTGTTTCTTTGTACTATATATATCTTGGGAAATGTTTCTCATGAAACAATTTTTACTAGGACATTTTTTTCAACGATACTTTTACACTGGCAACATTTGTTCCGGGTGGAACTAATCCCATGGGGAACTTTTCATACTTGACATCGACACCGATGTCCTTAAATTGACTGCGCAAGTGAGATGGGATTAACGCCGCTTTGAACAGTGTTTCAGTTGTACACGGAACGTTATCTTGACGTGGGAGAAAAGTGTCGCCGGTCATATACCTCTTCCACTTAGATAAAAGGAGCACGAGTATGATGCTGACAGATCAAGGATCATTACCCCTGCAAATATGCGATACGAATCCATGACCTGCGGATCCTGACACGGATGAAGGGCGCAACTCTGACACTGCGGAACGCAGATCACGAGGCCACCCGTCCCAGATACGATTTCAACACTGAGTCATTCGTACTGTGGACTCCGGGGCAGAAAGGGTCCCCCGTAACCCATTCTTAACGGAAGATACCAATGTATGACCTGGCTGATTGTGTTTTTCCGTATCCCAACGGCGTGGGACGATGATCATGCTGTGTACCACTGGTTCAATGTCAGCATGCAGCCTTGCGCATGATGTATTTGTGTACAGATCAGATGAATATCGTGTTACATTTAATCTTCATTCTTTACCCAGGTCTGAATATAATTAATAATAAAAAAAGTCACGGAGGACATCATAAACTTGTAAAAATAATTTATTTCGTAAAATACAACAGTGAGCTGTAGAGTCTGATATATAACCCTGTATCACACAGTTAAGGCCCAAAGAAATATTCCTGCTTCTCAGCCATTGTCCACATAAGTAAAATACCTTTATTAGCTATATACTTATGTTTATGAGACAACGAATGAAAAACAAATGCACCATTCAATACTCACTGCATGGCAACCAAGTGTTTCTATTTTCAGCCTATTACATACAGTAAATAATGTTTATAACGAACACTCTTAAAACGAACTGTTAGTATCGTCCAAGTCATCTGCTGTATATATTCTGTGGAGATGTTTATTACGAACTACGGTTATAACGCACTAAAATTAGTGGTCCCTTTCAGTTCGTTATAACCGTTTACCGCATTGTTTAACGGCAGAGACTGACATACGTTACCACTATATTGCATAATATCGGACATGATCCATTTTGTGCTAAACTTTATAATACGTTTGGGGAAAAACCATAATCAAACGTTGAAATTTGGAACAAGTAACACGATTCAACCACCGTTGTTGAGATAATACATACGACACACATCACCTTTCTGAATTGGTAATTTTGAAATCAAGTTTGAAGTAAATAACAAAAATTGATTTTGTTTCGCCATTTTGATTGTTTCTTCTGCAGTTGGAAACATGGTGAGCTGTATATATCGGACTACATCGTGGGTTAATGACACGGCACATGATGAACCGATTGAAAATACATTTTGACATGACATTCGAGAACAACTGCTGCATTAAAAAAGTAGATATCTGTAATCCGAATAAATGGTATTGCTATTAGAATATAACAATAAATAGAAACAAAACAAATGTTAATTCATAACATTTGTGAATTGCACACATCAGAATATAGTAATAATCTGAATAACGGCGCTGTACATGAACTCATTGAACTTGACCTTGAGTCAGACGCTGAGAATCCGAGATAAGACTGCGAGACGGAAGTGACTCCCTTAAAGACAATCGGTGCTTTCTTCCTGTTAGCCCCTGGCTGGAATTTGGAATGCATCATTATGGAATAAATCTCTGACGTTATACACCGTTTCAAATACAGATAATCAGATGATCAAAGGTGCTGTGATCATGAAGAAATAAAACACTTTCTTTGATCTTAAACAAACATTTTGATTTTGTTCGTTCCTGTCATTCCCTTTGTCCCACAGTTTTAACTTATCTTTTGTACATATGTGGAACCCAAAGCAAATAGTAGGACACCGCGGCTACACATTCCTGTGCAGCCTACAGAATGGGCACAATGAAGTGAGTAAATAGCTGTGATGAGGAACTTGCTGAAAGTCAAAACCTCTATTTAGCTTAAAGTTGACAGATGGGGTTTAAAGTTTGTGCGCATCATTGGTAACGAGGGGAATGATCAGATATGAGTTGCCCAGAGTTGGTTTGGGTAAAACGTCGCTTTGTCAGCCTGATGTGATGCAGGTCTTAGACGTTTATCACATTGGTGAAACCACGAGCAATATTGTGGCGCGAACAAACCCAGAACAATAATCGGGTCGAATCATGTCTCCGAAGCCACGATCCTAGGTTTCTGGCATGCCTTCTGCCAGAGCCGCAACTCTTCACAGCGAATTGTGCCGCCCTTGACTTAGATTGGGCCATCCGTGCCCCTGACGTTTGTTTCTTTATTGTTTAACACCGCACTCAGCAATATTCCAGCTATATGACGACGGTCTGTAAATAATCGAGTCTGGCCAGACAATCTAGTGATTGACATCATGAGCATCGATAAACGCAATAGGGATACGATGATATGCATCAAACAAGTCAGCGAGCTTTCATCTATTAAAAATACAGATTCATACCATTCGTCATCCATACATAGTACTTTGGCATACTTTTCAAGCCATATCTGATGTAGTGAATGGCGTATGTGTGAAATTTTTGTGAATCAATACCATTGTGGTTGTAATAGGTTACAGTTTACTGTAACAGCAGCCTTTTGCATCTTCCGGGTCATGTGTGAACACATGATGTGATTGCATGAAGGTGAAGGTGATCTTCGTGTAAATATTGCAAAGTCAAAATAGCTCCAAATTGTACGATGGTGATAATCCTTCTTCTCCTTGGTTATACAAAGTAACATTACAAACTGTATACGAAAATTAAATCTACAAGTTAATCTGGGTTTACAATACAACACAAAGTAGTTGGTAGGAAGGCACTTCAGTGATGTGTAGCATTCACACAACGTTTGAAACCCCATTACTTCACAAAAGTGAAAATATTACAGAAATGTTTAAAGAAAATGAAAGTGAATCTTGAGAGTTTAAGATGTGGAGTAGTGGATCCAGATGCGGCCTCTTCAAAAACTGTCCCCCGATTCTCGATTCCGTTGCCACAGAACACATATTCCCAGAATCATCAGAGCACAGAAGGACAACTATCAAAGACGTTGCACCATTCCAGTCCTTTAAGATCTCTACTCATAATCCACAGTTTCAACCCTGGTGATTCACGTTTAAGATAGTCAGCACTGTTCAACTGCACAATGGACTAAGTTCTTTGTCATCATTTGCCGGTTCCATAGTTGGCGCCACCTGCTTTCTTCACCTCGTCCGTGATATACTCTATTTTGATTTCATCCTGTTCTGACGTCATGATCTCCACGGCAAAGTTCTGCAATGAGATCGGATGTGTATAAATAATTAAGTGAGTGAGTTGATTGTAACGGCGTTCTGGACAGTAGTTCAGTTGCATCACGGCGTGTTTGCAAGCCCAAAGAGATGGAGGTCTTACACGTTTATCAGCTTTAGTGGTTAAAGCGTTCGCTCGTCACACCGAAGAACCGGGTTCGATTCTCGTACAATGTGTGAAGCTCATTTCTGGTGTCACCCGCCGTGATATTGCTGGAATATTGCTAAAAGGGGCGTAAAGCCATACTCATTCACTCACTTAAACGTATATCACTTTGATAAAACCCACCATCACGGGTATAATCCCGCCCCTGGCACACCGGGAATTACAATTGGTGCGGATTGCACGGTTAATTTAAGGGACGCAACTCCGCATAGCGAGTTGCAACACCTTAGGCTTCTTTGCATGTCACCTAGCTTAAGTCATGCATAACACAAAGTATCAGTTTATTGTATAACGGCGCACTCGGCAATATTCCAGCTCTAAGGCGGCACATTACGTGACTCATGATATGTAAACAAGATGGACCTTCACTTGCTCGTTTCAGAAACATTCAGGCAAACATTAATTTGTAAGACAAGGTGTGTGTGTGTGTGTGTGACAACTGATGAGGCCATATTATTTGTAAGAAACTAATAATATTTACGATTGGAAGATAGTCGCAATAAATAACATAAGGCAAAGTGAATCACCTTGTTTTGTTTTGCCTGGCCGGGACTTACTAGTGGCCGTTTACCTGTGTAAGGTTCCTGCACGTCCATGTATGTATACTGGCCCGTTTTATGCATTAACGTTCCAAAAAAAGTATTATTATTCAATCGATTGGCGAAAACAAAGAACATGTTAACATATTTGGTTATGATCTTCCTCATTTTAAACAAATATCTTTCCATTACAATGCCTTGGCTTATCTGATAAGATTATGCCATGAGCTACAATGCACTACGTGGGTATTTTCCTATAGATGTGTTGAACACTAGGGTAACCAGGAAACCTGACCTTATATTTGACAGTATATTCCCGAAATAATGTGCTTGTATATGCAGTATAAAGTAGCGCATCGCGTTTTACAGAGCGATAAGCGTTCACTGCTCCGCCTTTAGCATACATCAACAGCATCACGGCCGCCCGACACCAAGATGCTTCACAATCTAAACTACACAACAGACCCTAAGTACAAATCTTTATTTGATAGATGCGGTTATGGAAGCTTCCAATTGTTTGTTTCACATCTAACAATTCAATCATTTTTAGCTACAATCACAAGTGCACCTTTCCCTATGCTAATGTTTTTAACGCTAAAATGTCTAACGCCACAGGTTCCATAACGATTCTCTTGAATATTTATTCTGTTATAAAGTCAAATCGGCTATCCCCCAGTTGTGAAAAATAAAATGCTATAATGTCTTAAAGAGAGAGTCGACGACTAATTTGCACAACATTCTAAATGTGACTTATTGAGCTCGAGAATTACCCCAAATAACTTCCACGAGATCAAGGATTTAATCGACTTATATACCAGCTGCTTATTACGGACCAAAGTGTTAGAACAACAAGATATAAATGTGCGGGATTATCACCGTTGATTAACGTGATGTGTTTCCTATATCCTCAAAGCCGATGCAACAATTATGAAAACATCTTTATTGTATCTTCTACAATAATTGCTCCAAAATTATATTTTCATTAAAGCATATTTGGCTACTGCACTAATTGCTGCCACAGTTGTTATGATGATGATGATGATGATGATGATGATGAAATCTCTTAGGAACGCACTGTTAAATTAATGAAACCACATGAAATACATACCAATGTATTATCAGTGAACTATTGACCCGTATTTACTGTAACGGACTACAGCATTCATACCGAGTCCACCGTCGATTGTCATATGATACCCTATTGTGTTATAGATATGATATACATTAGGTCGCACGTGACACACAGAAATACAACGGGGCAAATGCACTACAACCTGTATGACCTTATGAATATTACACGTTCACATGTACAGGTATAAAAATCACGCATACGCAAACACAAAACTCGATGTGACAGTTCTTTAACATTCAGTATTGACTATTTTCGACTTTTATTCTGTAAGATGAATTTTAGGCATTGATCCATACAGAACAAGAAATAGTTAGGGATCAAGAACATTTTTTATGATATTTTGATGAAATGTGAAAATTTTATGTCAACCAAAAAAATATCCCTAAACATATTCATGAAATTAACAGTTTTGTTCAGTATACGCCAATATTATTTAAAAACCAGTGTAATTTACGCGTCGAGGTGAAGGAATATGACGAGGTGTTAATTAGGAAATGTCAATGGTTGGCTTGGCATGGAATTCTCGGGATGTGTCAGCGTGTGAAACAGAATGTCAGAGTGAAATGAGGCATGGTAGATTCGGGATGGGTCTGTATGTGAGAGAGCATATGTCAGAGTGAAAAGAGGCATGGTAGATTCGGGATGTGTCCGCATGTGAAACAGAATGTCAGGGTGAATGGAGGCATGGTAGATTCGGGATGCGTCTGTTTGTGAAACAGCATATGCCAGAGTGAAATGATGCATGGTAGATTCGGGATGTGTCTGTATGTGCAACACCATATGTAAGGGAGGATGAAGGCACGGGACCGTTGGATTCTGTCTGTATGTGAAATATGCTATAAAAGAACGTCAAGGAGGAGAGATATGTTCATATTTTATATTGGAAACGTCAAAAAGAAAGCAGGCATGGAAATTCAGGGATTATAATATACAGGAAACGTCAAGGCGGGGTTAGGCATGTAAGTGTAGGATATGTCATGTGAAATGGCAAACGTCAAGAGTAAAAGAAATAGAGGAATAATTTTATACGTTTACATAATGAACGTCATGGTTTCGGAAATACATTGATTGTAAAGATATTGTCATATTTTCCATAATAAATTCAATAGTCAAGGACAATGAAGGCATAATACACGCACATGCATGTCCGTATGTGATATCTATAGATACACTGTAGTTCCAACGCCTACGGTTTAAGACACCATTCCCGTGTTACCAGTCCCATATTGAGTGGCATGTAAAAGTCGGCTGTCAATTTCTGTGACACACGTCTCAAAACCTGAACACCTGAGAGATAATTTGTGGGAAGTCCACTGCACTTTTGTAAGGTAACGAGTGCACTGGGTGCACTTTAACATACAGAATGATGCAGACACCGAACCCTTAATTTGTGTTGTCGTGAGTTGTGTAAAGAAATGTCATAACAAGGGTTAAAGTCATAGGTAAAACACCTCATTAATACATACTTGGATGACTTGTTTTATAAGGGACTTGTCGGTGCTCAGCCTCGCTCGCTTTAATGCTGATAAATGAGAACCGGCCCACGTGACAAGAGCAAATTTTGATCGTTTGCTCAATTCGTCGCCTGTGGTTATACGTATAAAACCAAAGGCCCTTTCTTCATCTGCAACAAAATATGTCGAATACAGAATACAAACAAAATATACATTAACACAATGAAAAGACAACAAACACTACATCGCACACTCAGCACAAAAGTCATGGTCGTTCAGAAGCAAGAGTAAAACACGAATAAATTCAAAGTAAATGACAGAATAGCGTATGCAAACAATTAGCGTCAGTATGTCAAGCAGGGTTATAATAGACATAGAGGAATGTCGAATGGTGCTAACGACATTTAGAAGCTAGTATACTCAATTACATATGATGTTTAAACTTTTTGAAACCATTAAGTACTGTGACTCTGGCTATGCAACAATTATAAGTACATATTATTGACATACGTTGCGAGATTTATATACATTATTATAGCTTACCCCCAAATTGTGATTGAAATTCGTCGTAATCATTCCCAATTGCGCTCTTCTGAATCGTATTTCCTTCATATTTAAACACAGCCCTGAAAAAGTCATAACTCATGATGAAACATTCCAGGACTTACGAGACACCATTGAAGTGTCAGGTTGGTGGGTGTGTCTTTATTCAAGTACCCACTACAAGTTTGCAGACACGCTACAAAAATCAATTAAGAAAACAACAAGCAGCAAACTAAATATTTCAAGCAAATGTTAAATGAAAGATTTACGCTGATCAAGCGAATTAGCATCAGATTAGCGATTGATCGTTAAACAAGGATTTTGAACATATGGCGAAGTGGTCCCCGGTGTTTCACTCACCACAAGGTGGCCGATGTATCATCTCTCACGTCTTCGTAGGCGGCCCTCACGTCGTCTTTATCCAGTTTAGTCGACATACTGCTCGTTGTGAATATCAACACTGACGAGTGTTTGAGCTTCAAGGGGGAGAAGTCGTAGATTTCGTCTGGTCACCAAGTGAGAGCGGGCAGACGATAGACGGGGACGATGTCTAGAGGTTGACAGGTACAAGTCGCCGTGCTCTTCAACAGACACTGTTATTTCCCAGGTACGAGACCGGCTTCTTTCAACAAATGCTCCCGTCTTTACCTGTTTCGACAATCCTTGCAATCTTCGCCCAGTGACATCACCTCGATCGATAAATGAGCTCGCGAGATGGCTAGCAGACGACGCATTTGAACCAATCAGCAGTGAGCTGACAGTAAACTTTCCTAATAAGGAAGTTAACGCCCCTCCGGCTCAAATTTTTACCATGTGACGGTAATTTATCTGTCGGATAAGTAGTGGATGGAATTATGAGTGATTAATATAGGTTATTACACCACAGGCGATGGTAGGAATGCCCGTGGGGTTATATAGTATCAAGCATTACAGTAAATACTATAAAGCAGAGTGCTGATAACTGCGAGGAATTCCGTTAATTTGTTTATTACCTAATTCACAGGTCACTCAGGGTGCAGACGGGTCAGTGCAGATGGAGTGTGATTATACTAGTAGTCTCCTTGACAATACATAGCCGCTGAAGGCCGCAAGGAGAACGGGAGAGGTGTGATCTGGTTTCGGGATCGGAGGTCGGACAGTTTTTCTTGAAAACAACAATTATGCTTCAGACCGTCACATTACTGCAAGGGGTTTTTCTGAAAAAAATTCAGGCTATTAGTTTAAAAAAAAAGCTTTGTAGTTTTAGCTGTCAAAAATACCTAATCTCGATACAAAATACTGACACAGACCACGACTCTGCTAAATACTGGTGCTGAAACAGACCATAACGCTGATTTGTTGAATGGTTGTTTGTTTACGCCTCACTCAGCAATATTCCAACTATATGACGGCGGTGTGTAAATAATTGAGTCTGGACTAGACAAGTCGGTGATTGACATCATGAGCATCGATCCACGCAATTGGGATACTATGACATGCATCAACCAAGTCAGCAGGCCTGACCACCCGACAACTCGCCTCTTATGACAAACACAGAAGCAACGACGCTGCTAAATACTGGTGCTGAAACAGACAACAATACTGCTAAATACCGGTACCGACACTGTAATGGACTTACTGACTTGTGGAACTTCTGTTTAGGAGGTTCAACTTTCTACTGAGTCAAAAGCACATGTCTGGGTTGTAGCCATGTTTAATCAACTAAAGGGTAATAACTCCCAATGATCTACAGTATAGTGCTTGTACAACAACTAGCTATAATAACTGTGTACATAGCACTCTGGTGGAACATGCTATAATGTAAACACATTTGATATATTGACTTACTGCTACAGACACAGATCAGGATGCAGCTAAATACTGGTACTGACATAGACCACAATGCTGCTAAGTACTGGTACTGACACAGACCACAATGCTGCTAAATACTGGTACTGACACAGACCACGACGCTGCTAAATACTGGTACTGACACATACCACGATGCTTATGAATACTGGTATTGACACAGACGACGACAATATTGCCAAATACTGGTACTGACGCAGACGACAATACTGCAAAATACTAGTATTCACACAGACGACAATACTGCTAAATACTAGTATCGACACAGATCAGGATGCAGCTAAATACTGGTACTGACACAGACCAGGATGCAGCTAAATACTGGTACTGACATAGACCACAATGCTGCTAAATACTGGTACTGACACAGACCACAATGCTGCTAAATACTGGTACTGACACAGACCTCGACGCTGCTAAATACTGGTACTGACACAAACGACAATACTGCTAAATACTGGTACTGACACAGGCCACGACGCTGCTAAATACTGGTACTGACACATACCACGATGCTGCTAAATACTGGTACTGACACAGATCAGGATGCAGCTAAATACTGGCACTGTCACAGACGACAATACTGCTAAATATTGATACTGACACAGACGACAATACTGCTTAATACTGGTACTGACACAGACGACAATACTGCTAAATACTGGTATTGACACAGACCAGGATGCAGCTAAATACTGGTAATGACACAGACGACAATACTGTTAAATACTGGTACTGACACAGACGACAATACTGCTAAATACTGGTACTGACACAGACAACAATACTGCTAACTACTGGTACTGACACAGAGCAGGATGCAGCTAAATACTGGTACTGACACAGACCAGGATGCAGCTAAATACTGATACTGACAAAGACCGCGACACTGCTAAATACTGGTACCGACACAGACAACAATACTGCTACATACTGGTATTGACACAGACGACAATGCTGGTAAATACTGGTACTGACACAGACAACAATACTGCTAAATACTAGCACCGACACAGATCAGGATGCAGCTAAATATTGGTACTTACACAGACCACAATACTGGCAAATACTGGTACTTACACAGACCACAATGCTGGTAAATACTGGTACTGACAAAGACCACAATGCTGCTAAATACTGGTACTGACACAGACCACAATGCTGCTTAATACTGATGCTGACACATATTACAATGCTGGTAAGTACTAATTCTGAAGCAGACCACAATGCTGCTAAATACTGGTACTGACACAGACCACAATGCTGCTAAATACTGGTACTGACACAGACCACAATGCTGCTAAATACTGGCATTGACACAGGCCACGACGCTGCTAAATACTGGTACTGACACAGGCTACGACGCTGCTGGTGCTGACATAGACCACAATACTGTTTAATACTAATGTTACTACAGTTTGTTTGTTGTTTAACGCCACGATGCTGCTTAATACTGGTATTGACACATACCACAATGCTGCTAAATACTGATGCTGACACAGACCACAATACTGCTAAATAGTCGATTCTGCACCAGACAATCCAGTGATTGACATCATGAGCATGGATCCGAGCAATTGTGATACGACGACATGCATCAACCAAGTCAGCAAGCCTGACCACCCGATTCCTTTAGTCGCAAGCATGGGTTGCTGAAGACCTAATCTGACCCGGATATTCACGGGTATGCTGAAACAGACCAAGATGCTGCTAAGTACTACTGTTGAAACTAGAGGCCACACCGCTGCTAAATACTTGAAACTACAGACCACAACGCTGCAATGTGAAAAATCAAAAGCTGAAACCCAGGGCTGTGCATGTTTGCCGATAACTTGTTATTGACTGTGAATACACAACTGGCGATTTGTACAGTCACCGCGGGCGGGAGGGTAGACTCGTGGTTGGTGTCTTTGCCCACAACGCCTATGCTCTGAATTTAATCTCTTCAACGCTCTACCACACAGTCGAAACACAGCTAATCTGTTGGAATATTTTGGAGCCATTTAATGGGATTTTCGCAAATACATGAGTTACATGTTGGGTCGTCAGGTCGATGACCCACGAAAAACAGCCTAAAGCCTAACTGCTCGCGTTCACGTTGGCATTTTAATCGCTGTTTATATCGTACCTTTCTACTACAGACTGTACTTATCAAGGCAGTTACAGTTGGTTTTTACAGTTAGCCCGGGAGTAGAATTGTCAACCATCTCTCTTTTGGAATATATATTTTGTTTGTTTTGTTTATTTGTTGTTTAACGCTACAGTGAGCAATATTCCAGCTATGTTACGGCAATCTGTAAGTCGAGCTTGGACCAGAAAACTCAGTGATTGACATCATGAGCATGGATTGGGATACGATGAAATGCATTAACCAAGTCAGCTTGTCTGACCAGGCGATCCCGTTAGTCGCCTCGCATGGGTTGCTGAAGACCGATAATCTGGATCTTCTCGGAGATAATACAAAGTCATGAAAATATTTACCAACGTAATATGTAATGCTTTTTATTGGAAAGTCAAAACATATATAGTTACATGTCTTGCCAAACCCTGGCTGGTCAAAAAAGAAGAATTTGCATACAGTAAAGTACGGTTATAACGAACTCAAAGGGACTACTAATTTTAGTTCGTTATAACCGTAGTTCGTTATATGCACATATACAGCATAACTACAGCAAATAGTCGGGACCAAAAAAGTAAGTTCGTTATATCCGCCAGTTCGTTATAAGCGTGTTCGTTATAAGCGTACTTTATTGTATTTAACTCTTTGTGAAAGATGAGAGTAAAGCTGGTAAGTGAGTTGGGTTTAACGCCGCTTTTAACAGTATTCCAGTTATATCGCGGCGTGTCAGCTTAATGTGGGAGGAAAGCCCGAAGTGATGCAGGTCTCAGACGTTTACCACTTCGGTGAAACCCACGAGCACGGGTATGGTGCTGACAAACCTAGAAACATAATCGGGGCGAACCGGGATTCGAACCCACAATCATAGGTTTCTGGCGTGCCCAATTGACGTAACTCTGCACAGCGAATCGCGGCGCCTTAGACGACTGGGCCATCTGTGCCCCCTTGACAGTAAAGTGAAATTTAATTCATTGCTTGTACTCCATGACATGTGAAAACAGAAAATGAAAAAGAACCAACGTTTTATTAGTGAATACACGTTAAACCTAAACTGAAATAGTTTCGTTATCTCAATATAGGGATTAGTGACAATATGCTCCTCAAAAAAGTTAAGGACCACCGGGATTCTTTCATATCGCTGTAGCTAATCTGTCATGCTATGAAAGATTAAGTACAGAAAACTACGGTTATAACGAACACGCTTATAACGAACTGACGGATATAACGAACTTACTTTTCTGTCCCTAAAATTTGCTGTAGTTATGCTGTATATATGCCTATAACGAACTACGGTTATGACGAACTAAAATTAGTGGTCCCTTTGGGTTCGTTATAACCGTAGTTTGCTGTATTGTAATATGAAAGAGTCTGGTGATCCTTAACTCTTTTTAAGTTGTATGTTTACTTAGGACGCACTAAATGCCCCTTGAATTACAGAGTATTCATATACAGCTGTAACCAGGCGGCCTGTGAAAATGTTGTGAAAGGTATTCATACAAGCTTACAATTTATTTGAAAATGTAACATTCATCGAACTAAGGGCAATAATACAGTAAAAGGAATATAAAGCGAGTTTGTTATAATGCACGCTCTCGACTGAGTAATTATATTAATGGTTTCTTCTCACCAGCTGTGATTTCCTATTCCTGTTGGCGAGGAAAGGGTGAACTTTGTGACTGAGCCAGGCGATATTAACCTATTTCATAGATGAATAATTAACAGGCGTGTGCAGAACGCGGCCTCGTTAATATGAAGGGTGAACATGAATCGTGGGGGCAGATGATTGATAACACTTCGGCCTATCTCGTCACGTTCCGTAACCACCGAGGAAACATTCCGACTGCACTTTTACACCAATAGCACCGCGGTACATTGGACTGCACGTTCTGCAGACATTATGCGTATTTTTATACCTTTGTACATCCAATGTCACACGTGGTAGTGTGTTCGAGTGAGTGAGTGATTGAATGAATGTTGAAACGCCACAGTCATCATTATTGAAGCTTAGCAAAAGGGTTGTAAAAGCACAGACGTAAAGCACGAACAGCGACGCTCTCCACGGAGCCGGCAGACAAGGCCGTAGTTTTTTTGACGGGGGGCGACATGCATCAACCACAAGTCAGCGAGCCTGACCCCCCGATCCTGTTAGTCGCTCCTTACGACAAGCAAGAGTCACCTCTTACGACAAGCAAGAGTCGCCTCTTACGACAAGTCATGGGTTGTTGAAGACCTATTCTAAACCGAATCTTCACGGGTCTTCGCGAAAGTGGTAACGTCAAAGTCCCCATTACCTCGGGCTCTCCTCCCACCATAAGTTGACACGCCGTGATAAGTTGACACGTCGTGATGTTCAAAGCGGCGTTAAACAAACTGACCCAACCTGTCTACCCTTAAGGGACATGAACAAGTTTCAGCTGTATTCGGCGTGTCCGCTCGTCGTGCGCAATGTTTGCGTTTGATACGATAATTTGGTATGAGAAAAGCAAGCCTAATGTTCCCCTCCAGTATAATGACGAGGTGAGGTGAAATTGGGTTTAACGTCGCGTCCAAGATTATTGCACTTATATAGCGACGTGCATGCACGTGTGTGTGGCTGCTTGTACTAGTCCGGACTGATGCCGATTTATAGTGCTAGCACACTGAGATACCATACCGCAGTTTAATATGAATACCTCACTCAGACACAGTATACTGATTCCGAGCCGACCAGTCATTGTTTTAGCCCCTTAATGCCGAGCGCCAGACAGGGTAACAACAATCTTTTAACGTCTTTTGGTATGACGCGGCAGGGGATCGAACTCCGGACCTTCCGCTCTCCGGGCGGACGCTTTACCTCTAGACCACGTGGGCGGTCTCCAGTGTAATGACACAGGACTTCTGAAACACACATACAGCTTGGGGTGCATTACATTGGATTTCATGACCCCAGGTGATGACATGTAAGACAAGGAACGGTTGACATTGGCGTTTATCATGTTCAGGGTACTTCTACTGATAGTGAGGCTCCTACTCATTAAGTGATGGCGTGATATGCTAGTGGAAAAGGTCAAAGGTTATAGTGTATTGTTACAGTATATAAGTTAAGTTACGACGTAAGTGCCACAAAGTGGACAGTTTATGAACCCCACGAGGATTGCATGGTTTGGTAGCTGATACACAAAGGATCACAATTAGGTCGAATTTAGGATTCGAACGTTCGACCAGAGTGTCATGGCATCTAATACACGCAAGTCTACTGTCTACCCGGCAAATCGCAAGAACTATATTTTGCCTTAATTTGACATGATGTTACTCGTGTATATGAGTCAATACGATAAAGAATGACCACCTATATAAATAATACTGACGATATGGGAACAAATAAAAACACAGTTCCGAAAACTGTTCTCGACTGCCGCTCGTATCACAAATACATTCTTGCTCTATTTGGTGTGAGTGAGTTGGGTGTAGTGCAGAACAGAATGTCTGTTCCAAGCTTAATGTGGGAGTAAAGTCCAAAATACGCCAGTTTTAGACGTTTATCGTGTTGGTGTAACCCAAGAGCCAAGAGTGTGATGCTGCTGCTAGGTATCATTTTCAAGGCGAATCTAGGATTGGAACACACGATCAGCAGATCCTGACACTACTTAGCAACACATTTCTGTGGACGCTGTTTAATGGCCGAAAATCAAGACTTGGAAGCAGCAGTATTCATAATCAAACATATGTAAACATTTAGGGGGGAGGGGCCGGTATTTGTGTGTGTGTGTATGTGTGTGTGTGTGTGTGTGTGTGTGTGTGTGTGTGAATAACTCAGGCTCAATAAAAAGTATCGACCACAATATGGACGTCTTCGTGAACAAAGCCATAATCTTTGACAGATAGACATGCCCATGAGAGACAGTATGCCTGTAACCCTTTTTTATTAATAGTCATTGCAAATGTTTCATTTCAAGGGCCCATAACAGTTGTTGACTGTGACGCCAAACGAAGTTGTCAGACATTTTGAAATGCTATGGCTTAGGAGACGTTATCAACACAGCAGGGCAAAACTCATGACTTGCTACGGGCCAGTCGTCCACGTGTGACGTCACGTCTTCAAGACGACCATATTCGGTTGGAGTATCTACGGAATTTCATACCAACCTGCCCCATTAACAGCCCGAAACACATGGGGAGCACAATATCCGGCCTCGACGTCCAGCAATA
The DNA here is from genome assembly GCF_022045235.1 of Haliotis cracherodii. Classification (NCBI taxonomy): domain Eukaryota; kingdom Metazoa; phylum Mollusca; class Gastropoda; order Lepetellida; family Haliotidae; genus Haliotis; species Haliotis cracherodii. The sequence goes on from NW_027266265.1 coordinate 40,797,710, forward strand.
CGCCCAATATTGCTTCCACGTCACCGTCGGGCACGCCTAGCTTGGTGTAGACAGCATTTAAGGTTCCAAAGACAGTGACAGTAGGTTCTGAGACAGTATACTGTTCACAGATGAGTCCTGGTTTCATCTGGACAGCTTTGGACACCATCTGGATGGTCGTGCAAGGGTCTACAGGCGCCCAAGAGAACGTTTTAGCGACACTGGGTTACTCAACGTCGTCAGTTTTGGGGTGGCAGTGTAATGGTATGGTGTGGCATCACAATTGATGGCAGAACCCAACTCACCATCCTTTATGGCTGAATGGCGTACGCTATCGGGACGACATCGCTCAAGATAATGTTCTATCCTTTGTGCAAATTTAGGGACATAACGCCTCCCCATAGAACATGTCTGAGATTGGATGGAACTGCCTCAGTTGGGTCGATCTTTGGTTTCAATGGGGAACAACATCCACCTGGTTGTTTTCAATCATCTGTTGTCCGCTCCCTCTGCTGTATCAACGCAAATGATGGTCACCCCCGATACTGACATTGTGAATTGTGTAGTTACAGCAGTGTGATTAGGGCGTGTCAGGTATGGGTCTGTCAATAAATCTGTTAGTGTATAAATGTAAAAGCCGGAGTGCACACCAAATCCTTATTCTTGTATTGGAGATACTAAGTCCTACGTAGGAGATAATAAGTCCTACGTAGGAGATATTAAGTCCTACGTAGGAGATATTAAGTCCTACGTAGGAGATAGTTATTCTAGTCCATACTAAGTCCTACGTAGGAGATAGTAAGTCCTATGTAGGAGACAATAAGTCCTACGTAGGAGCTATTAAGTCCTACGTAGGAGATAGTGATTCTAGGCCATACTATGTCCTACGTAGGAGATAGTAAGTTTTACGTACGACATAGTAAGTCCTACGTAGGAGATAATAAGCCATACGTAGGAGATGATAAGCCATACGTAGGAGATATTAAGTCCTACGTAGGAGATGATAAGCCATACGTAGGAGATATTAAGTCCTACGTAGGAGATAGTGATTCTAGGCCATACTAAATCCTACGTAGGAGATAATAAGTCCTACGTAGGAGATACTTAGACAAAAAGAAATTTCACCGTGACCCTACTACGCTTCGTACTCGTCAGTTTAGGTGATTGCAATAACCTATTTTTATTTGTACTTATGTTGTACTTTTTCCAAGTAAGGTTAAATGAAGCTGAATGGGCATTTCACATCACAGTCAACAACTGTTTGAGTCATATCACAGCGGGACAAGTGGAGTCAAGACCTTGTCCAAGGATACAACACAGTGACTTGCATCTTGCATCTTGAAATGAAAGATTTGAAATGATTATTAATAGATAAGTGTTACAGGCATTCGGTCTCACATGATCGTGTTTCTATGTCTAAGATTATTAAATATGTCTTCGCTCACGAAATACTCTGAGTGAGTGACTGAGTTGGGTTTAACAGTATTAACAGTATTCCAGTTATATCGCGGCGTGTCAGTTTAATGTGGTCCTCCCACATTAAACTGACACGCCGTGATATAACTGGAAGTGACGTAGGTCTCAGACGTTTACTACTTCGGTGAAACCCACGAGCACGGGTATGGTGCTGACAAACCTAGAAACATAATGGGGGCGAAATACTCTGTATTGGTGAGGATGGGTATATTGAGGTCGATACTTTCTATTGAGGCTGATTTTGTTTCCAAGCAGGAGGCTCGGATATTTATGTACACAAAATTATGAGCTGCGATACTTAGTTACTTAGCAGCATTAAACAGTGTTTACATTCCCAATCACTTCCAGTATCCAGAGTTATTTCCCTTAGACCAAGCGCTCTAACGCTGCTGTCCCCAATGAGCGACTGCAACATTGTTATCTAGAGTTATCTCCATTTGACCGTAAGCGCCTGTCGCTAGCCCTAGCATATACCACTACAGACTGTAGTTGTATTTGGTAGTCATGCATAAAATGTGGATGTAATATATTTTTTTCAATGTTGAAAAGAAACAAATAAATAATAAAAAACGGGATGATAACAATGATAAATAATATTAAAATGATATTGATATCTGATGGAAAAGGGGAAGGAAAATAGCATATAGGATGTATATTTTTTACTGTTTACTTTTTTTTATCATCTTTCATTTATCGTTTGTCAGGACGGATAAAATAATAGTTCAAGTAAAAAAAGGTTATTTGCAGCAAAATATTAACCTGGTTTCCTTAATGCTGACTTTTACATACGGTCTCCCTAATGCTTGTTTCAGATGCATATCGTCGTATATCTATATATAACATGTATCTGTATCCGTCATGTCAGCACAATACATGTCACCCACTAGGCATATATCTGGTGATAACGACACAAAAAACGACAAAAAATATTCAGAATAAATAACCATGTCCATGAATAACGATATGTAGTGAAAGTCATGTCAAGGTTAAGCAGATTAGTCGATGTTGACAGCAGTAATGCATTCACGGGGAGGATCATATATTGACAAAACATTCTAGATTCTAGATTATCCCCCGAAACAGATTCCATTTGGCTTAAAGGGCAAATAGCTGTGAAAAACATTTGAATGAAAATCAGTGACGATACTCCGTGTTCGCGAAAAGCATGTCCTGTCCTACCGGCAGCACCCGCCATTCACACAATCAGCTTTACTGGTTTTCTTGAAAAACGATATGTTAATTTTGAATTACGTCTACAGTGTACAGTGCAGAGATTCTGCTGCTTACAAGTAAAGAAAATCATTTAAGAAGTTTTGCAACAACGCTTTTTCTCGGCCCAAACATTTCTTTTGTAGTTGCCTCAGCATAGATACATGCTACTGAGCTTATGGCTCCAAAGTAGACACAATTTATGGATAGCAACTGATTCATGTAATGTAAAGGCGACGTTTCGGTACAGATAAAGCAAGGCTGAATAATGAAAATGGTACAGAATATATATAACAGGTGGAAGATTAACTGTACCAACAATTGCATACATGAAAGAGATTAACATAGACAAAAAGAAATTTCACCGTGGCCCTACTACGCTTCCGTACTCGTCAGTTTAGGTGATTGCAATAAACTATTTGTATTTATACTCATGTTGTACATTTTTCCAAGTAAGGTTAAATGAAGTTGAATGGGCATTTCACATCACAGTCAACAACTGTTTGAGTCATATCACAGCAGGACAAGTGGAGTCAAGACCTCGTCCAAGGATACAACACAGGAGTTTCCAAGCAGGAGGCTCAGATATCTATGTACACAAAATTATGAGCTGCGTTACTTAGCAGCATTAAACAGTGTTTACATTCGCAGTCACTTCCAGTATCCAGATTTATCTCCCTTAGACCAAGCGCTCTAACGCTGCTGTCCCCAATGAGCGACTGCAACATTGTTATCTAGAGTTATCTCCATTTGACCGTAAGCGCCTGTCGCTACTGGATGGGAACTCATTATGAGGAAGCCAATAAGACAGAAAGCCAATTAAACAGGATCAAGTATACATAGGTGGGGTGATTATTGCTGAATGAGTTCATAGTAGGCGGATGGTATGAAATAGCCTTGATCTCTGTTATTTGATGGCTTGCGGCGGCGGATGCGGACTGTTTATGTTAGTTTTCTTTTAATGACGTCATGGATGTTGTTGGAGAGGATTTGGACGTTTCCAAGTTGATGTGATTGGGACAGTTGCTGGTATGGTCCGAGATAGCTGATTTACTGTCTGATTTGATGGCTGGAGTTGCGTGCTCTTTGATTCTGGTGTTGATGGGGCGGGATGTTTCACCTACGTAGGAGTGTGCACAGTTACAGTCGATTTAAAATAACACTACACCTTTAGGTTCTTGGCGTTTGGTTGTCTTTCTTCCTTAGGCTCTTTGTAGGTGAGTGAGTGAGTATGACTTTACGCCGCTTTTAGCAATATTCCAGCAATATCACGGCGGGGAACACCAGAGATGGGCGTCACACATTGTACCCATGTCGGGACTCGAACCCGGGTCTTCGGCGTGACGAGTGAATGCTTTAACCACTAGGCTACCCGACCGCCCCTCTTTACAGGTAATTGAGGGATGTGGAACTGGTGGAGTTGGTGTCAATATTGACTTGCAGTTTGATGAGGCAGCTGATGATATGGGATGGTTTTCCAATGAATGGGAGGACGAAGCGGAAGGGCGCTGATTCAGGTTTTATAGAGGTCGCAGATTTAGGTGTGGGATGGAATACAGAGGAGATGACTTTTGTGGATAATTGTGGAGGTGAGTGAAGACTTGGTGGAGGTGTTCGATCTCAGATTTGAGGTCATCAGAAGAAGGGTTGATGGCTCGTTTGGTGAGGGTAGAGATGATGCCAGCCTTAGTTTTAAGGGGATGGTCATACCAAAAGACATTAAAAGATGGTACTTGTTGTTACCCTGTCTGGCGCACGGCATTAAGGGGCTAAAACAAGGACTGGTTGGCTCGGAGTCAGTATACTGTGTCTGAGTGGGGTATTCATGTTAAACTGCGGCATGATATCTCAGTGAGCTGGCACTTTTAAACGGCATCAGTCCGGACTCGTACAAACAGCCACACAAATCCACACACTTACATGCACGTCAATATAATTATAAGTGCAATAATCTTGGACGCGACGTTAAACCCAATTTCACCTGACCTGACCTGATATTAATCTCTTCTATAACACCTTCATTATACTTCCTCCTCAATAGATATACAGTAAACTAGGCTTATAAAAAACACAAATTTTAGTTCGTAATAACCGCAGTTAGTGAAAAGCATATAGTTAGTGAGTGAGTATAGTTTTAGGCCGCTTTTAGCAATATTCCAACAATATCACGGCGGAGGACGCCAGAAATTGGCTTCACACATTGTACCCATGTGAGGAATCGAACCCGGGCCTTTGGCGTGACGAGCGAACGCTTGAACCACTAGACTACCCCACCGCCCCGAGAAGCATATATACAGCTTATATACACCAATAGGTACTAAACGTTCGTTATATCGGTCAGTTCGTAACGAGCGTGTTCATTGACAACGTAGTTTACTGTTCATCTTACGTTGTCTTTTCTTGGGGTATAGCGGTGTGGTTTTAAGATTTAATCATCAGTCGGATGAGACGTGTCACTGTGAAAACACCCCAGTCTAACTTATTGGACTGTTCTGGTGAAGTCCAGTTATCACAGATATGAAGGCTCTTTGGTCAGGAAGCAGAAAGGTGAAGGTGATGTGACTGAACGAAACACATGTCCTCCCTATCCCACCATGTCACATTGATTTTACAAACTCTGAAAATTGAAATGTTGGCATTGACATTTATGAAAAACAAACAGAGAGCATGGTCCTCTTGAAAAGGTTCACAAATAAGACACTATTCATTTTTAAAGTTGTATTCGAAATAGTGGTTTATTAAATGAATGTTTCACTTTCAACATTTCGTGCTGCGGAAAGCAAATGAAAGCAAACGCTACCCGAAGCTCACTGAGAATGCAATATGTGAAATGCTGGGCGTCTTCATTGATAACATCTGTGTAAAATTTGGGGGTAACACAGGCAAGTAGAAGGCATTCCCATGGGCACCCCTTTTTGCTGATCTGTTTCTTTATGCATATGAATAAGATTTTCTGCCCGCCCATTAAAATACCATGCTGTGCAAAGTATAGCATGGATACTCTACTCACACACCTTATACTGATCCGGGGTAGAATAGGTCTTCAGCAACCCATGCTTGTCGTAAAAGGCGACTATGCTTGTCGTAAGAGGCGACTAACCGGATCGGGTGCTCAGACTCGCTGACTTGGTTAACGCATGTCATCGTATTCAATTTGTGTAGTTCGAGGCTCATGATGTCAATCACTGGATTGTCTGTTCCAGACTCGATTATATTCAGACCGCCATCATATAGCTGGAATATTGCTGAGGGCGGCGTTAAACAATTAACAACTGCAAGAGATGTATTTTCTATCCTTTACAATATACCTTGGCCCAGTACTCATTGCCCAAGGTAAGTTGGTTGGTTTGCTATTTTACGCCGCACTCAGTAATATTCCAGCTATATGACGGCGGTCTGTAAATAATCGAGTCTGCACTAGAATGATCCAGTGATTGATATCACGAGCCACGCAATAGGGATCGATGACATGCTTCAACCAAGTCAGCGAGCCTGACCACCCGATCCCGTTAGTCGCCTCTTACGACAAGCATGGCAGATCGATGCTCACGATGTCAATCACTGGATTGTCTGGTCCAGACTCTATTAATTACAGACTGCCGTCATATAGTTGTAATATTGCTGAGTGCGACGTTAAACGACAAATAAACAAAAAAAAGTTCATGTGCAGAATGCTTTCCAGATATAAATACACGACATGTACGTACATTTACATATATGTCCCTGATTACAGACATCAATAAAAAATGTATATTAATCTGAGGCTGGTCATTCTATAGCATTGACCTCATACATTTCATAGAGAAATTTCTTTACGAGATGAGTATTGGATGACAGCAACATCTGGTGTTACACGATACCAAATACTGCAGCGGTCTGATTGGTCGGACATGGATACGGCACGGCAAGCAAATGACGAGTGTTATTTATATGTTTAAAGGCTGTAGGATGACGTCAATCCTGATATTCAGTTCCAATGATGGGAGTACATTAAATGACCAGACTTTTAACCCAGTATGCTGGAACATCCCCTAAAGTTGACACCATGTCCGCATGAGTGGCTACTGGAGTCCTTCAGTTGGAGATACTTTATGGCAGCATCACTATATTAATGGTTTGATCAAAGAGCTTGGTTGTAGTGTCATGTGAAATAATGATATATATATACGGCAAGTATGTTAACTGGGGAAGAAATGTGCTAAACCAAAGTATCAGTACCAGTGTAGCAGGACTGGGTCCGACGCCCACAGACCGCAGACACTACGGTGTTCGTCAATGGCCAATATTTATTTGCAGAAATTATGAATGTGATTTAAAAGAAAACCACCCTGAAAGAATAAAACAATATACACATAATATAAACACAGATATATACATACCATTCATATGTATACTAGTATGATGAGATACAGTACATAGTATTGTTGTAAATGCACTGGGTAGAATATATTTACTTACATGTTAATTAGAAAATATTCTGTCTTGATATATGATCAAATGCATACACTAGATAACGACATGTAAACATACCAGGTGTGTTGGCCTGGGTTGATATCACACCTGGGGACGATGCCGCGCTAAGTTTCTGCATAGTAGTGCAAAACTCGTCTGCAGAGGAAAAAACAATACATATATATATATAAATTGTGTTACAAATAATATTATAATGTATTACAATAACTAGGTTAACAAATCAGTACAAATTACTGCACAGCAATTACCGTGGTTATACATAATAGAGTGGTAGTACAATATTCAATGGCAGTATCACATGTGAGAGCGGAGGAAATGATCGTGACAAGAATAATAATCACCTCGTCCCAGCAGTAGTCAAGTTTCCGAGATAGACCAAGGAGGCAGAACACCAGGGTGAAAAGGTGATCTTCACACGAAAGCTGTTCTTGATGAAATGTCAGATGAAATGTGAGATCCGACAGGCACGCTCCTTCTCCACTTGCATAGTCCAACTAGCTTCCAGCACTTTCCACACAGTGCTAGACCAGCCCAGTGTCACAAGAACATCACAGGATATTCCACTTTTCGATTACGTTTGACATTCATACATGCTATTCCAGAAGCTGACAGATAATTAGGGCATCTAAATATAATAACTTCCACACCACTGCTTACATAAGATATATATAAAATGATGTCTCCTTCAAAATGGACATTACAAAGTTTGCATAATTATGTATAAAATGTATGTATAATATATGTGCAGTCTTCGTAGACATCCTTTCTAAGATCCTGAATGATTTAACGCTAGAACACACTAACATTACAAACCTTAAACAATGTTAACTCCCTGCAGATTCACCAGCTGGTACATATTTACATAACTTTCAACCAGAATATCATGTATAGCCTTTACAATTATGATTGATTGAGTAATTCAATTTCTAGCGTTACATATATCATGGAACATATGTGAAACGCCCTGTAATTGCGTTAGGTATCATTACATGGACTGCATCGTCAGCGAGCAATACTGAATTATTCTCAAACCCAACAATATGATGCCTCCTGAAGGTGATTGCAATATTTGACCATACACAAGAGTTACCAGCAGTCTCGTCCACTGAGTATGTATTATTCGTAAACGTGGTCTAAACGTGTTATATTACCAGCCAGAAGTTATGAGAATGTTTTCACGGCTTTGTCATAATTGTTCTTAATGAAGCAGGTGGCCAACGAGAGGCAGATGGTCCATAACTGGGAGAGGTAGACAACGCGAGGCAGCCAGTTCAGACAGTTGAAGCAGACAGTGAAGACTGAGGTCGACAACGTTCATGATACTGATTTCATAGCAATACTGTTGATAGAATTTGTCTTGCCATAGAACTTGGGGTAGGTAAAATGTCTTATTTTTTCTTATTTTTCAATATGATTGCTGGCTTTAACCTTATTTAGCAGTTTTATAGTTTGAAACTGGAAGTTGTACACTAATGTCGTTGGGGTGAGTGAGTGAGGCCAGGCAAACCAACGATTGATAGCATGCGTAACTATCGACACGAGCCTTAAAACCTTGTTCCTTATTATAGTCGAAATAGCGCACTTGTTGATCACGTCCGTGTCCCTGAAAGTATGAATGGGCGAACTATGGCCATGTTGCAAACGTTACTTGAGAGGAGCTACAAAGTATGTTTGTATGTTTTTTTGTTTAACGCCGTACTCAGCAATATCCCAGCTATCAAATGACGGCACTCTGTAAATAACTTAGTCTGGAACAGACTGTCCAGTGATTGACACCATGAGCATCGATCTAGGCAATTGGGATACGATAACATGCATCAACCATTATCAAGCAAGTGATATACGGAGTATGGTTGACTAGTATATACAGGTAGGAGGCAGTGTTTATACAGTAGAGTAGATATCAGATGTAGTTACTCTGGAGCGGAGAAGCCTGTTATGTACACAGAAAGGGTAGTAAACATATTGACCTACGAAGCCCGTAATATAAACAAAAGGATCATGACTGATTGTCCTGATGGTTCTAGTTTGTAGCTGGATGGTGGTTTGTTGATGTAATTTTCATCGAGCCACAAACTAGAACCATCAGGACAATCAGTCATAATCCTTTTTTTCAGGGGAGGTGTAACACATTCCGTGCAATTGCGGACAAGCATATATTGGAGAAACATCTAGGCCCCTCAAAACCCGAATTAAAGAACATCAAAGCTCAGTCTCCAAAGATGAATCCTAATCAGCTCTATCAGACCATAACAGTGACAACCCAAGCCACAAGCCACCAGTGGGAAAAAGTCAAAGCCCTCACCACCAACCTCAAAATCAGAAAACTACAAGAAGACATATCAGTTGCAGGTTACCTCGCCAATACTGGACTTATAAAAGGCTGGGTTCATACAGCGAGAATATTGCGAAGTGCAGCGTTAACAGTTAAGGAGAAGTAAATAAGCATAGTGTCGTAACTGCTTTCGGGCGTCATGTGCGACCCTAATACAGTTACTAAATGTATTGCCGTTCCTTGTCCTCGTGGTCAATTACGCCAAGACATTGCCACTCGCCTTGTCCTTCAAAAATAATGGAAAAACTTCTACTTTCTGTGCGTCAGTCCACTGTTTATAATTTCCAAAATGAAGGAAACGGTCAAGCCATTCCGCAGCATGGGTCGTGTTTCTGCCAGTGAAATGTTCTGGCATCAAGGTCGAATCTCCCATATTGAAGTCAGGGGGTGGATTTTGTGCGTCGGGGCCTGAGAACGAACTTAATGAGGAAACGTCAGGGAGAACTAATGTAAAAGCTCGTCGGTAGAGGGTGATAAGTCCAAATTCTGTTCAGAAATAGGAGGAGAGGGGTCCTGGGGAGGAGTGGGCGGTAGGGGTGGTTGGGAGGGCGGTTGATTTATGACAACACCAGTTTTATACTCACATAGTTTTACTTACTCTCAGCCCATCTATCAATACAGGACAGGATCAGACCGACTAGACTCGTCACTAACTGGGGAAACTTAGAACGATCGGGATTCGACTCGATCGATTGCAAACCGCGCTCTCCTCTCCTAATGTTGAGGGTATCATTTTATAGTGTTCGATCCTGTCCTGTCCTTGTCACATGTCACAATACCTCCTTTTGATTCGTTAAAAGTTAGATCTGACCATGAACTCATGTGTGTCGTAATCGGAAAAATACAGAAGCCTACGTGCCATATTGCTCATCTCTCTATTGATTTTATGACACGCATCCGGAAGCTCCAAATGAAATATACCTTGAAACTCTCTATTTGTTTCATTAACTAATGGACGATAGCCAGGAACCAATCCAATGATAATTATGAAATGTCCAGAATACACTTGTGATAAATGTGAAATGTCTTTTATCTATTGATTCCTTTCAAACTAAAAGTTCTGTCACAAACTATATCTAATGCAACTCCTCATTGCAGCTATAATGGTTTTATTTGTTATCATTTTCTAATGTTTTTGAGATGCATTTTTAACCTTATAGCACTAGTTAAATGACTCGTGTCTTTGGGTATCCAGTGTTCAATTTGTTTGAGATTCGAGTATTCCAGTCTTCATGGTCTGGTGCCAAAACATTATAAGCAAAGGACTCGGATGGGACAAAGGGAAAGTTATTCGATTTGTGTGTGTGTGCGTGCGTGCGTGCGTGCGTGCGTGCATGTTTGCATGCGTGTGTTAGGAGTGTATATTATTAAATCATGTGTCTTTTATGACAGTGGCTTAGGGTCCTGCCACTACTGGCGTCTTGGACTAAAAAGCAACAAAAACAAATATACATCATGAGTTGTGGAAAATGAACAAATATTTAATGAATTATGTATCAGGTCAGCCAAATCCAACACGTTACATGTGTTGTGAAGTATTGTCTTGTGGTCTCATCAATATCTTATGATGATTAGGACTAATGTCCTCCATAAACTGACAAACTAAAGTCTTGCAAGTATGTAAACAATTGGAGACAAGTGTACTGCAAGTATTGTTATGTGGAATATTCAATACTTTTCTTTTATTTATAAGTCCTTTCCAATTTGGCCCATGGTCATTATACATTGTAAGATGGTCATTAGTTAGTAAGGCGTCGACCATTACATTTTCATGTTCATATTTGTTCCCGAAAATACTTATAATTCTAAATATTAATAAAATATATTGTCTCAGATTGGTCACCTCCTTGCATGCGTAGAAGCGGAAAGAAAACTAACAATCCCAGCAGCCATATCTACTGACTATTACGCTGTCAATTCATATATTCGCATATACTCAACTTACTTTGGATTGTAGGAATTATCTAGTGTCCATCTGACTGTAACTGTGACGCTTGAATGCCTGTAGCGCAGCGTGATAGCACACATTACTGATGTTTTAGCTGTATATGTGTGAAAGAACAATCGCACCTTTGAATATCTTATTCACACAGGAATACTCATATTCGTTGTTTTAACTACTACCATGAATATTTTCTCAACGGCCCAGCTGTTAGACAGAAATGTAACGTCAGTAGTTCATCATCAATAAGAACTGTTATAGAGGAAACAAAATCAATCAACCTTGCATTCCTTAAACTTGTAAGCAGAAACTGAACCGCCAAATGAATGTCACTGAAAGGCAAAGAGTTGGGTGAGTGAATGAATGAGTTACAATTTAGAGTCACAAATACTAAGCAAAGACAAGGAGTCGATATGTAAAGTGGTTCAATTTAGGAGTTTTCCAATTCACCAAGATGTACAATGTATTGCATTTAAACAGTTATGTCGTTTGCAATGCCAGCTGTCATACAAAAGTGCCCGACATTCAATAATAGTGCTTCCCAGCTGCTTCCTGCGAAGTTTCAAGTCAACAATCAACTTTTGCAAACCAACAGACGTCTGGACAACTCGCCTGCCATATATAAAATATATTTTCCTTGCAATGTGTTGTCACACGCATTTTAAATGTCTATCTTTCAATACGTTGTTATTTCTGAGATAAAGATATATAGGGTCCACTTTATTATCAATTATTAAAAAAAAATGGCTGTTTTACATGTAACTAGTATGAACTGATTATATTCCAGACAAACAAAGTAAGGGATCATGAATATGTTTGGAGATAATTTTATGAAATCGTGTGCTTACTATTCACCTAAGAATATATCCCCCCTCTCCCCAAAATAGGAAATATTCGTGATCCCCTGCTGTTTATGTTCAGTATATGTCAGCAATATGCATCTGCTGGCTTCAGAGAAAATAATCCGTTTAACTTGATAATTATATTTCTTAATAAATATACCAATTTTGTAAAAGTATTTTATCATGGATCGTCATTATTGTGCGAATCATACTTCCAAACTGGCAGGTTCAAGTCTTCAGTCAGTTTGGAGAAAGTAATACCCCCTCCTAACTTGGAGAAGTTACAAGTTAACACCCTCATAAACTGGAAGGTTCGTATCTTCAGTCGGATTGGAGAAGTTACAAGTTAACAAACTCCTAAACTGGAAAGGTTAATGTCTTCATTTGGTTTGGAGAAGTTACATGTTAACACACTGCTCAACTGGTAGGTTCATGTCTTCTGTCGGTTTGGAGTTACAAGTTAACACACTCGTAAACTGGAAGGTGTCTTCATTTGGTTTGGAGTTGACAGGCAGCTGATGATGGAGGACACTCACTACAAAATATTGTATTTTCTTCAGCTAACCCCTTAAAACTATGGAAGTTCAAGAGGAAGGTACTGTTTTATCCACACATGACCCCAATACTAAGGTAAGATTATGTCCTGTCATATCATAATTCAGGTTAGCTGTAATAAACTTCATGTGTCTGTCTGTGCAAATAAATAAAAGCAACAAAAACATTGCCGTTTCTAAAGAAATAATCCAAAGACTATATCCCAATATGCAAGTTTATTTTTAATCACTATCAACAATTGAGGTTACCAGGAGTTCGCGAAAAGGTATGTCAATTGTTCACCTGAAAAAACAAAAAAAACATGTTGCACATTTTACAAAAAAGACTCTGCAGTTATGAACAAAGCAAAGCCCTTTTCCTAAATATATACTGCTTGCACAAATGTAACAATAACAAAGAATACAATACTATTACAGGAAGATAATCACGAAAATCATGAAGATGTGAATCTGAGGAAAACACAATGGTCCAACAAGTTGCAGGGTATCCTTGCTCTTCTCGGATTCTCAGTGGGTCTAGGCAACCTGTGGAGGTTCCCTTATCTCTGTCAAAGGAACGGTGGTGATAAGACTTTTATGGATGTGCAGCTTAATCTCTCTAATATTTGTTGAGGTCATATACCTTACAAACAAGGGTCAGGGCCACTATAATCTTATCAATGAAACAAGAACTGGCACATTAGTTTTATCCCTGTTTATTTCACAGGGGCGTTCCTGATTCCGTATGTCATCTCGACAGCTGTGGTAGCCGTCCCGCTCTTTATTCTTGAAGTTGCTCTCGGTCAGTTTTCAGCCCAAGGACCAATCAAGGTTTGGGCAATATGTCCACTGATGAAAGGTAAGGCCACAACACACAAAGTGTAAAGTATACCTTTAGTGTAATGGTTAATATTTTGACACTGATTATGTTTCAGTAACTAATATCGAACAGCATACAAAGAAGTTGCTCCGGAATGTGAGTACTGCCCAAATATTTGACATAATATGAGTTTTTAGAATTCTAATAACCCATTTGATGTTGTAAATACATTTCCTGTAATGGGGTTTTACTCTGTTCACAGTTCTATATGATGATGTCATTGTTAGTTTCCAAGACACAAGTTTCTCTATGCGAATAAAACTTTGTATTTCTATTTTCTAAAATACAAAGGTCAGTGCCATTTATGTCACAGGTCAGTACCATTGTTCAGGTTATTATAGAAAACTTAGGTGCATACATTAAGCTTGTTGCATCTTAAGTAATGTACTGAACAAATCAAGGTCGTGATAAGGTCGGTATCAGTTAAATGTTCAGTAGTTATGTAATTCAGATATGATTTATTGATACCGATAGAGTAATGATATATAATTCATGTTACTCTGATTAGTTGCCCGGAATACATTACTGATGTAACCGGATGTCACCCGATCTCATCTCAATAAGCAGGTTCCCAACAAAGCCGGTTGTAGTCGTCACGTCTCTCCTCCAACAAAATTCTAAAACTATTGCACCATTAGTAATTAATAGAGTGAATTCTAACAACTCTTTTCAGTCCTTAAACCCTTAAATTTAAGTGTTACAGTTGTGTTTTTCCAGATCATAAGGTAAATTATTGTGGGGCAATGAAGGATTCTTCTTTATATGGCTAGAAGGGACTTCTTGCAAGAGTTTGAAAATCAAGACAGGGGAGACATGTTTCTAATATACCCCATAGACCTAATAGAACTCATCAGTAGGTGTTGGACAGTTACTACCCTGAGGCTCAGATACAGTTTCCTTTTCAGAATATTGTGAATTTTATCATTACATTTGCTCAGATGTATCCACTGTTATGAGTGAGTGAGTGAGTATGGTTTTACGCCGCTTTAGCAATATTCCAGCAATATCACGGCCCAGAAATGGGCTTCACACATTGTACCCATGTCGGGATTCGAACCCGGGCCTTCGGCGTGACGAGCGAACGCATTATCCACTAGGCTACCCGATCGCCCCCACTGTTATGATGTTAACGGGAAGAATATTGATATGCTGGTTGATTCTGGATCTGATAAGAATGTCATTTCATCATTTACTTATGACATGTTATTCAGGACATTTCCACTTGCTCATACAAACAGAAGGTGCGAAGGTTATGAATAGGAGAAACCTTGTATCTATTTGGGATGAAGAACAGTCTTAATAATTGGGAGGTACCAAACATAAGGGACCGAGAACAATGGGGAGTCAGAGGACTTGGTACTTAGGATGCATGCGTAACATTTCGGATGTGAGGTCCACATATTTGCCTTGTTCTTCCTGAAATCTTGTAAATCACATTAGTGTGTGTGTGTGTGTGTGTGTGTGTGTGTGTGTGTGTGTGTGTGTGTGTGTGTGTGTGTGGCTGCTTGTACTTTTCCGGACTAATGCCGATTTATAGTGCTAGCTCACTGAGATACCATGCCGCAGTTTAACATGAATACCCCACTCAGACACAGCAAACTGACTCAGTCCTTGTGCATGTACCTGTGTGTGTGTGTGTGTGTGTGTGTGTGTGTGTGTGTGTGTGGCTGCGTGTACTTTCCCGGACTAATGCCGATTCATAGTGCTAGCTCACTGAGATACCATGCCGCAGTTTAACATGAATACCCCACTCAGACACAGCAAACTGACTCAGTCCTTGTATTAGCCATTTATACCGAGCGACAGACAGGGTAATAACAAGTACCATCTTTTAACGTCTTTGCGTATGAAGCGGGCAGGGAAGGAACCCCGGACGCTCTACCACTAGACCACGGCGGCGGTCGGTTCAGTTTGGGAATCAACATATAACACTATGTCATGCATTTGTCACATATTGTCACTGAAGTTTCCGTCACGATCTACTTACATCAAGAACATTTCTCACGTTTTTACATTTAGGCATTGGTTTTTGCATACTGTTCGTCACCTGCATCGTCGTCCCGTACTACAGCATGGTGTTTGCCTGGGCCCTCTACTACCTGTACAGCTCCTTCTCTACCGTCCTGCCCTGGACCACTTGTGACAACTCATGGAACACGCTGCAGTGTACGAATGTAGGTGGTAAGACAACATATACAGACACTAATAATACCGAATATGCAAGTGAAGACATCTTTCGTGGAAACAGCAGCAGCAAACAGGAGTCTCCACGCAAGTTTGGTCATACATCGACAGAAGAGTTCTGGCAGTGAGTCTTTACCCAGTATCCTTATTTCATATAGGGGCACAGGTGGCCCAGTCGTCTAAGGCGCCGTGATTCGCTGTGCAGAGTCGCGTCCCTTGGGCACGCCAGAAACCTATGATTGTGGGTTCGAATCCCGGTTCGCCCCAATTATGTTTCTAGGTTTGTCAGCACCTTACCCGTGCTCATGGGTTTCATCGAAGTGGTAAACGTCTGAGGCCTGCATCACTTCGGGCTTTCCTCCCACATTAAGCTGACACGCCGTGATATAACTGTAATACTGTTAAAAGCGGCGTTAAACCCAACTCACTCACTCACTCCTTATTTCAAATGGTTTATGAAGATGTGGTCCGAGTTGTAAAGGGTGTCGGCACATGGAAACTTCAGTGTGAGTATCACTGATCATGAATGCCTTAAACCAGAGGTTTATAATCATTAAGTCGCATGTTTTCGTATTTACTCACCAACTTCTACAATGCCAATCAAACAGTTTGAAAACCTTGTCAAATGCATTTCCATATAAACACACTGAATCCTGATTTCTTTTCAAATTTTATTTACTTTAACTTTCTACCTGTCCATGTACCCTTTAAAGCAATGTCTGTCCGTCTGTTAGTCCATGAGCCCGGATGTGTAACGAGAGAGGCCTATTGATTTGGTGACATTAAATTTTGATGGTTCACATTGTGTTGCATTGATGTCCGGTCATCTAATGTCCGTGCCTGAGGCGTGTCAGACCCCTGTGGTCATAAATCCAAATCCATGCTTCGACATGATTCCTTTTTTAACACTAAGTCAGTACTCGTGGGTTTAATTTAATAAAAGTGGTAAACATCTCTGAAGTGGATGGGTTTTCCTCTCACTTGAAGCTGAGATCGAAGCCCATTTTAGGTGTCTCCTACCTTGACATTACTGAAATATTGCTAATTTGCTGCAGATAATAAGACATCAGCGTTGTATATCTAATTACAAGTAACAGACGCCATATATATATTACACATATGACTGCTTGTGCAACATTATTTCATGGTGAATAGTTAAAAAGCGGTTCCAAACTATTTTGCAAAACGAACATATTTCGTAAACGTTTCTCTTCACTCATAAGCAGCAGAATCTCCGCGTTGTACACATCAAATGTAATTCAAAACTAAGAAATCGTTTTTAGTTCCAACAACTTCAGTAAACCCACTGTCGAGTCACTTGACTTTCTGGTCAAGCCTCTATTCTTTTACAGTCCGCCATTGTATGACAGGAGTACTGCTGAAGTAAGAAGAGTTCTATGGATGAAGAAATTCTTTATTACAATTAGTGCGACGTTTCGGTGTAGATCCTAACACCTTTATCAAGCAAGTGATAAAGGTGTTAGGATCTACACCGAAACGTCGCACTAATTGTAATAAAGAAGTTGTTCATCCATAGAACTCGTCTTACTTCATCACTCCAACTTCTAAATCCCACTCAAAGAAGGAGTACTGCTGTGCGGCGGCAGACAGCAAACTCACATCTGTATGCACATTGTGTGAGTGCCGGGCGCTGCAGTTGGGGCAGGACGTGCATACCCTTTCCTCGAAGATCTGATATCATCACTGAGTTATAGAGATCCTTCCATGTAATCGTCATCTCTTGCTTTGCCTTAAATGTTTTCCCCAAGAATGTGGAAGTAGTCCGTCAGTGTTTCCGTCATTTCAAGAATACAGTCTCGTGAATATCGTATGAACGTCAAAAGGTGCCGTTCATACTCTTATTAACGTTAGTTTCCGACCTCTCGTCAAATCGGAAAGCCGCACATCGTGTAAACTTCACATAAAAATAGTATCCATTCCACATACTTTAGTTAGAATTACCCGCTATGAACTGTTACTGACAAATATTATGAGAAAGGAATAGAAACGGTGTAAGTAAGACCATATGCTATTATATCCACAATGCCTATAATTGAATGAGATAAACATCTTATTTCACAAACCTTATGCCCTACTCATTATATATATGAGTATTGTCTTACTGATTTAGCCGACTTATTGTCATTACACCAAAAGAGTTTCTTCGCTCAGTTGAAATATTGTTTTGATTAAGAGAAAGCTAACCATTATTTTTAATTATAAAAAAACAACAAAACTTCTGAACTAAACTGCAGAAAACAGATAATCTCCATGTTATCTTACATGCCAGACGATGCCAAGCATCCAAATTACTTCCTTTGTCTGTAGGCGAATTAAGTTGACGGATTTATAATAATGTGGAAGAACCATATTCCAGAAATATTGCTGAAGAAGTCAGCGTTGATCCCAATCCACTTACTTCATCCATCCAAGGTACAAGGCTCTAGGTGTTTCGTCAGGGATAGATGACCTCGGGGAAATGCAACCACATCTCGTCATCTGCTGGTTCCTCACGTGTGCTATCATCTTTCTTTGTATGATGAAAGGAATCAGATCTCTTGGAAAGGTATCATTCACCCGCTGTCAAATTACGATAAAAGGGCATGAACTGTCTTTGAGTGGAATCTGGGAGTATGATAACCAAAACAAGCTTTAAATGCTACGTATAAACAACTTCTTTCTCATGTTCGTTTCGACGATATATATGTCTCGTTGACACTCCCAACAGAGAATTCATTTGCCCTCTATATATTAGCAGAAGACAACATAGAAAATAAAATATAGTCATCCCCTCTAATTGTTTTTCATGTCATTAACACATTTCTTATTTATATCCGTCCTGAATCTGTTCATTGTTATTGGTGCCACTGTATTAATATCTGACAACAGGTGGTGTATGTGACAGCGTTGATGCCGTACTTCCTACTGCTGGTGTTGTTGGTGAGGTCGTGCACGATGCCGGGTGCTGTGGATGGGATTCTCATCTACCTAACCCCCAACTTCAACCTCCTTCAACATCCTCAGGTACTCGGAAATGTGCACTACAGTAAACTGCGGTTATACCGAACTCAAAGGGACTACTACTTTTAGTTCGTTATAACCGTAATTCGTTATAAGCATATATACAGTATAACTACAGCAAATAGTCGGGACTAAATAGTTAGTTCGTTATATCCGTTAGTTCGTTATAAGCGTGTTCGTTATAACCGTAGTTTTCTGTATATAATAATTGCAATGATGTTATTAGTGTCGGGGACGTGCTAATCATACACA
The DNA here is from genome assembly GCF_022045235.1 of Haliotis cracherodii. Taxonomy (NCBI): domain Eukaryota; kingdom Metazoa; phylum Mollusca; class Gastropoda; order Lepetellida; family Haliotidae; genus Haliotis; species Haliotis cracherodii. The sequence continues at coordinate 40,816,836 of NW_027266265.1, forward strand.
CAAGCCTATGTATGTATATTATATCATCATAACGTTTAAAGTGGACAAATAAATATGTTGTAATTGATTTATCTTCAGGTGTGGTTAGAGGCCCTGATGCAAGTGTTCAATTCGGTTGGTACTGCCATGGGAACGGTAATCGTCATGGCGAGCCACAATTCATTTCATTCAAATCTTATAAGGTAAAGTTCCTTTCCACTTTTTCTCATGAAAGCGATTTTCGTAAATGGCTGGAGGAACTTAATTATCTAATCACCACTCGCTTTTTGGTGAAGATTTAAATGTTCTGGTGGCCTGAAGATGGGCCATGGATGTTTTTTTAAAGATAGAAATAAACAGAATGTAAACAAACAATTCCGATTGTTTCTTACACAAGTTATGATGAAATGTTTAAGTTTTCTTTTTCCCAAAAAGAGATAAACTATTGATAGTACGCGACATATTTGGTACAATCGTAATGCTGCGGTCATGTTAATACAGCCTTACATAGTTTGTACTTTGTTTATAAGAAAAAAGAATTAAAGGTATGTTTCGGAACACCATTTGACATTGACATTAACGACAAACAATACCTTATAGCCAAATGCATAAAGGTTATAGCCTTGTCATTTCTATTTCAATATGGGGGGGTATCAGATAACCCACCTACACTTGTACATATTGCTTATCCTTTCAAAACATGCAACCTCCATAACATCTAATATAAACGGTTCTTGATCATGATCACTTAAACAACACAACATAAATAAATCGTACAATGTGTCACAAAATCAAAAGAAACTAATCCAGCACGGAACTGGGTCTTTGTTCTCGTTTATTTGGACATTTCTGATTTCATCTTTTTTTAACATTTTTTAAAGAACATTTCCAGCCATTACTGCTGCTAATATTAATAATAAATTGTGGAATATTTCTGACACCTTCTTTCTTCTCCCCTGTGGAAAATAGTAAACCCACTTGTAGTCCTGTAGCTGGAAAAAAAATCAGTTAAGAGGCACCCATGACTCTTACAAATGCATATTTATAAGTTGAATCAAAGGATGATGACATATTTGCTGGCACAACATTAAATATGTAATTTTGATCACTTTATACTTCACGTTCCCAATAATCGGTATTCTACACAAACGAAAAATAGTAACTGTGCTTCATGTAAAGTGGTATAAATGTTGTTACTGACAATAACATATTTGGTCATTCATCTGATCAGTGTTTTATCATAACACATTCACTTACTAAAGCCATACAAGGTAACAGGAGAGCGACACCTCCTAAAAGAACAAATAAAAAACAACTCAGTTAACAATGTCGACATCGGGTGAGACCAACATTTGCGTTGATGCAGACGAAGCAGCGGTAACGCGTTGAAGACACCAGATGATACCGTGGGATGTTGTTCCAAATGTCAACCAAAGATTGAGCTTGCGTTACCGGCTGGTTCTGGTCCTGTCGCAGGCGTCGTTTTATCTCATCCTAGACATGTTCTTTTGGGGAGAGATCTGGAGAAACATCCGGCCATGGCAGTAGAGCAATGTTATGCTGCCTCAAAAAGGCTGTTACCACAAGTGTATCAAGTGGGCGGGCATTATCCTGCTTCAACATGGCGTTACATCAATGCATTTGCACAGAGGGTAGAAAATGATCTCAAACGATATCGTCCCGGTAGTGTACGCCACTCATAGGATGTTGTGCTCCCTCAACCGGCTGCGCACAGTTCTGCCACCAATTGGTCTCAACCCAGGAATTGTTGGAGCTGTTAATATGGCAGTTTGGTATCAATTCCGTAGATGCACCAACCGAAAATGGTTGTCGTCACACTTGGACGAACGGCACATTGTAAGTCATGATTGCTGCCCTGCTGTTAATAACGTCTCCAAGGAGATGATATTGTGCATCGTTGAACATTACAATGTCTGACAACCGGTTCGCAGCATACCAACGGCACGTTGACGTTGATTTACAGCAAGATGTGGCTTTACGTTAACATTATTTTCTACGGTTAAACAAAAGTGTTTTATGACCACTTAATAGCTAAACAGCTTGGGAGAATCATGCTTAATAGCTCAACGGTTGGGAGAATCATGCTCTCATAAAAAACGCAAACATCCAAATTGTGCGCCGTTCATTATCATGCATGTCCAAATTGTGGATCGCGACTTTGAAGTCGAGTAGATGTCTTCATGAAAATGTGCTGAAAGATGCCTTTTAAACTTCAGAAAAACAATTATTGATGTTGCTTTTTATATCACGTAATATTGTAGACTCGCGAAGATCCGGGGTAGACCAGGTCTTAGCAACCTATGCTTGCCGTGAAAGGCGACTATGCTTGTCGTAAGAGGCGACTGAGGGGATCTGGTGGTCAGGCTCGCTGACTTCGTTGATACATGTCATCGTATGCCAATTACGTGGATCGATGCTCATGATGTCAATCACTGGATTGTCTGTCCAGATTCGATTATTTACAGACCACCGTCATATATCTGGAATATTGCTGATTGCGGCGTTGAACAACAAACAAACAAACAAAGAAAACGTTATGCTGTAAGCATGAATACGAGAAGAAACTGTGATGTGAGACTTTTACATCCAGGGACTCTATCATCGTGACTGTAATTGGGGCGCTGACGAGTTTATTTGCTGGCCTCGTGGTTTTTGCAACAGTCGGTTTCCTGGCGCATAGTCTACAACAACCTGTAGTCGACGTCATCACATCCGGTAAGCATCTTAGACTCAGATTACAGTTTTCGTAAGCATTTATCTGAATGAAGAGAATGTCAGGGTATTGTATGGCATTGAGTTTGGTCATGTCATACCTGTGAAAAGGATGCCATACTTAATTTCCATGTCCATTCATTTACACATTAGTTCGGTATGTTGTAGTATGTTGTGAATGACAATAAAATCGACAATAAAGCCTATGTCCATAAGATTTCACTTTTCAGGTCCTGGTATAGGATTCATCGTCTACCCAGAAGCAGTTGCTCTACTTCCGCTTCCTCAGCTCTGGTCTGTCTTTTTCTTTGTAACAGTCCTGATGATGGCGATCGACTCATTGGTAACCAAACACAAAACCATAAAATCATTCACTATGTGTGATATGTAACAATTAAATGGAATTGTCTGTGGATCAGAATACATACATGCTACTAACCTAATGACACACATACACACACACACACGTACACACACACACGTACACACACACACGTACACACACACACACACGTACCCCCCCCACACACGTACACACACACACACACACACACGTACCCCCCCACACACACGCACGCACACACACGCACGCACGCACGCACGCACGCACACACAAACACAAGCGCGCATGCACAAACACCTTACACGCAGTTCCATAGGCATTTTGAACCGTAGCGCGGATTTTTATTAATAGTTCGGACACGTCGAAACTGCTGTTGGTTGCATAGAGGATCTTCTACCACGACGGTTTCACACCAAGCATATTCAGAGTACTTTGGCTGCTGTGTTTATGGGAGTTGTATTCCTTGTCGGCCTAATATTCACAACTAGGGTAAGTTTGTGGTTGCAATATAACAATAAATGTCAAAAACATGTACGTCTTAAAGTTTGAACACGTATATTATGATACCCTCACCTCATCGTGTATGTAGATCACTAGATATAACACGTGAATACAGATACCTTCCAATCTCCTGTGTATGTAGTTCCCCTCCATTCAACACGTGTATACAGATACCTTCCTCTCCATCCTGTGTATGTAGATCCCATCCATTCAACACGTGAATACAGATACCTTCCACTCCCTCCTATGTATGGAGATCCCCTCCATTCAAAAGTGTATACAGATACCTTCCACTGCATCCTGTGTATGTAGATCCCCTGCATTCAACACGTGTATACAGATACCTTCCACTCCATCCTGTGTATGTAGATCCCCTCCATTCAACACGTGAATACAGATACCTTCCACTCCATCCTGTGCATGGAGATCCCCTCCATTCAACACGTGAATACAGATACCTTCCACTCCATCCTGTGTATGTAGATCCCCTCTATTCAACACATGAATACAGATACCTTCCACTCCATCCTGTGTATGTAGATCCCCTCCATTCAACATGTCAATACAGATACCTTCCACTCCATCCTGTGTATGTAGATCCCCTCTATTCAACACGTGAATACAGATACCTTCCACTCCCTCCTATGTATGTAGATCCCCTCTATTCAACACGTGAATACAGATACCTTCCACTCCCTCCTGTGTATGTAGATCCCCTCCATTCAACACGTGTATACAGATACCTTCCACTCCCTCCTGTGTATGTAGATCCCCTCCATTCAACACGTGTATACAGATACCTTCCACTCCATCCTGTGTATGTAGATCCCCTCCATTCAACACGTGTATACAGATACCTTCCACTCCCTCCTGTGTATGTAGATCCCCTCCATTCAACACGTGTATACAGATACCTTCCACTCCCTCCTGTGTATGTAGATCCCCTCCATTCAACACGTGTATACAGATACCTTCCACTCCCTCCTGTGTATGTAGATCCCCTCCATTCAACACGTGTATACAGATACCTTCCACTCCCTCCTGTGTATGTAGATCCCCTCCATTCAACACGTGTATACAGATACCTTCCACTCCATCCTGTGTATGTAGATCCCCTCCATTCAACACGTGTATACAGATACCTTCCACTCCCTCCTGTGTATGTAGATCCCCTCCATTCAACATGTGTATACAGATACCTTCCCCTCCCTCCTGTGTATGTAGATCCCCTGCATTCAACTCGTGTATACAGATACCTTCCACTCCCCCCTGTGTATGTAGATCCCCTCCATTCAACACGTGTATACAGATACCTTCCACTCCATCCTGTGTATGTAGATCCCCTCCATTCAACACGTGTATACAGATACCTTCCACTCCACCCTGTGTATGTAGCTGCCTTCCATTCAACACGTGAATACAGATACCTTCCACTCCCTCCTGTGTATGTAGATCCCCTCCATTCAACATGTCAATACAGATACCTTCCACTCCCTCCTGTGTATGTAGATCCCCTCCATTCAACACGTGTATACAGATACCTTCCACTCCCTCCTGTGTATGTAGCTGCCTTCCATTCAACACGTGTATACAGATACCTTCCACTCCCTCCTGTGTATGTAGATCCCCTCCATTCAACACATGAATACAGATACCTTCCACTCCCTCCTGTGTATGTAGATCCCCTCCATTCAACACATGAATACAGATACCGCCCACTCCATCCTGTGTATGTAGATCCCCACCATTCAGCATGTCAATACAGATACCTTCCACTGCATCTTGTGTATGTAGATCCCCTCCATTCAACACGTGTATACCGATGACTTCCACTCCATCATGTATAATTATGTAGGCCACCGTACATCCCACTTGGTTTCAGGGAGAATTTCAAAGCCTGCTTAGTCAATTATAAAATTAGTTTCCTTGCCATCAAGCGTCAGTGATAACTGTTGTCAATGTAATTTGAAATCACACTACCCGCCAATTTATTTCATAACAGTCATATTTCTTGTGTGAAGGCCTTGATAAATGTGTGGGTGTACATGTTTATTCCAGGGAGGAGTCTACGCATATCAGTTAACCGACTGGTACACTTGGGCAGTGACCAGTTTCGTCATTGCCATACTTGAATGTGTGATCGTTGGCTGGTGCTACGGTATTGAACATTTCAACATATATAGTCGATTTGTCTATTTGGTCAAAGAACACGTTGTCCTCTTTGAGTGACGTGGCATATTGCTATAGTTGACTTTCACAACGTTTGCAAAATATCAAATCATGAGATGATATTAAGTACTATTTGAATATACTGTTTATCATTCTGAGGGGCGGTAGCCTAGTGGTTAAAACGTTCGCTCGTCACGCCGAAGACCCGGGTTCGATTCCCCACATGGGTACAATGTGTGAAGCCATTTTCTGGTGTTCCTCGTCGTAATATTGCTGGGACATTGCTAAAAACCATACTCACTCACTCACTTTGATATTAAGCTAGAAATGAGCCACATTGTAGTTACTTCATGTAAATGGCATTGCTTGAATGTTTGCCCGAATATGACTGCTGTCATTGCAATCTGTTTTTGAAACCATGCAGTGCTTGGAAATGTCAGTGTTATCATGTAATGTTTTTCACCTGAAAAGACCTGGTAATTATTTTGCCACGTTGTTGCTAATGTCCAGGATCAATTTCATCATTCAATTGGTTGTTCTTCATTGAATATATGCTTATATCTTAATACAGAATGGTTCATTGCATTTACATGTGGCCCTGCGTTCGATATACTAATTGAAACTGAACCCTACAAATTGAAACTGAATCCTACTTATTGAAACTGAATCCTACTAATTGAAACTGAATCCTACCATTTGAAATTGAATCCTACTAGTTGAAACTGAATCCTACTAATTGAAACTGAATCCAACTAATTGGAACTGAATCCTACAAATTGAAAATTGAAAATGAGTTCCGTATTCCAATTGTGAGTGAGTGAGTGGGTGAGTTGGGTTTAACGCCGCTTTTAACAGGGTCAATTTCATCCACAAAGTCATAACGTTTCCATGTAAATACATGTATACAATTCGTCAGATGCTTCAATGTTATTCTTTGGACTAATATGGTACAATGCCATTTTGTGTACTTTCTTAAATCATGTATAATTATGAAGCTGGCATTTTCTAATTACAGTGGAGATAAGTCGTCAATTTCATTCCAAGCTTTAGATATCCTTACAGTTCTTTGTTTCTGAACGTCTAAATATTCAACAGCCATGAAGTATTATTCATTTGCTGTCCTGGCTTTTTGGATCGGTACTGGTGGAACACCCTTAGTTCTGATAATACATGTGTAATGAAACTATTTATATAAATACCCAGTAAGCACCTTTTGTCCTCATGTTGACAGGCGCTGAACGTTTCTCATCTGATGTGGAGGCCATGACAGGAAAGCGCCTGCCTGCAATCTTCAAGATAGTGTGCTTCATCATCCTTCCATTGCTGTTAACTGTAGGTGGCTTGTTGAAGTTCAGTTTAAAAACATCAATGAGTGAGTGAAAATGGTTTTACGCCGCTTTTAGCAATATTCCAGCAATATCACGGCGGGGGACACCAGAAATGGGCTTCATACATTGTACCCATATCGGGAATCGAACCCGGCTCTTCAGCGTGACGAACGAACGCTTTAACCACTAGGCTCCCCACCGCACCCCCCAAAAAAACAAAAAACAAACAACAACAACAACAACAACAACAACAAACAAACAAACAAACAAACAAACAAACAAACAAACCATCAATGAAGACAAAATGCATCACCGTTCACTTACTCATCATTCAATTGGTTGTTCTTCATTGAATATATGCTTACATCTTAATACAGAATGGCTCATTGCATTTACATGTGGTCCTGCGTTCGATATATATATATATACAATGTGAATCTAGCCAAAATTAAAAACGAGAAACGAGTAAAAGCCCATGAGGCGATGGTGATGGTGATACTCATAACTTATTTTTCCACGTTGCTAACCTTCGGGTTACTACTAATTGAAACTGAATCCCACTAATTGAAACTGAAACCTACAAATTGAAACTGAATCCTACTTATTGAAACTGAATCCTACAAATTGAAACTGAATCCTACTAACTGAAACTGAATCCTACTAATTGAAATTGAATCCTACAAACCGAAACTGAATCCTACAAACTGAAACTGAATCCTACAAATTGAAACTGAATCCTACAAATTGAAGCTGAATCCTACTAATTGAAACTGACTCCTACTAATTGAAACTGAATCCTACAAATTGAAACTGACTCCTACAAATTGAAACTGAATCCTACTAACTAAAACTGAATCCTACTAATTGAAATTGAAATCTACAAACCGAAACTGAATCCTACAAATTGAACCTGATTCCTACAAATCGAAACTGAATCCTACTAATTTAAGCTGAATCCTACTAATTGAAGCTGAATCCTACTAACTGAAACTGAATCCTACAAATTGAAACTGAATCATACTAACTGAAACTGAATCCAACTAATTGAAATTGAATCCTACAAATTGAAACTGAATCCTACTTATTGAAACTGAATCCTACAAATTGAAACGGAATCCTACAAAATGAAACAATCCTACAAATTGAAACTGAATCCTACTAATTGAAGTTAAATCCTACAAACTGAACTGAATCCTACAAATGGAAACTGAATCCTACAAATTGAAACTGAATCCTACAAGCTTAAACTGAATCCTACAAATTGAAAGTGAATCTGACGTATTGTTACATTTCTGTCTTTACGTCTGGTGAGGAATGCAGTCTATAAAATAATGGAACATGTCTTCAGATTGCCTTGGGGTTGACGTTGTCTTCATACATGCCGCCTAAGTACGGAGAATATGACTACCCCGAATCTGCCCGTGTCTTCGGCTGGTTTATTGCAGTCCTGCCGGTTCTTCCCATACCAGTTACCATGGTGATTGAAGTATTCAAGAGGGAAGGGTCCCTGGCTCAGGTGGGTGTGCTTTCAGAACTGTACTCAGAAGTTGTTGATGATGTTGATATACTCCAATGAAATTACTTAATAAGCATTTCACATTTTGTCAGTGCAAACATGTCGGTATTTGGTCCAGTTTGGGTAAATTAATGAATATATCGAAATTGTATGTTGTTCATTGATGATCTAAGGCGTCAGACTCTTGAAAAGTGTTGCTTCAAAGAATGTCACCGTTTTTAGCTTGCCAAATGCCAACCTCTAATTGCAACTCGGTTTATTACACTGATATTCTGCTTTAGGGAGTATTTCTTACTTGAATCAGATTCAAAAGATATTTATATTAGTGGATTGTAATTGTGTAATCTTAAGAGAACTTCGTCCTCATAATGTATAGGAGGAGGTACGAAGCTGTACGACAACAGAGATGAGTTCCGTATTCCAATTGTGAGTGAGTGAGTGAGTTTGGTTTAACGCTGCTTTTAACAGTATTCCAGTTATATCGCGGCGTGGCAGCTTAATGTGGGAGGAAAGCCCGAATGATTCTCTGTGTGAGGATCAATGCAATTAGTTTTTGGATTTAAAAGAGGGGATTATCACCAAACTATTCCATGTTCATTTTTTTGGGTCAAAGTTAAAAAAATAATCCCCAAATGGCATAATACCATAGTGAGTGAGTGAGTTGGGTTTAACGCCGCTTTTAACAGTATTCCAGTTATATCGCGGCGTGTCAGCTTAATGTGGGAGGAAAGCCCGAAGTGATGCAGGTCTCAGACGTTTACCACTTCGGTGAAACCCACGAGCACGGGTATGGTGCTGACAAACCTAGAAACATAATCGGGGCGAACCGGGATTCGAACCCACAATCATAGGTTTCTGGCGGGCCCAAGGGACGCAACTCTGCACAGCGAATCGCGGCGCCTTAGACGACTGGGCCATCCGTGCCCCCTTGTCAATAAAGAAGTCAGGGCAAGTAAAACTGAGAGTGGTAGAATGAAGAACGGTCGGGTCATAATGACACACAATCACCCACTCACCTTTCAAGTTCCCGAGCCTCAGCATAAAGCAAATCGTTGTGTTAAAACAAAGGATTGAAACTCACGAAGGTGATGCTGATAAAAGCTATATAAAATGTTTCTCAATATCAGTTATATTTTCTGCAACAGCTACAAACCCAGATATTTTCTCATAACCCAGAATATGTTTGAAGAAAAACGCCTCGCAACAATGTAATTATTGTCACAGGCAATTTCGTATGTTTCAACGACCTGAAGCATAATTATTATTTTCAAGAATTCCCTGAGTGTACCTTGTTTCAGCGTGTGAGAGCAGCCACGAGACCCAGCTCTGCCAGGACACGCTACAGACAACGACACTGCGTGGAGCTTACACCTGAGTCTGCATCCTTGAAGGACAACTTCCTGTTCATCTTCGGTCGATAATACTCAATGAACATCCTTAAGTGTTGCATCAAAATAGAAGCCATTGTGTTCTGGAGGGAAACACAGAGAGCGGATTGCCACCACTCTACTTTTTGTTATACCAGATTTGTCAATATTTGTAATATATTTGTCTTACCTCATAGGATGTAGGCCAAGATTTAAACACAATTTTTTTAGTACGTGTGACTTCATGTTTACGCTGACAGCCATACAACAACCATATCGCGGAATAAAATAGTTCCTCAAAAAGAGGTGACATGAGCCTATAGATGCACAACGTGCTCTTCAGAATCATCTTTCTGCAACACATGTGTTCAAATATTATCACTATTAGATGACAAAGGTCTGTAAAAAACTACCTCAGTAAGTCAGTCACAATGACAGCGCGTCGTAATACATTTACATCCAGTACAAGACGTCATCATGGCCGACACGATAAACGTGACGGGAGAGACTTCCGAAGTTGTTAATGAACCTGTGGCGGTAAGATGTGTTAGTCATCATTGATCAACAGACCGATCATTGAAAGGTGATTAAAGATGCGTCAAACAGACACTAAGGTAAATTCTTAGATTGCTGGAGACGGTCACTGTCGCCCTAGACACGGATCGAGTCGATAGTTTGGATGTGCATTTCTTCGTTTGTTCATTAGGATGGGCCGTAGCGAGGACATTCGTGAACAATCATGCAGTCAAGCTATCTTACATTTCTCAATGTATCCTGAAACGCTGAGACCAAATGATCAGAAAGAACGCTCATGTATGTATTCGTGCTAGGGGACTCCCATGGGTTTCCTTAGGAATGTGGAAGTAGTCCGTCAGTGTTTACGTCATTTCAAGAACACGGTCTCGTGAAAAAACATATGAACATCAAAATGTGTCGTTTACACACATATGAACGTCAATTTCGCGGTCATGTGACCGACCTCTTGTCCAATGGAAAAGCCGTATATCGTGTAAACGTCAAATTAAAAAAAATATTAAAATTTATGTTTCATTAGCATGAGTTATATGAATTTGTGCGAGATATACACATTTTTCATCATCAAGAGTTTACATACACTACATTTCTCGACCGCCTCCGTGGTCTAGTGGTAGAGCGTCCGCCCGGAGAACAGAAGGTCCGTGTTTCATACCTGGGCGCTTCATAAGACGTTAAAAGATGGTACTTGTTGATACCCTGCCTGGCGCTCGACATTAAGGGGCCAAAACAAGGACCGGTCCGCTCGGAGTCATCATACTGTGTCTGAATGTGGTATTCATGTTAAACTGTGGTATGGTATTGTGTCTTGTGTTTGTTGCAGCAGAGGCAAGAAATATTCTTGTGTTTGTTGCAGCAGTGTCAAGTAATATTCTTGTGTTTGTTGCAGCAGAGGCAAGAAATATTCTTGAGTTTGTCGAAGGCATAACTCATTTTTCAATCCCCAAAAGCATTTTATGTACGCTTTAGACAATATCATGGATTTTAAACTCTGCGCATGATCTCACATGAACGTCGTCTACCGCTGAAACTAATGAAAACCAGTGTAAACCATTTTGTTTACTGTTACACGTTACCGACTGAGACAGGATTGAACAGCGTCTCTGTAAATAACGGGATACGTAGCGTGTGGAACCAAAATGAGGACAGGGGTGAATTCCATTATATTGCAAAATGATATTCCTCGAATTTCAGAAGCTTTCACAATTTGTATATTCTAAGCCAATATGCCAAAATACCGAAGATTCGGTTGTTAGACATCAAAGTATATCCTGTAATGAGGACTATAAAAGTTCTTGGTCATTTATACGTCATATGTCGATTCTCGTCAAAATAATATCTGCTCTGTTGCAAGATATGAGTTCCATACTAAATTGCAAGATATTTTAGGAACGCTAAGGGTGCACCCTTGCGGAACGAGACGTGGCAGATACTTAACTGAATTATACAATGACCGGTCCGGTTTTGAAATTACAGCCAGTTATTTCAATTTTGATCATGTCGACATAAACACTTGTAAGTCCTTTGGTAATAGAACATATTTAGAGTGGTGAGGCGTTGTCTATATTAAGCCTAAAATTGTCATTGTCCTCCATGTTGGAATCTCATTTCAAAATCCATCCCAGCAGGGCACAATACAACGATCTAAGGTAGATCATTCCGGTACACTAGGCATACCTTACCTTCACAACACCTAGGGCAACAATGGAGTAGTAATGGTGTGTAATTTCACTGTAAACCGTATAGTGAGTGAGTTGGGTTTAACGCCGCTTTTAGCAGTATTACAGTTGTATCGCGGCGTGTCAGCTTAATGTGGGAGGAAAGCCCGAAGTAATGCAGGTCTCAGACGTTTACCACTTCGATGAAACCCACGAGCACGGGTATGGTGCTGACAAACCTAGAAACATAATTGGGGCGAACCGGGATTCGAACCCACAATCATAGATTTCTGGCGTGCCCAAGGGAAGCAACTCTGCACATCGAATCGCGGCGCCTTAGACGACTGGGCCACCCGTGCCCCAAAACCGTACAGAACAGAGTTTGTTCGTCAATATTGTCAGCAAAGTCAACATAGCAACTTTGCAGATTTAAATACTTTAGGGCATACTTAATCACAAATGCTTGACCAAAGTTAAATTCGAAAAACAGAAACAGCATAAAACGGACCATTTAAAAAGGAAAACTGACACACCTGACCGCCCTAAGAGCTACGATGGCAATGGGATTGAGGTTAACCCAGACACGTATATATTTTGTGAACATCGATAAGACTAAGTACTCCAAAGATATTATTTAAATGTTTTATTAAAATACTTAGTTCTCAGAAGACCATACAATTATTATGTCCTTATATCTAAATACACACTAAGTCTGTCATTTTCAGATGTTAACCTTTAGTCTGCTGGTTTGTTTCAGCATAAGGCGCCGTGAAGAGTTGATTCATTGAACAAGGGACAATTGAAGGGACTATCATTACCATATAAAAACACAAAATTTGTAAATTTTCTTGAACTTAAATTGTGTCATTGAGGGCGGTATGTGTTTCATGTTTGGAAGCTGTTTTAATAGTTAAATTTGTGCAAATTGTTTTCAATAATCATATCTCCGATATCTTTAACTGTGTAAAAATCCGATTTTGTATGAACGAATAACGGCTCGATGGTAAATTATGAACCATTTCAGTAAATTTATTATACAAACGTTAAACACAACAAAAACTTATTTTTCGAGGTAATTATGTCAGTTGAAGAAATAAGAACAGTAGGGTTAATCTAACGTTTCATGTTATAACATTTGCAGAAAACAATAAATGACTTATGGATATTCACCAATACAAATTTCAAGTGTTTTAGTTGAGTGTTTACGATATACGAAATTACAAATGCAGCCAGACGTTCGAAAATCAAACATGGCGCGCATCGCCTGACCAGGGCATCACTTATTGCTATTTTAATATCAACAAAGTTTACATTGCCTTGGCGAAAGTTGACCATCTTCTTAATCGAAGAATGCTCCAATTGTCATTTTCCGTTTGATATGTCAACAGAAATATGAAACTAAAGATCGTAAATTCTAACAGCATTATTGCAGTAAGTGGAAAGGTCACTGGATGTGATGTCACAGACAGGGGTAGTCTGCTAATAATCCTTCGTGACAAAATAATTACAGTAAATTTTGAAATATTTCGCCTGTCACATCAAGAATAAACACAAATCACTCCATAGTATCAGTTATCACCACTAATATGAAATAACGATGTGTCTTTGACGATATTATTGGCGTATTATTAAACCCGTTTGACATTGCATGCTCCCGTGACCCAGAAACGGGTGACGATGAATCAACATGCCACATTCAAGCTTCTTGGTATCTTTTATTTGAACTTTTGTTTATATTCAAGGATCACCATTCGATGTTACATCAATTATAAAATCATTATGGTTCATGTATCTGTGATGTACACGCTGATGATTTTGTTTTTACTAAAATAATTGTGTCCCACGCGATACGTCTACAGATATCGTCGATCGGCAATTATCACCTTCCACAACAGGTGCGCGAAAATGGGCGTGACTTTCAAGGTTTGTTGCAATATGAGTGAGTGACTGTGATGCTCATGCACGTGCCTAGAGGACCATGAACCACTGAGTGAGTGAGTAAGTGAGTGAGTGAGTGAGTGAGTGAGTGAGTGAGTATGGTTTTACGCCGCTTTTAGCAATATTCCAGCAATATCACGGCGGGGAACACCAGAAATGGGCTTCATACCTTGTACCCTTGTCGGGAATCGAACCCGGATCTTCAGCGTGACGATCGAACGCTTTAACCACTAGGCTCCCCACCGCCCCCCCCAAAAAACAAAACAAACAAAACAAACAAAAAAACAAACAAACAAACAAACTATCAATGAAACAAGAAATGGGCTTCACACATTCCATGAACCACTGAGAACTGTGGTCAACAGGTTTTCGTGTGTCAGTCATTGTAATGTACAACAATTCAAAATAAATGCAGATCACAATCAGCGTTGGATCTGACAGCCATGATCATTTGATGGGCTTCTGGTGTCCCCCGCCGTGATATTGCTGGAGTATTGCTAAAGACGGCGTAAAACAATACTCGCTCGTTCACTCACTCACTCACTCACTCACTATTGTTGCACATGCATGTACTGTGGTAAAGCTGTTTTCCCTTGTTTGCAATCACAATATCACACTTTCCTCAGTTCGTGTGTCACACGTTCCTCGGTTGGTTTGTGTAAAAGTGTCATTGCCATCATGAAGCAAGAATTGACAAAAGAGTCGAATTGTCAATAAAAAACACATATTTGTCATTCCCTGAATAATCTTTCGTTAAGTGCTTGATATGTTCAGTGTAAAAAAAAAAAAATTTCAATCACATGAAGAATGTTTTTGATCGACCACTATCAAACCATCTGACATGATAGATAGAATTATAACATTAAAAGCCCTCATTTCTGAGGTGTCCATAATTTCAGAAAAGTATTCTTCTTCTGACGAAACATGAGCCGCCCGCCTGTTTGGTTACATAAACAAATACTCGCTTAAAATGTGAAAAGAAATCCTACTGACGAGAATTATTTCTTGTCCTTTCGTTCCACGCAACCCAGTTGAAATGTAGTGATTTTTGTAACTCAAAATTTCTTGTGATTTAGTACTCAAACCGACATGATTTTGTACCAAGAATAATCTTGTATTAGTTTCAGAGATACACGTTACGTTAAGTATCCAAAACTTAATTTATTATCACTTTCCTATTAAAACAATACAATTATATCATGTCCTATCAATACTTCATATCGCTCCCCGCTGCCGTCGTTGTCAGAAAATAATTCGAAAATCCTCGAACGTGGAATCCAATTCGATTTCGGATATAGACTTACAAATTGGATGTTATTCACCGGCGGCAATCACGAAATAATATAAAATATAGTAAAGAATGCTACCTAGGTAAATATATAGTAAACAGGTGACCATAAATAGTAAATAATGTAATTTCTTTTGAATCTAAATCTATTTCTGAATTTTATTGATGACAGCTTACCAACTTTTGCATATTTTGCCTCGACGTGTGACATGCGGTACTGTTTCCTGTTTCAGCAAAGATAGATAACATTGCAAGTATTTTTATTATTTTACGTAATCTGCATTGCTATTAAATAGTTTACCTAGAATGTATATCAGTTCAGATTTTGCGTATCACCCAACTCGCGATTTGTTTAGTTAAAACACTGCGATTATTCGCAGTGTTTTAACTAAACAAATCGCGAGTTAGCCCAAACGAAATCATTTGCAAACTCGATAAAAATGAAACATATTTATACAAAGATTTATATATACGTGTAAAAAATTCTGCAAATTTAATTTAGATATATAAAAAGGACTGTAACACGTAGTATTTCGGGATCACCAATACATGTTGAGTTGTTTGTTTACCGCTGTTGCCATGATCGTACATCTTTCATCCAATCGATGATGTCTTTACAACGAGAAACAAACAATTATGACTGAATGTGAAAAATGATAAAACGATAAAGACAATATCGGACTGCATGCCGCTGAACATGAAATGACAAAAGTCAACAATGGCCGTCTCTGGTAGTTGTGTGCACAGACATTTGGCCGATACATTCTTATCTCGCGATGTTTCCTTTTTAGGTACTGTAAACAGGGAATTTTTTGCGACCGTTTTATTATTGCGAGTTTTGCGAACGAGACTCAATCGCAAAAATTAAAAACGCAAAAATAAGTATAAATAATACATACATACTTTATTCATTGCAACACGTCATCAAATCTTGAAATCATCAACCAGAACCACAAGTTACTCAATAAGTTAAAAACACAAATAAATGCAGAATGGTCACAAAATAAACAAGTGATTTTTAAAAATATTTTGCAAGCTGAGCATGTAACTTACATGATACGCAAATCCTACTCGTTAAACGGTTATTGCTAGTTTCATTAGGGGTGTTCTTTGACCATGCGCCAGTCGAATGGGCTCGCCTGCAGCAGTGAGAGATTTAAGAGCGTTTCTAAAACCCAGATCTAATCCAAACTCTACCCAAGGACAATCTTGACACGGGATTTGAAACACCCTTCTCCTTTGTACTTCAAAACCATTGAAAATTCCATTGTTCATAAGCCTTGATTGAAGTCTCTTAAAGCATGGTCTTTGTTAGGCCAATTATAATCATTTTTGTTCCTCAGGATTTGTTCCCAAACTGTCTGGGTAGGAAGGGGGCTTTTAGTTTTCGTTTTATTTCTTTTGCAACCATATAAGGTAGTACATCTTTGAAAGAAATACTCATTCTGATGTAACAGGTGAGCCCATTTGGTCACTCCACGAAATGCATAAAGTCGGATTACGGTGCGGAAACGAATTGAGCTAGAACAGAAATAAGAAATTTATTTAACAAGCCTTTACATTTACGTATTCATTTGCCATCGTTCCATTGTGCCCCTTAGCTTGTGCTGAACTTGTAGTGCATGTAAATAATTAGCAGGATGAGCAACGTCCCATGTCGTTGGGGTAAGTTGATGCGGCTCTTAATACCCGTTCCTTTCAAATGCCCCTTACTAACAGCATATACATCCTTTAAAAAGACTCGAAAATAACTGACATTTTTAAGATAGATTTGTTTCTAATACAAGTTGTATGTTAATAATGAACGAATTGGGAACGCATGACAACTATTTGTGAAGTAGGACAGTAGATGGCATGACCGTCAACGATCTTGAAGGACGATAAGTGTAAGACCTCGGTTTCGTTGAGCTTGGTTTCGGATCGGATCAATCGATCCTGTACTCTTGTCGTTGACCTGGGACGTCCGGAACGGGATCGATCATCAACACTATGAGTTTACTGCTACCTGTTCCATAGTCTGCGAATTACAGATTGTGAAGCATTGAACGCATTGACCAGTTCACGCTGACTTCCGCCAGTATCCAGCATATGGCCATAGCCCCTTGACTTTCCGCGCGTTGCGGACGCAGTATCGTTCTTTCATGCACAAACAATGAATGAAATCAAGTATATCGCAACTGCTTGATAAGCAGAATCAACACGATTGACAGAGAAAAATGGCCCACCGAGACTGATCAACCTTCCTTGAAAGCTCAAATCAAGAATGATGACACGCTACGCACATATGTGGCACGTGTTAGTTACGGGATGGGTTTCTTGTTAAGATTTACAGACATGTAAACATTTTACATAGGATGTTTGTCGTCAACACTTCCCCTTAGCAAGAAAACTGGAATTGATGCAGTTATTCAAGCATTACAACAAAATCCACGCGCCTGTAATGTAAGACACCATTTTCGCTTTTATTTATTAATTTTGACATATATCAACATTTTTTTGGTAAGGTTACACGCCGATGCGTAAAATTTCAATTCTTTACGGCGACCATTGCTCCATTATTTCGTTGCTTTTGGTTTCATTCTATTACTTTCTTCTTTTATTTCTTCAACGTAGCGTGCGTGATTGTGCAGTGTCGCTACAAACGTTGACGCTGTTGTGCTGCTATGGCAATGTGTCCTGCATGCAGCTTAACCATGCATTTACACAGATCCTGAATCGGTTACAAGGGCACCTGTTTTGAAAAAGTATGACACTGACAAACCAAGGCAATCTTAGTTTCGAATCTACGACCATGAAACAGAAGAGGAACGCAAATAAGAAGAACTACAAATTGCGGACTACCGAAATCCATTTAAATGCCCCTTACGATGAATATATGTCAGAAGCTACGGCGAATTCGCCAGACCAATTTGTTTATGGCAGTATTAATTTGGGATTTTTCTTCTTTATTTATCCTGTATTCCATCAAGCCAATTATGACATGACTTTAAAAATCTCGGTTCCATATTGTTTTTCAGTGGGTTTATTTGTTGAAAAAATTACATTCTTTCGATCTCGACTTCTCTAACAAGTAGGGGCAGTCGCGTAGCCTAGTGGTTCAAGCGTTCGCTCGTCACGCCGAAGATCCGGGTTCGATTCCCGACATAGGTACAATGTGTGAAGCCCATTTCTGGTATACCTCGCCGTGATATTGCTGGAACATTGCTTAATATGTTATTTAGGCGTAAAACCATACTCACTAAATCACTCACTCAAACATGTTACTGGTATTCACGAAAGATTTGGTCTTTGTGATATTGTTTGGGGAATGTCGATACCTTAGATCATATCAACTATCGATATATTATTCAATCAATCTTAATTCATTTCGTAGTGTACATGTTTTGTATTAAACCCTACTGTGAAAGATACATTGCTGTGTCCAGCAAATGTACCACCAAAATCCCTATCTCAAAGACTAACCATAATCCTTAATACAATCAAAGAAGGACTTTCTTTATATTCACTAAAAGTATTTCAAAGAGCGCCATACGACTCAGATGTTGTTTGATCAAGGTTGCTGCATTCAAGGCCTAACGAAAGCTTTCAAGACGTTTTCTAGTAGACATGTGGAGTGCATTTCCATCAGTGACAAAAATGATGTCGATGCAATTCCCTATTTTATATGTCCCCGTGTTTGTTCATGTGAACAATTGACCTACCTTTGCATAGAGCAGGATACGCTCACCTTTTCGCGAACACCTGGTATCATCTCTATTTGATAGCGATTCATAAACAAATGCTCAAAATATAATCAAAATCGTCAATCGACTCTTGCATATAGAAAGGGTTTTGTCGCTTTTATTACTATATAATTAATGTTTAAGTCGTAGCTTAAGCTCCATGAATGAACCCAGCATAGGTATGTCTATGCATGATACATGTAATGAATTTTGTGTAAATTCTTTTACATTTTTTAAAGAAAAGTATTCTATATTTGGTGAATTGATGCAGATATTTAATACTTATAGTAATACAGTCTCTTTTGCACTGGCGGTAACTGACACGACCATGCGTGCAAGGGACGTATTTTTCCAATTGCTTTTGTTCGGGCGTGTATACATAGTTTCTTTGAACGAATCACCCATTGTTTCTCTCTGATATATTATACAATATCCGTCAGTCAACTAATATTAATTTATTATACATACTAGTGCACATCCTGCTTGTCTTGTACAATTTGTTTGTTCACTGGTGTATAAATTGGGTCATGTAATATCTTTTCAATGTAAAGTTTTACACGATAAATGACTTTTCCATTGGAGGAGAGGTCGGTCACATGACCGCAAAACTGAAGTTAAAAAGTGTATGAACGACAGATTTTGACGTTCATTCGCCTCTCACGAGACTGTAGTCTTGAAATGACGTAAATGACGTAAATGAATTCCCTGGCACGAATAAATACAGAAGCGTTGTTTCTTATCATTTCGACCTTTTAGTCTTGAACTTGCCGTTTGAGCACACATTGGTATAAGTCAGAGAGTTTGATGGCATGTCTGTTGAAGGCATCCTCGCTGCGACCAATCCTTGAGAACAAAACGAGGAAATGCACATCCAAACTATCGTAGTATCGACTCGATCCGTGCCTAGACTCACAGTGACAGTCTACAGCAATCTGTGAGTTTACTTTAGTATCAATCACCTTTCAATGATCGGCCAATGGATCAGTGATGACTAACACATGTAACCGCCACAGCTTCATTAACGACTTCGATAATCTCTCCTGTCACGTTTATCGTGTCGGCCATTTAGACGTTTTGTATTTGATGTAAATGTATTACGACGCGCTGTCGTTGTGACTGACTTACCGAGGTAGTTCTTCACAGACCTTTCTCATCTAATAGTGATATTATTTGAACACATGTGTTGCGTAAGAAGAGCACGTTGTGTATCCATACTCACATTTACTGATTTACTGAGCCAGTTCGTCACAGACCTTTCTCATCTAATAATGAAAGGTGAATATATTTGCTGTAAGGTGAGGTGAAATGGTGTTTAACGTCGCGTCCAAGATTATTGCACTAATATAGCGACCTGCATGTACGTGTGTGTGTTTGTGTGGCTGCTTGTACTAGTCCGGACTGATGCCGATTTATAGTGCTAGCTCACTGAGATACCATGCCGCAGGTTAACATGAGTACCCCACTCAGACACAGTATACTGACTCCGAGCCGACCAGTCCTTGTTTTAGCCCCTTAATGCCGAGCGACAGACAGGGTAACAACAAGTACCATCTTTTAACGTCTTTTGGTCGGGGATCGAACCCCGGACCTTCCGCTCTACGGGCGGACGCTCTACCACTAGACCACGGAGGCGGTCATATTTGCTGTAAACAAACTACAAAAGATGCCACTGTGGGAATACATACTCTCATGGCACCTATCCTTTTGAGGAACTATTTCATTTCACGAGACAGGTGGTTGTTGTATGGCTTGCAGTAAAAACAAGACGTCACACGTACGAAATAGAATGTGTATCGATCCAGATCCTTCGAGAATATTAACCAGTGATACAAAAGCTTATAAGAAATGAAAAATTATCAGCACCGACGTTCATACATTTTGGCCCTCGTCCCATGAAGGTTCATACTCCAATGAACTAAACGTGAAAGTCAGTTCTTAATATGTGTCACAGCACGGTATTAACATAGGCTATTCACTTGTTTACCGATCTGTTTTCATACTTTTGTTTAACAAGTCACATAGTTGTGAATAAGACACGCATCAGACAAGTATATGTTGTTGTTTGTTGTTTAACGCCGCACTCAGCAATAGTCCAGCTGTATGACGGCTGTCTGTAAATAATAGAGTCTGGACCAGACAATCCAGTGATTGACATCATGAACATCAATCCACGCAATTGGGATTGATGACATGCATCAAAGATTGTTTATGTACATGTTGGGGTAACTTAGAGAACCAGATGCTCCGCCCAATATAATAGACTGATGAAATCCATTTTAGTTATATACTGAACAACAAATGTTCCTGTGACATTGAATAAGATTTAATGCAAAGTTATGTTTTTTTACCAAATCTGAAACAATTTCGGTTTGCAACAGATAAAAGACGCCTGTAGGTGTTCAAATGGTTTTATTTGTCATACTTTCTTCAGAAAAAGCGTGATTTCATCAGAAAGATGAACATGCCAAAATGTCATTTTACAAATCAATAGCGTGTGTGTCCACCTCTGGTTGCGATGCAAGCAACACATCTTCGTCTCGTGGAATGGACCAGGCGTCGCACAAAGTCCTGTGGAATATCGGTCCATATCTGCTGAAGCATGTTTCCTGGAGTGTCTGTGGAACACGTGGTTGACGTCGAAGGCGCCGATCCATCTCATCCTATTTGTGCTCGATTGGTGAGAGATCAGGGGAGCGAGCCGGCCAGGGGATGACATTCACGTTGCTTTGTTGAAGAGAATCCTGAAGAAGTCGAGCAATATGAGGCCGGGCGTTGTCATGTTGAAAGATAATGCCTGGGCCATGACGACCCAAAAACGGTAGAACAACAGGGCCGATGATCTCGTCGCGGTAGCACTGTCCATTGAGATTTCCCTCTACCGCTATCAAACGGGTCCTCTGTCTTGCTGTAATCCCATCCCATACCATAACGCTGCCGCCCCCGATCTTCTTCCATGCCAATGATTGACGTAACGGTCACCTCGACGTCGGTACACTCGAATCCGTCCATCTCTGTGGCTGAGGTGAAAACGAGACTCGTCAGTGAATAGAACTTTCCCCCATTGCATGGCCGTCCAGCGTAGACGCTGTCTGCACCACTGTAGACGTGCTTGGCGGTGGTTTCCTGTCAAAATGGGACATCAGGCGGGTCTTCTTGGGACAATCCCTGCACATCTGAGGTGACGACGTACGGTTTGTGAAGATATTCGTCGAAGGCCAGGGATGCTTCTTGCAGTCACTGTTGCTGGCTGGAATCGATTTGTAGGTATGTTGTTCGAATCCAGTTGTCTTGTCGATTATTGGTTACACGTGGCCTGCCACTCTCGAGGATGGTCTCTGACTGTATTCGTCTGTTGCCAACGTTGCCATAAACACCAAATGGTGTTTCTGTGGACGTTACATTGTCTCGCAACATCACGTTGACTCGATCCTGCTTCAAGCATACCAATGGTTCGCAGACGCTCAGTTGTGGGTAGGCGTTGTATTTCGTAATGTTGAATAATTGCGTCAATTTGTTGTTTTTCTGAGTGGTTGTTGTCAGCACGATGCTAAACAATGCATATGGAATCCCGTTAACGCACATGTTTAATACCCATTCTTGGATAGAGAAATGCATGGGGCTTGCATAAAAGGCAACTTTTGCATGGAATTCATGCTTCTCTGTAGCAGTTGCGTTTTTGGGACTTGATTCCATACACGTACTACAATATTGAAAACCAAACTTTACTTGATTGAAAAATACACTAAAATATTGGTGTCACAGGAACCTTTGTTGTTGAGTATATTTTACTTACCACTGTTCTAATCTTGATGTGTACGATTCATCAACATAAACCTACCGTATATATCTACAAATCATAAGCTACGTATCATGGTTGCCGTACTGATTGTGAAAGGGTAAATTATTTCCATGTATCAGTTCTGTTGTGACTGATAGTAGGCATCTAACTTGGACCTGTCAAAGTCCTATCTATAGGCAGATTATACATAAAAGCTATCACTTGGTACACATGCTTTTGATATAATCGACGAGTACCGTGCAACATATATTGTTGCGATCCATGAGAAACACATTTGTAAATATCGACTGAAATGTACGAAATACAATATGTTATGACGAATGTATAAGATGTTGTTTTGAAACTGGTGATTAGTTCAATTACGTTGACACATTTTTAAATATCTTGATATTTTACCAAAGTTTAGTTTTAACTTGGCGCCAAGAAGAGTTTTAACTCAACGTCGCAGTCAAGTTTCCTGAAAGTAAACATATTGATGCATTTGAATCTATCATCCTACACATAACAACACGTTTCTGTTATACGTATACTTTATCATGTGGAAGTGACAATTTACATTTTAAAAACAGCAACATTACTTTTTAAGCTCTCGCATATTGCCATAAATGATATGGCAATATTCGTGATTCTAATCCCAATCCTGCCAAGCATCTCCCTTGACTTGCGCCATTTCGCCATCGAGAGAGGGGACGAGATGTAAGTAGTAACGGCGCGGGGAAATGTTCAACTTTGGATCGGCTGCTCTTGAATATTGTTGTTGACATAGATAATGCGACACACAGTAAACTCATGGAATTATATGCTTCCTCTATGTTCTAAAATCAACATTAGGTCCCTTCATATTTTCATGAATTAACGAGACTGAACTGTCCAAGTGTTGTCCACGTATGTCATCATACTAGTCGGATAACGTTGAAAAGTGAATTGTGTTTTTTCTTCCTTTTTCTTTTTTCTTCTTCTAATATCTTAACACATAAAATATATCGAATTAGGCATTGCATCTCGGTGTATAATCTTATATGTACAAATGGTGCTCTTTGTGTATTTATTTTTTATATGAGGCCTTAAATACGTGATGCATTGTAGTGTTGATATACATACACGACGAATCATGTGCTAATGTGGGTACATCTCCTGACATACTTAGTATTGGTATGCTCTACGCAAAAGTAGTAAAATCGTCAATATCCGAGAGCGTTGCCGACATCCATACAAAATTAATCCCAAAAATGAATTGGTCATTTCTGCATGGATTGGGATTGATTTGCGTGGAAAGAATGAGATACTGCATAAATTTGGTAAAAAGATAGAAACATCGCAAAAGCATAACCGCGTGAGAGACTGGCGTCGAAACGCACCAACATGACATCCACGTTCAATATCACTTGTGCTATAAAAACGTTGGGTATTCATTTGCATGCCCCACAATCTTAAGCAAACAGTAAGTGAACAGCGAAAACATGCCACGACTGACGGAAGCCCAACGCAACAACGCCAGCGGCCGACTGCAAACAGGAGAATCATCTTCAGCTATAGTCAGATTTTTCAACATAGCACCAAGCACTATTACAAAACTGTGGAACTGTTATCGGATACACGGGATCTTCCCACATCCGATCGACCACGTATCAGTGCAAGAGCACAGGACAGAGTCACACGGATACGTCACTTCCGTGAAATAATCACCACGGCCACGTCTACAACTGCGGCAACACCACGATTGCCTAGGATGTTATCACAGACAGTGAGGGACTGTTTACGCGCAAACGAGCGGCATTTTTCAACAAAACAACGCCCGATCTCACACGTCAAGACGGACAACAGCCTTTTTTCAGGAATAACATCATCCAGGTCTTGCCATGACCCATATATACGCGATGCATGATACCCTCTCCCCAAATTACTTTCTCATCGTGGACAGGTCCTTTTTTCTGGTAATTTATCCAGAAAAAATATCATTTTGGTTTACTTTTCGCCCAAGGAGGTAAGCCCCCGAAGATAAAACCTAAATGGTTTTAACCTCCCTGGTTATAATGCCACCTTTAGTCCAGCGGAAAATGTGGCATTATAACCATGGAGGTTATAACCAGACCTGACTGACATGATATAAGATTAAATGCCAATTAATTTAAGGTTATAGAAAAAGATATTACCATAACATCAAACTACTTTGTTATTTTAAGAAAATGAATGATTCTCTGTGTGAGGATCAATGCAATTAGTTTTTGGATTTAAAAGAGGGGATTATCACCAAACTATTCCATGTTCTTTTTTTTGGGTCAAAGTTAAAAAAAATATCCCCAAATGGCATAATACCATAGTGAGTGAGTGAGTTGGGTTTAACGCCGCTTTTAACAGTATTCCAGTTATATCGCGGCGTGTCAGCTTAATGTGGGAGGAAAGCCCGAAGTGATGCAGGTCTCAGACGTTTACCACTTCGGTGAAACCCATGAGCACGGGTATGGTGCTGAAAAACCTAGAAACATAATTGGGGCGAACCGGGATTCGAACCCATAATCATACTGGCGTGCCCAAGGGACGCAACTCTGCACAGCAAATCGCGGCGCCTTAGACTGGGCCCCCCCGTACCCCCCATAATACCATAGAAATATAAATGTTTGTTCTGAAAACAAAATGGCATTGGCATCATAACCAGTCGCCAGAAACGCATGGTTGGGGGTTCGAATCCCGGATGTCCCCGATTATGTTTTTAGGATTGTCAGTACCATTACCGTGCTCGTGGTCTTTCCACCCACATCAAACTGACACACCCGATGTACCCGGAATACTGTTAAAGGCGGCGTTAAATCGAACTCGCTCACTAACTCTTGCTATTCTGTTTCTTTATGCATCTGAATCGGGATTTCTGTTCGGATTTGCAAAATTAAAACAAGGCAGTTTGGCCAAGAAGTTTATTCTAAGCTTCAGGCATATCGAATTTCGCTTGTTTGTTTGTTGTTTAACGCCGCACTTAGCAATATTCCAGCTTTATGACGGCGGTCTGTAAATAATCGAGACTGGACCAGACAGTCAAGTGAATGATATCATGAGCATCGATCTACGCAATCGTCGATACGATGACATGCATTAACAAAGTCAGCGAGCCTGACCACCCAATCCTGTTTGTCACCTCTTACGACAAGCATAGTCGCCTATTAGGGCAAGCAAGGGTTGCTGAAGGCGGATCTTCACGGTTCGGGTGTATCGATGATCTGATATCGTTCAGTAACCAATTCCTGTCCATGAATTAGAAACAAGCAGAACAGTGAGACCGCCTTACATGTTTCATATTTAGAACTATGCATAAAGATTCAGAGTGACCAAAAGCTTCTCCACAAGACTGTATGATAAGAGGGGTGACTTCAACTTTATGTCGAGCACTATTCAAGCAGTTCTTGGCTTTGGTCAACATTTCACATCTTTTAAAGGACAAAAATGATGTCCGATATAATTCATTATTTTGCTTGTATCATATGTACTCGTATTTTTAAGGTGAACAACTGATTTGCCTTTGCATGTGTTTGTGACGGGTGCAGAGGCAGTTGATTTCGCGAACACCTGATGTCATCACTATTTAATAGTGATTCATAAAGCTAAGGTCATGATACTGTCGGAATTATACAGCAGATTCTGCTTTTAGCCGATTTCTTATGAATACGAAAAGGGTTTTGTCGCTTTTATATAATTACGCTGTCATTCACAGGTTTGCTAGACTCGATAAATTACAGGCTGCCACGACATAGCTGGAATATTGTTGACTTTAGTGTAGACTTGGTATAAAGAACATTCACCAATATGTTGTGATCTCGGCTGTATATGAGGCTGCTCAAAACATATTTTTCAACGCCGTTTTATGATGGCGGCTTCCAAATACTCGAGTTTGACCTGCCAAATAATTGATTGCTGCTATGAACCGTTGGGTTTACATTGAAACGCAATCAAACAAATCACCGAACATTAAGTCTCATCCTACGAGCAGCATAGTTAGATGGGGACCAGGTTGAACACGGAGTCCCCATGGGGGTTGTGCTTATAGCAACAAATAATGTGAGGTATGCATCCTTTATTGAATTTATTGCGGTATTACAAAGGGTTCTCACAAATGGCGTATCTTTTAACTTTGCATCTACTCGCAGAAAGGCAGTATCCCTTGCGGCGCTTCGTACTGAGGATCGCACAACGATATGCATGTTTCTTCCCAGGTCCCTTACACCAAAGGTTATCGTCAGACTTTTTTCCAATGGACCAGTGGTGTACCTTCTGTCCACGTGCCTTTTTTAACCCAACGTAGAAGTTAGGATTCCCATCTAAAATGAAAATAAAATTTAAAAGTGTTCATATATTTTTACATCGTACACAATAACATAACTTATTTTAAGGCGAAATAATTCCTGGAGACGTTTGTGACAAATCAATAGGAATAGAGAGCTCATTCATTTGTATTGGGTGAGCACGTTAGGTCATGAATGTGAGCGAAGCCATGGTTTCATCATAAAAGTATTCTGACTAACCAACTCACAAAACTTTAACTGTTGACGCTGACTAATAAGGATCGGGTTTTAAAAGTACAGTAAACTACGGCTATAACGAACACGCTTATAACGAACTGACGGATATAACGAACTTACTTTTTTGGTCCCGGCTATTTGCTGTAGTTATGCTTATAACGAACTACGGTTATAACGAATTAAAATTAGTAGTCCCTTTGAGTTCGTTATAACCGTAGTTTACTGTATATGACATGGGTGTTGTAATTACCCGAAGCTTCATGCTAACAAACACTGGTTTGACTGGCCCATAGCGTTTACGTATATTTGGGCAAGAAATATGGCCTAATCTAATTTTCACTTCTCTCCTGGAGATTCAACCCGAAGGAGATACGTAACAGATGTGAAAGAAGAGTAACGGTTGAGTTTTCAATTCTATGGCATGACACCATTCGTCACCACTCGTTCCTTTCCGTAACCTGCAATTCGGCATGTCCCGGAATAACACGAGTTGGTCACGAATGGGCACGACACCTGCGCAAAGAACTGCGGCTCCTCCTTAACCACTGTGCTCCCTTTCCCCTCGTTGTCTATCATATTTAGCACGACATATACAGGGCGCTGTAAAATGTAATTAACTAAACCTGACGTTAATCGTATATGTCAGCAATAACTCCGGCCTGCAGATATGTTCAATGTATTCTACAGAGGTCAATGTAAAAATAGGAATAGTCTTTCCCCGTCGATCACTGCTCCGTAATCAACCAACTATCCAAAATTAGAATTCTTGAAATATCCAGTTTAATTGAATTAACGGACGTGTTTCAGCGTAACCAGTTGGATCGTTTGGGTGAAGTGTTCGTTCCTCAAGCCAAATATCCAAGTTTGATACCCTAGATTGATACGATGTGTTTAAACCGTGTGATTGCTGGATACTGGGAACTTCCATGTGAATACTTAATCACTTTCATCACATAATAGTACTTACCCACATTGTCGGTCAGATATGTTTTCATTGCTTGAAACTTTGATTCTGAGTCAAGGGCAATCAGTCGACCCCCATCAACCATTTGAGCACAACGTTCTTTTACTTCAGAATATTCCATTGATTCCATAATCAGAGCGAAGGATAGACCCGCGTCCTGAATTGAGGTGAAGTTTACTGAAAATACCGAAGATGGAATTTCTATCAAGCAGTCTAAGGGACTGACCATTTAATATCTATGGATTGGGAGGAGGGCGATTTGTATTGTTGCTCTGTATCAGTGTCAACACACAATTGGGCGGTCGGGTAGCCTAGTGGTTGAAACGTTCGCTCGACATGGGTACAATGTGTGAAGCCCATTTCTGGTGTCCCCCGGGGCGGTCGGGTAGCCTAGTGGTTGAAACATTCGCTCGACATGGGTACAATGTGTGAAGCCCTTTTCGGGTGTCCCCCGCCGTGATATTGCTGGAATATTGCTAAAAGCGGCGTAAAACCATACTCTCTCACTCACCTCAACACACAATTCATGTCAATGACAGGAAGAGTCGAACAATTTTATAATGTCCACACACGATAAATTTTGTACCACCATTTTAAACCAAACTTATTTTGCTTCGTAAATACTAGACTAAAGTTGTTTTCATTATCCTGTATAGTTTGATATTTGTCATGATAATAAATAATTCCTTGCTCCCAGAATATATTTCCACAGAATATTAGTCAAGAGGTCACATTTAAAAAAAAGAATAATACTGTACCTGGTCAAATACTTAATATAAGTGCGTTATAGAAACACAGCCCCTACATTTACTATATAATTTAGGCACTTAATAATTTGACTCAAGGATAGATTATGTACGAAATGAAATACATCTAAAATGTGAAACATGTGATGTCTGGATACATTAATCCCGTTAACTCAAGCGGTTGTCTCCGTTCTCAACTTTTCCTGTTCATATGTTTTCTTTCATGAATACAACCAGACAATACACCAGGTGGGACAACTGTGCACTGCATGTGTGCAACAGTTGGTTCGGGAATGGAAAAAAAATTATAAGGTATAACACCTCAATACTAATAATAGTATAGCAAGGAAAACTTACCGCTTTGCCGCTTCTTGACGGTTCCGTCAGTCCCAGATTCGCCATCCTGCTCCGTGACAACGGTGTCGTCAGTCTCCACAGAAACCGATGATGTGGACATAGTGAGTGGACTGCTAGCGTTTTCAGCAATAACGAGTTTATCTTCCAGCTGGTGCAGCTTTTCTTCAATGGTTGACAAACGCGACTTCTCGTCCAGTTGCGATGCCTGCATCGTAGACAACAACTGATCCTGGACCTCATTGAGTTTTCCATAGGCTTTCAGTGAATCGTTCAGCCAACTCAGACGCCCTTCCTGCTTTTCCAGAAGTTCTTCTTGCTTCTCAAGGCGAATTTCATGTCTCCTTACACCATTAACAGCATCCTTAACCTCTTTGCCAGTGTCTGAAGGTGGATGAAATTGGTTCTGAGAAAAAGAAGATGGAAGTAGGCTTTGGAACTCCATGGCTGCTGATATTTGTATGACTGTTAGGAAAAACAGGCATAATTTGGGTATCATCGTTTGTCGATATCCCCAGATGAGGCTATGCTGTAATTGATCGGGAGGAAACCGGGCCTTTATAAAACGAGTCAGGGCAAGGAAAATGACGTGGAGAATTGACATCAAGACAAAGCAAACTTACTTTTCAAAGACGTGTGTTCCAAGCATGTTCTGTTTGTTTTTCAGTTTTGCTCTTGAACATTCACATCAAAGGCATATATTTTCCTTTCTTGTTGATACCAAGGCAAATTGAAGGAAACGTGTTGAATACATATGTGGTGATTTAGTGAGATCAAAGGTTGTAGCCTTCAAGCTGGGGCTCATTTTAAAGTTTATGTTCCACTTTGACGTTTGCGTTTCATATTTTTATTATATCAAAGTTATACAAGTGTCGTAATAATATAAATGAAAATGCCTGAATGTGTTGCTGGTATACCTCGATAACATTTATGTCAGTGTTTTTCGTGAAGTGTACTTTTTCGTCTACCTTCCTCGCATATCCAGTAGTAAAGGCAATGATTACTGTTATACTGTGATATCTTTAATTTGATAAATTGTATTCTTAACGTATCCATAAGCTAGAACGTATTTGAATATAAATCCATCAATTTGCTCATTTAACGTCACTTTGTAAGCTGGGAGACTAAATACCTATTAACGTAACAAAATATATGGGCTCTTTGATATTGCAGTTTCGAGAGGTTTAAAAATATTGACCAATTTGACCGGATTTATGTTTGTTTGTTTATTTGTTTGTTGTTTACCTGCATTCGGCAATATTCCAGTTATGGCGGCGGACTGCAAACAATCGAATCTGGAACAGATAATCCAGCAGATATTGTGAGCAATGATCCACGACACCCATGACACGCTGTCAACCAAGTCACTGACCATCCGATCCATTTGGTTGCCTCTTACGACCAGCACAGGTTCCTGGGGTCACTTCTAGTTCGTAATCCGCAAAGGGAGACGAATCAATAGTAATGCAATTCCCCTTGTCAGTCACTATTTCTTGTGACATGAATTTTCAAGCTATTGTTATAATATGCTACAGACAAAATATAAAGGAACTAATGATTTGAATGTAGCTATCATTGAGATGTACATTTACAATACCGTGGTGTTGCATCTGAGAGCAACATCTAACCGCCATGCCATTTTACATCATGCACGAACAGCACGTGATGTAAGTGCACACGGAAGCCAAAGTAATGCAATTGAGCTAAGCACATGCTTAAAATGCCTCCGAGACATCATCTCAATGAACAAACAAAATGGCGAATGGTAGGTTAGAGAGGGGACGTTGCCAAACTGTTTGGCAAAAATGCAATTTGGCGACAGAGGGACAAGTTAAGTTAAACGGCAGGGATTACAATGACATGTGCGTGGCAGGCCTAAAACAACGACTCCTAGATCATCTCATTAATTGCACTACTCAACAAATAAAAACTGCTCCTGTTATCAGTAGAGAATTTCGTAAAAAGGAAGGCGTCCTGTTACACGTGTGACCCTAACTGCTTACCATAGACGGCAAAGATTGGGGTGTGTTAGTCAACACCAGGGACGGGCTGTGAGCCAATGTTTACAGACGAATCAAGATTTTGGCGCTGAATCATAGCTGACAGAAAACCTTGGCGACGTAATGTCGAGTGGTCTGCCAGGGCAACAATTCTTGACCACGATCGGTATGAGGGCGGTAATGTCATGGTGAAAGGGGTTTCACACATGACGGGCGAACGGATTTGGTTACTGTGAATGGATATTTGCGTCCTCTCGTTGTTCCATTATCGGCAGAACATTTGAACGGCAAGATGACCGGACCACAACGTGCCCAGGTCGACGAGAAGGCATACGGGCATTGGACTGGCCCGCAAAGTCCCCGGACATGTCCCAAATAGATGTGTGATATTCTCGGGTGGAGAGTGTACGCCAGAGACCCAACGCCCGCCAAGGTGGCCCAGCTCTTCAGGCAGTATGGGGGGCAATACCAAGGACAACCATACGAAAGTTCATCAACAGTATGTCACCAAGGTGTCGTGCATGTTTCGCCCAACATGGTGGACACAACAGATATTGATCTACACACCCGAAATTAAATTTTCTGACACTATCGTCATAACACCTTCACTATCATTTCATCAGTTTCCTTATTTTTTGTCGGTAGCATATATAATTCTGTGTTCTACGTTATTATTGAATTTTCTGTCCCTTTTGACACTAATGTGATTGAAAAGAACGAGAAAAAAACATGGCAAATATGCGGACCTCGGTTTCGAAATGTCACGCTTATCTGACATTGGAAGAATAGTAGGGTTTGCTCCAGGAATACAACCCTTCTGACAATCTGGGTAAGGGAAAAGGTTGCAGTGCTGGGGAGTCATCACATTCTCCGAAAAGTTCTGGTAGGGTTTGACTAGGCAGCGCTTCCTGGGAGAAGTCCTATTTGCTGTCTGGGCTGCGTGAAGAGGGGGCAAGGGCCCTGAGCTGATGATGAGCCTAACCAGCCTAACTGTGCCAGAATCACCCAAACCCTCTTTGCTGCATTTTATATATTTATCTGTAAATAATAATAAGCATATCCTTTGGACTCGACAAATGCAACATTCTTCATCTGAAACGTAGCAAGGTAGAATCGGGAGGATCAGTCAATTTACTTGGAGGAGGAGTTATTGACCATCTCGTGGAAGGTCAGGATGCAGGATGCAGATTAGGGACAAACTCCAGAATGCCCATATCAAGGGAAACTTCGGGCAGAGTACAAATGTAGACTTAAGAAAATCTGGAGTTCAGAGCTGAACGCTCGCAATAAAGTAAAAGCCACAAATACTTATGCTGTGCCCGTTATTTTATATTCTTTAGGTGTTGTTGATTGGACGAAAAAGGAAATTCGAGGTATTGACACGCTCACACGAAGAATCATGCCAGACAATAGATCCCACCACCCTCGCTCTTCCCTCAATCGCTCATTTTTACCAATCATTATGAGAGGACGTGGTGTGATTAACGTTGGGGCTCTTCATGATAGAATTGTTTTGTGCACTTTTGCACACATTTATTTGTCTGATGATCCTCTTGTGAAACATGTCAAAACTCATGATGAAAACAAGGCATTCCACAGTTTTATAAAACGAGCCAAGGATGTGGGACATAATCTCAATGTCGGTGTTGATTTTGTTGATGGATCTGTACTTCTGGACGGTACAGAAATGAGTGTCAACCAAGCGAAGTGCCATATCAATTCGGTCAAGACTCAGTTTTTCAAGGAGAGGCTATCTGAACGATCACTGCATCGAGTTTATGTGCAGTGTGTTGGGAAGACTTGCAACCCTGCAGAGTTCTTCGCTTGGATGAGGTCGTCTTGGTGAAAAGTGAAACAGGAGGCTTTCAGTTTGCTGCTCAGGACCAGTCATTTCCCACTCGAAACAGTAAATATGAAATGTAGATATGTAATGAATTTAATGAGACTGCCCAACACATTGTCAGTGGATGCCCAGCTATAGCACAAACACAGTATCTTAAACGACATGATAGTGTAGCTCGATCATTTTATTACCGGCTTCGCAATGCTTGTGGTTTTGACACAGAGGTCCACCCATGGTACGACCCGGAATATGTAAAGGGCGTCATGGAAAATAATAAATACAAAATTCTTTGGAATAGGCCTGATCTTGTCCTTTTTTATAAATCCTATGAAGTCATTTATATTATTGAATTTTCTGTCCCTTTTGACACCAATGTGATTGACAAGATTGAGGAAAAACGTGGCAAATGTGCAGACTTTGCTTTCGAATGTCACGCTCGCATCCCCAGTACCAAGTTGTCCATGACTCCCATTGTTCTTAACGTCTTAGGTTTGGTACCCCCCAATCTGCTGACTGACATTGGGAGAGTACCTGGGAGTACAGCCCTTCTGACAATAGTGTTGGGGAGTGTGGCTGGGTGGGTTTGACTAGGCAGCGCTTCCTGGGAGAAGTCGATGTCTGGGCTGCGTGTAGAGCGGGCAAGGGCCCTGAGCTGATGATGAGCCTAACCAGCCTGACTGTGCCAGGATCACCCCAAACCCTCTTTGCTGCATTTTATATTTTAATTTGAAAATATATGTAGAGGGCGTCATGGAAAATGATTAATACAAAATTCTTTGGAATAGGCCCGTATACAGCCTCAGACGTATCCAGGCCAACAAACCTGATCATGTCCTTTTTGATAAATCCAATCTTATCCTGTATATCATTGAAGTTTCTGTCCCTTTTGACACTAATGTGTTTGATTCAGGAAAAACATAGCAAATATGCGTGAAGAGGGGGCAAGGGCCCTCAGCTGATGATGCGCCTGACAGTGCCAGGTTCACCAAAACCCTCTTTGCTGCAGTTTATTTATTTTAATCTGTATGTAATAATAATAAAAATGGGATATGTGTAAGGCACTATAGGAGCCAAGCTCCCACCACTATTACCTGGGTGAATGGATCAGTGTGCACTCGACTTCTCTGTCTCAGCTCCCTTGGAAGGGGTGCTAAAAGGCTAACAGTCAGAAACAACATTGTAACCCACCGAGTACCCATTCATTGCTGGCGTAAGGGGCACGGGTGGCCCCCAGTCTTCTAAGGAGCAGCGATTCGCTGTGAAGAGTTGCGTCCCATGGTCACGACAGAGACCTATGATTGTGGGTTCGAATCCCGGTTCGCCCCGATTATGTTTCTAGGTTTGTCAGCACCATACCCGTGCTCGTGGGTTTCACTGAAGTGGTAACCGTCTGAGACATGCATCACTTCGGACTTTCCTCCCACATTTATATAATGATATAACTGGAATAATGTTAAAAGCGGCGTTAAACCAAACTAACACACACACACACACACACACATCAACTCTAAACGTTACTGTCTAAAGGACAAGTTTTAGTTGGAATTATATGGCATGTTAGCACTTACTGATGTGATGTATTAATGTGAAAATTCCTGACAAATGTATATTTAGCGTTTGTGAGAGATGAGAATATTTGCTTCGACGATAAAATTTACAAATGACATTATATGATAAGAGGGTTATCACTTTTGAGTTTTGGGATGCTAAATACAATGTATTAGACATAAACACTATGACCTATAATAATTGCATTCAGCGAGCCTTGGCGAGATAATACCATGGTGGTATTCCTAATACAGGATAATTACCATCCCAAAACGACCCGTGAAGATTCCGGGGTAGAATAGGTCTTCAGCAACCCATGCTTGCCGTAAAAGGTGACTATGCTTGTCGTAAAAGGCAACTAACGGGATCGGGTGGTCATCGATCCCAATTGCGTGGATGGATGCTCATGATATTAATCACTGGATTGTCTGGTCCAGACTCGATTATTTACAGACCGCCGTCATATAGCTGGAATATTGCGGCATTAAACAAGAAACCAAACCAAAAAAAACATCCCAAAACACTCCCGTGATAACCTTAGACGCGTATATTTGTGTTTGTGCGTGCGAACGTGCGTGCATGGATGTATGTTATATGTAAAGTTTGTTGACAAGATTTAGGGATAGAAATATGTATTCAACCACTGTAGTTTTTATGTATACTGGTCCCTGTTACAACATTAATGTAAGGGTAGGAAACTGCGAGGGCATCTCCGTTTGTTTCAAGAATTATCAAATCGTCTTTGGTTGATACTCAGTAAGTAAATTACAACTTAATTTCAGTTTCGCATCAATAAAGTTATACCTTTTAAGTGTAAGGCTATCATATGGAGATGAATGTGAATGGGGTGGTTATGCTGGAGGGAGGTCAGAGGTACACAGATTTCCCAAGAGAATACTGTGAACATGAAACTACTCAACTGCAAAGGTTCCGTCAAAATGAAAGTTTATGGCTCAAACCTCCTTTCAACAGAAGAAATTTGCATGCTGAGAACACGGTCAATGCTCATATGCATACTTTCCACAGATGAGGAGGATATGCATATGTAACCTTTTCAAATACAAAAGTTATGTTTATTCAGACACACAGACCGTTTTATTTCGGGATAAAGGCAACCGACCCAGAATGCATGTTCAGGAACAGATTTAAGCGCTCATAAAATGTTTACAATCTAGAATACAGAATTTCTACAGTTATTTATACTTTTAAGAAATTAGCAGAGATTTGTATGGACATTTTCATTTTTCTTACTAATTATGTGTATTAGATTGTGTGGGTTTTCTAAATTACGAACAGAAGGAGTGATAAAAGTATTTCTTACATCACAATGAAATGTTCAAAAACACAAAACATTGGTTTCATCTTCAAGAAAACATTCTACATAAGTCTTGTTTGTGTTTGTGTGAGAAAGAGTTTTTGTTGTTTAACGCCACGCTCATATTCCAGCTATGTGACGGCGGTCTGTAAATAATCGAGTCTCGACCAGACAAACCAGTGACTGACATCATGAGTATCGACCTACGCAATTTGTGATACAATGACGTGCATCAACCTAGTCCACCCGATCCCGTTAGTCGCCTCTTACGGTTAGCATGGATTGCTGAAGACGAATTCTAACCTGGAGCCTTCACGGGACCTTGACAAAAAGTACATAGCCTGTGCTCGTGAGGGGTATTTGAAATACATTCTAGACTCTTTTTGTAAACCAAAGTTACTACATCTAAATCTAACTAATAAAGTTTTAAGATGGTCATTGGTGAAGGGAGATAACTCGCTATGTGTAGAAGTGACCTGTACCTTATAGAAGTATAAGAACCAGATTGACTGTCACTGGATTCATGCCATGCTTGTCGTAGTTAGTCTGAAATACAAAGCTTAAACTGTTGCATATATAAGATCTTGAGAAAGCCTAACATAACCAAGACCGAACTTCGAAAGAATATGTAGTTCGACCTGATTCACCGAGAGATTTTAACATAAAAAAACACTGGTGAGGCAATCTGAATGATTAATTACACCAATATTTAACCGGCTTTGACATATAAGTGAAATGCCATGACAATCACCCACATTCATCAATTGTAATATTGCTTTTTACATTTTCACCAACTCTTAAGCACCATTTAAATATTTTGCTTTGGAAATTTTATATTTGTTTTGTCAGTAAGATGTTACCCCACACTTCAGATCCATAGCACAGAATTGGAAGAATAATTGCATCAACTAGCTTAAAGGGATCAGCACTAAAAAAACGAAATTTATGTTTGCTGGCTGTTACAGGATATAATGTATTATTCCTGCAAGTTGTCTTGTTGAACGACAAGATTGAAGGACTGCAGCATCGTTATGACAAGGCCCTGTTGTATAATGGATTCAGGAAATATAGAACTAGGGTTTTAATTCACACAGAGCACATGGCATACATGCAGGCAGATATATTGGAACTCTCCCCTCTCTTACTCCCTAACTGAAGAGTACATTTTATAACATAAGCTGTCCGGAGTTATCTCCCCTAGACCATACCATGAACACATTAAGCCGTCCTGAGAGTACATTTAAAAACATAAGCTGTCCGGAGTTATTTCCCCTAGACCATACCATGAACACATTAAGCCGTCCGGAGTTATCTCCCATAGACCACTACATTGAGTGTACATAAAGACATAACAGGCCTGTCAAGGAAACCACCGTTCTGTCCATTACAACCTCCCTCTCCGAATGGCCAGTATGGAAGGCGTTCGCCATGCATACTTCGCGTATGCTTGTGAAAAGGCCGAGAAAATAGCTGAGCTGAGATATTATGTGGCCGTCAACACAGAGGCCGACTGTGAAGACTACGAGAGCGACACCAGCATGGGACACCAGATGTCCCTTCAGCTGACAACTTATTTCTCTTGTCAATGGGGGCGGTCGGGTAGCCTAGTGGTCAAAGCGTTCGCTAGTCACGCCGAAGACCCGGGTTCGATTCCCGACATGGGTACAATGTGTGAAGCCCTTTTCTGGTGTCCCCCGCCGTGATATTGCTGGAATATTGCTAAAAGCGGCGTAAAACCATGCTTACTCACTCTTGTCAATGAAGACCAAAAGCTCTTGTCGGAGCTACCAAATATCCCCAAAGAATGCTATGAACATAAAACTGCTCAATTTCAAATGTTCCGTCAAAAATAAATGTTTCGGGCCATCACTTCCTTTCCATAGAAGAAATGTGCAAGCTGAGAACACGGTGAATGCTCATACACATATATGTTCTTTTCAGCTTAACACAGATGAGTAGTATATACATTTATAACCTTTTTAAATACAAACGTAATGTTTATAAATTATTATTCCTCAAAGTAACACAACTATAATATACCTACACACACAAACCGTCCTTAATTGAATTTAAAATATGGAAGCCATGCCATTTCCTCTACATGTGTCATCAGTCTATAGACAACTGACATACCAATGATAAAAGTTTAATGTAGAGCATTTATGCAGTTGTTAATGTTCGAGTGTTGCAGAGATTTGGAAGACTTTTAATAGACGTTTAGCCCTTCAAAGCAGTATGCTTGCTTCTGGGAATAAGACACAATTACTCTCCAAAACGACGTTTGGAGGAATCGACAGGATGGAATGGAATCGATAGTGACATTAGTGTGAATTTGCATGAGTCCAAATATATCTGTTGAGTGTAAGTCTATCATCTGGAGATGAATATGACTGGACTAGTTCTGCATGAGAGTGAGCTGTTTGTTTTGGCTCTGGCTTCGGTCCTTGCAGCTTAAGAAAGTTGGGAAATTGATATTTGTTTGGCTGTTACAGGGTATATTTGTCTGTAAGAAATGACTTGTAGAAACATGATATTTCTACAGTGAATCATGTAAACCATAACAGTACACATTGGAGTAAGTAAGTGAGTTGAATGATGACAATCAACTGACCAATTTTCAAGAACTAATTTTTTCAAAATGCATACAGATCTCCTTCATGTCACACTAAAAGGTTATGTAAGTCTTATAGTTATTTTTTACTTTAGAACAATACAGAATCAACCTCCATGATGGGATGAAGAGTTAGAGTGTAAAATATGCAGCTTCAAGAGTGAGTGAGTATGGTTTTACACCGCTTTTAGCATTATTCCAGCAATATCACGGCGGGGGGACACCAGAAATGGGCTTCACACATTGTACCCATGTCGGGAATCGAACCCGGGTCTTCGGCGTGACGAGCGAACGCTTTAACCAGTAGGATAACCGACCGCCCTTGCAGCTTCAAGAGCTCACAGGGACTTTGGAGAGGATATTGACAACACCAGAGTTCTAAGTAGACTGTTTAAGACCTTATGTTCTACCAAATTTACAGAATTGTATGCTTCTTACAGACACGATTACTGTCTAAAACGGCATTTGGAAGTGTCTGTATGTTGAATTGATTTGGCAGTGACATAAGTGTCATTTTTGAGGAATAATTGAACATTTTCATTTCGAAGTACATGTCATGTAGATATGAATCTGAATGTGCTAGTTCTGTTTGAGCGGGGAGAAGCCAAGGGTAAAGTACAGACTCTATTATTGATAGGCCGCAGTGATATATTAGATCCTCAGATCTTCACGCAGAGAGGTATCGTTTCGAAGTAAAAATCTGATTTTAACGAGTTTGATCCCATTGCTTGCCTGCAAACTGGTGTTATTTTGAATCGGACGGTCGGATGATTGTGTTTCGTTGCGTCTAGGCAGTGTGTGATGTTGCTAGACTAAGTGCTTGCTGTCACCAGATTGCCTTGTCATGGCTCGATAATTTTCAGGTTGTCCTGTTACAACCGTAATATTGCAGAACATTCACTGCCTGGATCACGTGGGACCCGTACAAAGAGATGCAGGGTCAGCTGCACCAACAGCTTTCTTTGTTCTCTTGACTTTCAAGTGAGTGAGTGAGTTGGGTTTAACGCCGCTTTTAACAGTATTCCAGTTACATCACGGCGTGTCAGCTTGATTTGGGAGGAAAGCCCGAAGTGATGCAGGTCTCAGACGTTTACCACTTCGGTGAAACCCACGAGCAGGAGTATGGTGCTGGCAGACCTAGAAACATAATCGGGGCGAACCGGGATTCGAACCCACAATCATAGGTTTCAGGCGTGCCCAAGGGACGCAACTCTGCACAGCGAACGCGGTGCCTTAGACGACTGGGCCACCCGTGCCCCCCTTGACTTTCAAGGACGTTTGCAAATACATCGATATTATGGCGCGATGTTGCCATCTGCTGATGGATATCGTACTCATGTTATCTTTGAAAATCAATACATTTGCTGTTTTCGGCACAAATTTATAACATTTCAAACATGGTAGGGGCTATGTGGTTGAAAATACAGGTCTCAGCCTAGTCTTCATTAAACAAATGTATTTTTACACAAAATTACCCAGCCATTGATTACTTTTCACAAAGTCTTGTAGCGATGAGATATGGTTAAATAGCCATAATACAGTTCTTTCAATTTCCAATTACATAGATAAGCAAACTCGGTGATATGCCTTTTAAGTTATGTCACAGGAGTGTATGTAAATATAATGTGCATATATATTATGCGCTACATCCTCATCCTAAAGTATACTCAAATCTCTAAAGTATAATTATACCCCGTGTGCGAAATACGCTTCAGTCGGAAAGCGCACGTAAAATCTCCAACATAAGTAAGTAAGCAAGTCTAAATTATTACCTCTGTCAATTGATCAGTATACGCTCCATTTATGTTCTCACCTCCCTGGGGAGTATACAATAAACAAGCTTCCTGTGAGGTGTTGGAAGGATAAGTCACCATACCCGTTCACTGCTGGGTGAACGGAGGCATATTTCGAGGAGCTCACACATGTGTTGCATATGATTCAGTGTGGGGAAGGTCCGAAGCATTAGAAACTCCCAATAGTCAAACCACCCATCCAACTACTCTCCGCAAAATGTGTTGAGAACCACATGGCACCGCATGCCACCACCACGTTGACCGCCATGTAGTCTTTGTACAAGCGGTTATGAATACATGGCATGTACATAGTTATATTCTTTGTTTATATTTAGTGTGTTGTGTTTTTGTTGTTGCAAGTGTATGCATGTGTTCTGTACAGCACGCGTGTAATATTTATCTATTGTAT
Source organism: Haliotis cracherodii (assembly GCF_022045235.1). NCBI lineage: Eukaryota > Metazoa > Mollusca > Gastropoda > Lepetellida > Haliotidae > Haliotis > Haliotis cracherodii. The sequence continues at coordinate 40,857,802 of NW_027266265.1, forward strand.
GTAATGTTTAGGCTGTGTTTATATTGTTAGTGTGGTTGCTACGGTGGCCCATAAGGGACATGGAGTCTGTTTTTCTATATTTTGATGTTTCACTTACTTTTATCGTAACCTTTTGCAAATTAACACAATTTGTCATACAAATATGTGATAAATCACGTATAAAAACAACCGAAAACATAGAAAATGTACTTTCAAGTAGCTATTGAGTCTCTGAAATGTGAAGCCAAAATGTCAAAAACTAAAATGGAAATGTCAAAAACTAAAATGAAAATGTCAAAACAAAAACGAAAATGTCAAAAAATCTAAAACGAAACCACTGAAAACTATTATATAGTTTTCACCGCGGTGGGAATATCATCACCGCGGTGGAAATAGTTTTCTATATTTTCACTTTTCAGCGATTCAATATCTTCTTTACACATGATTTATCACATATTTGTAAGACAAATCGTGTTAATTTGCAAAAGGTTACGATAAAAGTAAGTGAAATATCAAAATATGGATAAACAGACTCCATGTCCCTTATAGGCCACCGTAGGTTGCAGTATTGTATTCAGTGCGTTTCTAATTGATATGAATTTGTTTGTTGGTGTTATATAATGTACTTTGGGTCAATGACGGCCTATTGTATGTAAGCATCTGTAGTTAGTTAGTTAGTTGGATTTCGAAATATAAAAAGTAGGAAGCATGAAAATGAAATTAATTTAACGTAATTACGGGAAGGCCCTATTATGTAGGGATTATAGGTAACTGAGTCCTATTTACTAGGGCAATGTGCTTCCTTTGCAGCAATGCCTGGATACATACAGACAGAACCGTGGGACACGATACCTAAAATACAGTCACATGTCACGTCGTGAGACATCACCAGCCTTACTGAGTTATCTCCCTTACACCTAGTGACACAGTTGCTGAGACGCATCGATTTGTGCACGGACATGGCTTTGACATCGTTGTTAAAGGCATTGCACCACGTACTCCAGTAATGGACGTGTTTGTATTTCACATCGTTTACCCCTGTAATTAATTCCTACCTTCAATAAACTTTGCTGTGCTCATTTTCACGATTTTATTTCTTAATTTACATTGACTCGAATGTGACCAAATCCAAATATAAAGAAAACACAAACACATTGAGTGCACTGATTACATAAGACATTTGGAACCATATACAGGCATGTCTCGTTGATCCGACACTCGTTAATCCGACAATCGACTTTATCCGACACTAATGACGGGAACCGATTAAATCAGTGCTATTTAGACCTATTAATCTCGCGCTCCGACTCCGACACACCTAATTTGCAACGAATTACCGAAATCACTCATCAATCAGTCTCGTTAATCCGCCACAGTGATCAGCGTACTCCGTGGTCATCTGCCCGCGAGTACACAGCTCTTGATGCGAGACGAGTCGGCTGGTATATGCATATTACACTGGCTGCAGAGATAAACTTGCTTAATAATAAACAGTTAATGCTTTAGATAAAGAAAACAGGATTAATCACATGCTTAGATTACCTCAATCTCATTAAAATCAGATACATGTTCTTGTATGATGTCGGCGTTTGACATGACGCATGGATCCTGCCTATGTGACGCGAGTAATGACCTGAATCTTGATATTCAGGGAACACCATCTGGGCTCGCGTGTGATATATCTCTGCTGTGGGGTTGAATTCGGCTGATAGTCTCCACGTTTGGTGGTCGAAAGAGTAAACTGGGACGTGCATGTCATAGTTATTGCATAAATGTTGATATATCATTTCAAGGCACCCTCTGAAACGCCGGAATAGTTCCCCATCCTGAAAATTATGAAAATCATACATACAGTACATCTGGAATCCCCGTCTCTCTCTCTCTCTCTCTCTCTCTCTCTCTCTCTCTCTCTCTCTCTCTCTCTCTCTCTCTCTCACACACACACACACACACACACACGCGCGCGCATTCAACTCAAACGCAGTAGCTTTTCCCGCTACACATAAAGATATAGCATACAAACATCTTTATTAACAACTTACTACGAATCTCTTACAAAATTTCACCTGCTGGTTATAACGCGTTTCCCTATCCACTGCTGGTCTGCATCCTACTTCTACTAACGCTAACGATAATAAACTGACATCATTCGTACAAGCGCAACTAGGTCATATATGGCAACATATGCCACTCCACCAGTACCTGCCACATATGTCTCATCACACCTGTCTCCACCATCTGCGGGATTGCCTAAGAGTCGGGCCAAGAAAAGTCGGGTCGGGCCGGGCCAGCGGGTAATACTAAAAATGGATTGCAGAATATTAAAACGAAACGCGCATATCTAGGCAGATCTCAAATGTCCACAAACGTATAGTTTTGCTCATTTAATTGAGTTTTAATAAAAATGCACCTTCAACAACGTAATAAACTGATGATTATGACTACATACCGTGAGTCTCGTAGAAAAGTCAGTGTCTTGAGTGTGTGTATTCTTTGATTAGAATGCTTCTCACCGACCTTAGCGTGTAGGGGTGTGATGTCCTGGGCAGGAAACGACAGTGTTTTGACTACTCTTCTTTCATTAATTAACGTGTTACGGTAATTAACCTTTACTAATTCGTGTAAAACCAACACAGGATGTTTCCTGGGAGTGGATATTCGCGAATGTCAAAGGACTGACACGACATGTGTTAATAACTGTCCAAGCGCTTCTAAAGTTCCTAACATTCTTTATATCTAAAGACTAGTGTTACATCTAATTATATACCACTTTATTGTCTCATATTTCAGTAGTTTAAGAAAACACAGAGCTCAAAGTGAAGCCTTTTTCACTCCACATTCTCAACATAGTCTCTATCAAAAGTGTTTGACTTGTGTTGGGTCCGACTTGGCCCGGGCTGTTAAAATGCACTTTAAACACACACATGTATCATCAAATGTCTTTAAATCTATAGACTAGCATTATATCTACCTATATACCACCTTATAGTGTCTCAGTTCGCTGTATTTAAAGAAAACAAGGTGCTCATAGTGAAGCCCTTTTCCCTCTACATTCTCAACATAGTCTCTATCAGAAGTGTTTTGCTTGTGTTGGGTCCGACTTGGCCCGGGCCGTCAAAATCAACTTTAAACACACAGATGTATCTTCAAATGTGTTTAAATCTATAGATTAGTGTTATATCTACCTATATACCACTTTATAATGTCACGGTACATCGTATTTAAAGAAAACAAGGTGCTCAAAGTGAAGCATTTTTACTGTATTTTATTAAGAAAATCTGTGTCAGAAGTGTTCGGTCCGACTTGGCCCGGGCTGTCAAAATCAACTTAAACCTCACAGATGTATCATCAAATGGATCCACATCTTTCGATTAGTATTATATCTACCTAAATACCACTTTATAGTGTATCAGATCGCTGTACTTAAAGAAAACAAGGGGCTCAAAGTGAAGCCCTTTTCCCCTCTACATTCTCAACATAGTCTCTATCAGAAGTGTTTTGCTTGTGTTGGGTCCGACTTGGCCCGGGCCGTCAAAATCTACTTTAAACGCACAGATGTATCTTCAAATGTGTTAACATCTATAGATTAGTGTTAAATCTACCTATATACCACTTTATAATGTCACGGTACATCGTATTTAAAGAAAACAAGGTGCTCAAAGTGAAGCATTTTTACTATATTTTATTAAGAAAATCTGTGTCAGAAGTGTTCGGTCCGACTTGGCCCGGGCTGTCAAAATCAACTTAAACCTCACAGATGTATCATCAAATGGATTCACATCTATAGATAAGTATTATATCTACCTAAATACCACTTTATAATGTCACTGTGCATCCTATTTAAAGAAAACAAGGTGCTCAGTGTGAAGCCCCTTTCCCTCTACATTCTCAACATAGTCTCTATCAAAAGTGTTTGTCTTGTGTTGGGTCCGACATGGCCCGGGATGTCACAATCAACTTTAAACAGACAGATGCATCAGCAAATGTGTTAACATCTATAGATTAGTATTATATCTACATATATAGCACTTTATAATGTCACAGTACATCGTATTTAAAGAAAACTGGTCCGTTAAAAAGAACACTTTTACTGTATTTTCTTAAGAAAATCTCTGTCAGAAGTGTTGGGTCCGACTTGGCCCGGGCTGTCAAAATCAATTTTAAACACACAAATGTTTCATCAAATGTGTTTACATCTATAGACTAGCATTATACCTACCTATATACCACTTTATAGTGTCTCAAGTCGCTGTATTTAAAGAAAACATGGTTTTTAAAGTGAAGCCATTTTCCCTCTACATTCACATTCACAAATGTTTCATCAAATGTGTTTACATCTATAGACTAGCATTATACCTACCTATATACCACTTTATAGTGTCTCAAGTCGCTGTATTTAAAGAAAACATGGTTTTTAAAGTGAAGCCATTTTCCCTCTACATTCTCAATATAGTCTCTATCAAAAGTGTTTGGCTTGTGTTGGGTCCGACTTTAAACTCACGGATGTATCATCAAATGTGTTTATATCTATACCTTGTTTTCTTTAAATACGATGTACTGTGACGGGAACATAAACAATATAATGATAATGATGATGATAGTTGTTTATGATGAGGATCGTCACCATATTTTAACGTCTATGGTGTGATTAACAAGGAGGCCTTTCATGATTGAATTTAATCGTGCACTATTGCACATATTTATTTATCTGAAAATCCTCTTGTGAAGAATGTCAAGACTGAAAACAAGTCATTCACTTGGTTTTCCTAAACGACCCATTGATGTGGTACTGAATATCAATGTTAATGTTTATTTTGTTGATGGTGCTGGACGGTACAGAAATGAGTGTCAATCAAGCGAAGTGCCATATCAAATCGACCCAGAACCAGTCACTTGCCACTCGAAAACGTCAATGTGTGATTTTGTGTCAAAGTTGATGTCCAGCTTGACACAAACACAGTATATTTGGCATGGTTTGATCCTCTTGTTACCGTTATGTGTGGTTTTGACTCCGAGACCATCAATGGTACGACCCAGAATATGCAGAGGGCGTCGTGGGAAAGGATAATTACATATAAAATTCTTTGGAATACGCCAACATACAGAGTCAAACCTGATATGGTCCTTTTTGATAAATCCAATGAAAGCATTGTATGACCGATTTATCTGTTTCTTTTGAAACTAATGAGATTCAGGAGAAACAAGGCAAAGACAGTATGAGGACCGTACTAACGAAATGTCAAGCTAGCTTCCCAAGTTGTTATATCGCCATTCATGACAAAAATGAAAAATCCCGTTTCCTGACGCTTAAAATAGTGTTGATATTAATTAAATTGCACACATTTCCAAATATTCGAAATATCCCAGTGTCCATACCGTCCACTGTCCTTGAAGGATAATGATGACGTAGACGACAAAAACGACAACGACAACAACGATGTGCTGGATTCACTTTCAGAAAGCATAGGATTCTGTCTGTTTGGTAACTATCCTGGAAGGTGTATCTTGCCACATATGTTTGCGGGTAGAGACACAAAACCAAATAAAGACATGACACATGTGTATGCATACAATTTGGAATAATATGGACAGTTTACAATCCTAGACACATTCCACATTAAGCCATGTTAGATCATGTTTACACTGCTGTTTTATGTATGAGAACACAAGAAAGTACGGATTTGTCAGTCATTCAAATCTCGGGTTCAGCAAAAGTTTTCGTATCTATTTTTAGTAAAAATCGTTAGGAGTTTTGCGATCAGGATGTTAGTTGTCAAATTTAGGTGCTTAAAATGCACTTTAATGAATCCTTGGAGTCTGTAACCTTGAGAAACGTTGTAATATTATTAATACAAAAATCAGTAAAAGATAAAGCATATATTTTGTGACCGGAACTAGCATGTTCGAGGTAAAGCTTACGTTTTGTGTACCATCAAAAGCATGCCAGTGATGACATTTCTTCAAAACATGACAAAATCCCTATCATCCACAACATGAGAGATATTGACCACGAATGTGTGTACCGAACTCTCGAACCTATTCTCCGATCACGACCGCCTCACCATAAAAATACATATAGATTTGGACCTGTGAAGATCAGGGTTAGAACAGATCTTCAGCAACCAATGCTTGTATTAAAATGAGACTATGGTTGTCGTTAGAGGCGACTAACGGGATCGAGTTGGTTGTCAGGCTCGCTGACTTGGTTGATTGGATGCATGTCATCTTATCCCAATTGTGTGGATTGATGCTCGTGATGTCAATCACTGGATTGTCAGGTCCAGACTTGATTATTTGCATGACCTCCCTCATATAGCTGGCATATTGCTGAGTGTGGCGTTAAACAAAAAAACAAACCAACAAAACATGTAAATTTAACAGCTTATTTCAAATTCGAGATAAAAATACATAGCGCCATCTCGAACTCCCAATCTGACTTTACAATAGAACTGTGTACCATGATATCGAAGTTTGAATTTGCCACCGTGACAGCTTTAAGAAATCTTAATTAGAATTTTACTTAACTGTAAACAATTCTCTTCCTTTAAAAAACATATATATTAACAAACACAAATGGTTTTTACAAACAATAGTTGATTTTATGCTTCCAAACAAACCACACTCAAGCTATTGTTGAATTTTAAAATATAGCCAAGGTAAATGTATCCACAATCATATTTAATCACAAATATCGTTCTGTTCTATATAAATGTAACAAGTGAACTAACCATTTCAGTGGATCTCAACATGGACAAAACTGTTGGAGATGTTCAATGAGTGAATGTTTATATAATGAAGTAAAAACGTAGATTCTTTCTTTTGGTAAATACATGTAGCTGTACATCTTATAGATGTTCCAAGAGAAAATGATATTATATCTGCCTATATACCACTTTATAGTGTCTCAGATCGCGGTATGTAAAGAAAACTTGGTGCTCAAAGTGAAGCCCTTTTCCCTCTACATTGATGATACATCTGTGTGTTTAAAGTTGATTTTGACAGCCCGGGCCAAGTCGGACCCACTACAAGCCAAACACTTTTGATAGAGACTATGTTGAGAATGTAGAGGGGAAAGGGCTTCACTTTGAGCACCAAGTTTTCTTTAAATACGATGTACTGTGACATTATGAAGTGTTTTATAGGTAGATACAATACTAAGCTACAGATGTTAACACATTTGATGATACATCTGTGTGTATAATTGATTTTGACATCCCGGGACAAGTAGGACCGAGCACAAGCCAAACACTTCTGATAGAGACTATGTTGAGAATGTAGAGGGAAAAGGGCTTCACTTTGAGCACCTTTTCTTTAAAAACCGCGATCTGAGACACTATAAAGAGATATTTAGGTAGATATAATACTAATCTATATGTGTGAATCCATTTCATGTTACATCTGTGAGGTTTAAGTTGATTTTGACAGCCGGGGCCAAGTCGGACCGAACACTTGTGAGACTGTTGAGAGTATGTGGAGAAGAGGTCTACTTTAACCAACGTGTCTGCTTTATACACGATGAAAAGTGACATTATTAAGTGGTATTTACATAGATATAGTACTACCCTATAAATATAAACGCTATGCCGACAGATGGAAATTTGTATCGCGATAGCTAGAAGTATTTGATACGTTTCAAATCTTATTTCGTTTAACGATTGCTCTTTTACATGTTACCTAGATCAGCGACGCTTACACACAGCTCCACTTTCGGGATTTCAAACGATTTACTCCGAAATACCTAATTATGTTTCACGTTTTTGGTTGGTGATTGTTCATTAATGTCATGTGTGTATGTTGCATCAATAATATGTAGGTATGATCGCCGATAATGAAGTAATTAGCCAATAACACTTTGGCCCGTCTTGGCCCGGCCCGGCCCGGCCCGACTTTTAGGCAATGCCACCATCTGCTGCACAGCTGCTCCCTCGTGAGTCTCCGTGTCGATCGTCAACTCGTCAACTATCCGCTGCGTGATGGAGTGGGCTACAATTACTTTACTAATATGACGACGAACTTAAATTTGCAAGTACATAAAATCTTACCATCGTCAAATGCTCCTTTTATTACAAGTATGTCGTGCTTGTATGTCCCTTATTCGTTAGTTGTTTAACGCAGCACTCAGCAATATTCTAGCTACGTGAATGCGATTTCTAAATAAACGTAATGAACTTGAAGATGAAGCGCACGTAATTTCCAATTGTCCTCTGTACTTCCAGATAAAATATTTGTCAGCACAAAATTATGAGCATCTCAACACTTTTGTTAGTCATGACATGGTAAGCATGTTAAACTCGTATAATGATGAGCTAATCTTTCATATAGCAAAGTACCCCTTTTTACATGTTCTGTGTGAGTAAAGAATTGAAGTTTATAATTACTACATATATTGATGTATTGAATGTTACAAGTGGTTATCACAATTCTGATGCAGTCACAGCTTACATATGTTGTGAATTTGTGAGTCACATTATTTTATCTGTACTATGGGTCTTTAAATCCTTGAATACTAAATAATCGAGTTTTGACCAGGCAATAGAGTGACTGACATCATGAGCATCGATCTACACAATTGGGATACGATGAAATGGATCAACCAAGTGGGCGAGGCTGACCACCCGTCCCGTTAGCCGCCTCTTACGACAAGAATAGGTTGCAGAAAACCAGTTCTCACCCGGATCTTCACGACGTATCTCCTAAAAAATACATTGAAACCATCAGTATCACGCATGTCGATTATAACATATTGATAAATATATTGATCATACATTGTTGACATTCAAAAAGAAAATCATTTTGCTGTTGCTACATGTGTCAGTACCCCAATGGGAAATAAGAATATAGATCTCCAGCAACCTATGCTTGTCCTACGAGGGGACTAAATGGATCGGATGTTCCGGCTCGGCGAGGGACGGTCGGGTAGCCTTGTGATTAAATCTTTCGCTCGTCACGCCGAAGACCCAGGTTCGAGTCCCGACATTGACGCAATGTGTGAAGTCCATTTCTGGTATCTTCCGCCGTGATAATGCTGGAATATTGCTCAAAGTGGCGTAAAACCATACTCACTCACTCACTCACTCTGGCTCGGTTACTTCGTCGGCTGGTCGGCTGGGATTTTACCCCCAAACATAAATTGAAGTAAGACACGTTCTATGGATGAACAACTTTTTTATTACAATTAGTGCGACGTTTCGGTGTAGATCCTAACAGCTTTATCAAGCAAGTGATGGATAGTGCTAAACAACATAGGTATATATACTTATTAACATCAATGTTTATACAGTAAATTGATTGAAGGAGCCAGTTGGTGCCGTATATCACATACAATGTGACTGTGGCGAAGCAAATAAACGTTGTGATGAGTAAAATAGACGTCGATTGCTGTTGGTGTAGTACACGATACAGTTAATGAAATCAGTCTGACTCTGGGTGTCTATGTCTGACTCTGACTATGTCTGACCATGTGTGTCTATGTCTGACTCTAAATGTCTATGTCTGAGTCTGGGTGTCTTTGTCTGACTCTGACTATGTCTGATCATGTGTGTCTATGTTTGACTCTGGATGTCTATGTCTGACTCTGGATGTCTATGTCTAACTCTGGATGTCTATGTCTGACTCTGGATGTCTATGTCTGACTCTGGGTGTCTATGTCCGACTCTGACTATGTCTGACCATGTGTGTCTATGTCTGACTCTGGATGTCTATGTCTGACTCTGGATGTCTATGTATGACTGTGGATGTCTATGTCTGACTTTGGATGTCTATGTCTGACATGGGATGTCTATGTCTAACTCTGGATGTCTATGTCTGACTCTGGGTGTCTATGTCTGACTATGTCAGACCATGTGTGTCTATGTCTGACTCTGGATGTCTATGTCTGACTCTGTGTGTCTATGTCTGACTCTGTATGTCTATGTCTGACTCTGGATGTTTATGCATGACTGTGGATGTCTATGTCTGACTGTGGATGTCTATGTCTGAATGTGGATGTCTATGTCTGACTGTGGATGTCTATGTCTGAATGTGGATGTCTATGTCTGACTCTGGATGTCTATGTCTGACTCTGGGTGTCTATGTCTGACTCTGACTATGTCTGACCATGTGTGTCTATGTCTGACTCTGGATGTCTATGTCTGACTCTGGATGTCTATGTCTGACTCTGGATGTCTATGTCTGATTCTGGGTGTCTATGTCTGACTCTGACTATGTCTGACCATGTGTGTCTATGTCTGACTGTGGATGTCTATGTCTGACTCTGGATGTCTATGTATGACTGTGGATGTCTATGTCTGACTCTGGATGTCTATGTCTGACTCTGGATGTCTATGTCTAACTCTGGATGTCTATGTCTGACTCTGGGTGTCTATGTCTGACTCTGTATGTCTATGTCTGACTCTGGATGTCTATGCCTGACTGTGGATGTCTATGTCTGACTGTGGATGTCTGACTCTGAATGTGGATGTCTATGTCTGACTGTGGATGTCTATGTCTGAATGTGGATGTCTATGTCTGACTCTGGCTGTCTATGTCTGACTCTGGGTGTCTATGTCTGACTCTGACTATGTCTGACCATGTGTGTCTATGTCTGACTCTGGATGTCTATGTCTGACTCTGGGTGTCTATGTCTGACTCAGGATGTCTATGTCTGACTCTGGATGTCTATGTCTGACTCTGGATGTCTATGTCTGACTCTGGGTGTCTATGTCTGACTCTGACTATGTCTGACCATGTGTGTCTATGTCTGACTCTGGATGTCTATGTCTGACTCTGGGTGTCTATGTCTGACTCAGGATGTCTATGTCTGACTGTGGATGTCTATGTCTGACTCTGGATGTCTATGTCTGACTCTGGGTGTCTATGTCTGACTCTGACTATGTCTGACCATGTGTGTCTATGTCTGACTGTGGATGTCTATGTCTGACTCTGGATGTCCATGTCTGACTCTGGGTGTCTATGTCTGACTCTGGATGTCTATGTCTGACTCTGGATGTCTATGTCTGACTCTGGGTGTCTATGTCTGACTGTGGATGTCTATGTCTGACTGTGGATGTCCATGTCTGACTGTGGATGTCTATGTCTGACTGTGGATGTCTATGTCTGACTGTGGATGTCTATGTCTGACTGTGGATGTCTATGTCTGACCATGTGTGTCTATGTCTGACCATGTGTGTCTATGTCTGACTCTGGATGTCTATATCTGACCATGTGTGTCTATGTCTGACCATGTGTGTCTATGTCTGACTCTGGATGTCTATGTCTGACTCTGGATGTCTATGTCTGACTGTGGGAGTCTATATCTGACTCTGACTATTTCTGAAATTGCGTGTCTGTGTCTGACTCCAGGTGTGTCAACAGCAGTATTTGTAGAAGTTCTTGCTTTTAGTGACAAAATATTAAACTGTAAAATGTTGTTGAGTGATGGGAAGAAGATTATAACTTCCAGTTTAAAGATTTCAGCAACGGTACAGTCACGTCATGGATGAACAGTAGGCATTTATTAAGAATGACATGAATTACAAGATTGCCTACTCTATTTTACATTACATGCGTGAAAAGTTCATTTATTCCAAAGGATTTATGTTAGTATACAAAACGTCAACACCCGAAAATGACCATGCTCAAATGTCTGATCATACAAATATCATTGGGTGTCAATGACAAAATAGCAGTGAAAATTATATGAATGGATCACTAAAATTTAGACACCATGTGTTCGCGAGAAGGGCAAGCATGACCCGTTCTACTGGTAGCATCCGTCACTCACACTAAGCTAACACTTGTTTGTGAGTTGTGAGATGCAATACATTCATTGGCAACAGCTTGTATCATATATTGTATGAAATATAATGTTTCATATATTCTGTGTACACACATATACTGCTTAGTGTAATGAACCTGCCATCACTATATGAGGTGAGGTGAGGTGAGGTGAGGTGAGGTGAGGTGAAATTGGGTTTAACGTCGCGTCCAAGATTATTGCACTTATATAGCGACGTGCATGCACGTTTGTGTGTGTGGCTGCTTGTACTAGTCCGGACTGATACCGACTTATAGTGCTAGCCCACTGAGATACCATCCCGTAGTTTAACATGAATACCCCACTCAGACACAGTATACTGACTCCGAGCCGACCAGTCCTTGTTTTAGCCCCTTAATGCCGTGCGCCAGACAGGATAACAAGTACCATCTTTTAACGTCTTTTGGTATGACGCGGCCGGGGATCGAACCCTGTACCTTCCGCTCTCCGGGCGGACGCTCTGCCTCTAGACCACGGAGGCGGTCCATCACTATATGATTTTCATGAGGTCCAACTGAACTATGAGCGCCAATGTAACAGAAGAAGCAATGAATATATAGTTGTTTATAGTCGTTTATGATGTTCAACATCATTGGTAGCCCGACCTAGTGATATCTTGTGATCTCTGAGCTCCAGTCATCAATAATTGTAATATAATGACCTTGTTACAATGCCAATTGATAACTTTTATGTTTTACACAAGTATTCAAAACACTGTTGTGTTGTACACATATCCAAAAATCTGTTGTGTTGTACACATATATATCCAAGACACTGTTGTATTGTACACATATCCAAGACACTGTTGTATTGTACACATATCCAAGACACTGTTGTATTGTACACATATCCAAGACACTGTTGTGTTGTACGCATATCCAAGACACTGTTGTGTTGTACACATATCCAAAACACTGTTGTGTTGAACACATATCCAAGACACTGTTGTGTTGTACACATATCCAAGACACTGTTGTGTTGTACACATATCTAGGACACTGTTGTGCTGTACACATATCCAAAACACTGTTGTGTTGTACACATATCCAAAACACTGTTGTGTTGTACACATATCCAAGACACTGTTGTGTTGTACACATATCCAAGACACTGTTGTGTTGTACACATATCCAAGACACTATTGTGTTGTACACATATCCAGGACACTGTTGTATTGTACACATATCCAAGACACTGTTGTGTTGTACACATATCCAAGATACTGTTTTATTGAACACATATCCATGGCACTGTTGTATTGTACGCATATCCAAGACACTGTTGTATTGAACACATATCCAAGACACTGTTGTGTTGTACACATATCCAAAACACTGTTGTGTTGTACACATATCCAAGACACTGTTGTGTTGAACACATATCCAAGACACTGTTGTATTGTACACATATCCCAAACACTGCTGTGCTGTACACATATCCAAGACACTGTTGTGTTGTACACATATCCAAAACACTGTTGTGTTGTACACATATCCAAGACACTCTTGTGTTGTACACATATCTAAGACACTGTTGTGTTGTACACATATCCAAGACACTGTTGTATTGTACATATATCCAGGACACTGTTGTATTGAACACATATCAAGACACTGTTGTGTTGTACACATATCCAAGACACTGTTGTGTTGTACACATATCCAAGACACTGTTGTGTTGAACACATATCCAAGACACTGTTGTGTTGTACACATATCCAAGACACTGTTGTGTTGTACACATATCCAAGACACTGTTGTGTTGTACACATATCCAAGATACTGTTTTATTGAACACATATCCATGACACTGTTGTATTGTGCACATATCCAAGACACTGTTGTATTGAACACATATCCAAGACACTGTTGTGTTGAACACATATCCAAGACACTGTTGTATTGTACACATATCCAAGACACTGTTGTGTTGTACGCATATCCAAGACACTGTTGTGTTGTACACATATCCAAGACACTGTTGTGTTGTACGCATATCCAAGACACTGCTGTGCTGTACACATATCCAAGACACTGTTGTGTTGTACACATATCCAAGACACTGTTGTGTTGTACGCATATCCAAGACACTGTTGTGTTGTACACATATCCAAGACACTGTTGTGTTGTACACATATCCAAAACACTGTTGAGTTGTACACATATCCAAGACACTGTTGTGTTGTACACATATCCAAGACACTGTTGTGTTGTACACATATCCAAGACACTGTTGTATTGTACACATATCCAAAACACTGTTGTATTGAACACATATCAAGACACTGTTGTGTTGTACACATATGCAAGATACTGTTGTGTTGTACACATATCCAAGACACTGTTGTGTTGAACACATATCCAAGACACTGTTCTATTGAACACATATCCCAAACACTGTTGTATTGTACACATATCCAAGATATTGTGGTATTGTACACATATCCAAGACACTGTTGTATTGTACACATATCCAAGACACTGTTGTATTGTACACATATCCAAGACACTATTGTGTTGTACACATATCCAAGACACTATTGTGTTGTACACATATCCATGACACTGTTGTATTGTACACATACCCAAGACACTGTTGTGTTGTACACATATCCAAGATACTGTTTTATTGAACACATATCCATGACACTGTTGTGTTGTAACATATCCCAAACACTGTTGTGTTGTACACATATCCAGGACACTGTTGTATTGTACACATATCCAAAACACTGTTGTGTTGTACACATATCCAAGACATCGTGTGGAGATCCATCACTTGATCACATACATATCCTGTCAAGTTAAACGACATAATTGTTCAAGTTGTGGTTATCATAATACTCAAAGGATATGTCGCAATACATTTTGTGCCGAAAACATGATAGGAATCTACAAAGGGAATGTATTTCAATAGAGAATTTGAAATTTCTTTAGGGATGCACAGTTCATGCTGGTTCCCATCCCATCACCTATATATGTACTTTACGGATCACCTATTGCCCAGATCACATATTATCGCTTCAGTAAATCAAAGCCCACATAACCAAACAAACTGGCATTGATTTACGTTGGTAGTGTCCATTAGTGAGCACAAAGGGGTGCCAGTACTGTGACTGCGCTATGCATTATTGGTTTTTGCGTTCCTGAATACTAGTACTGGTATAATCTTGACCATGTGACTTGACTATTTATATGATCATTGTCTATAGGAAATGGTGCACTGATTGATTATAAATGTCACTGGCCTGCAAATAATATGAACCTGATTAAGAATATACATATATATATATACACTAACGATATCTTCATATAAAAATATTCTTATATATTCTTATATGAAAATATCGTTAGTGTTGTCAGTTCATTACCACTACGGCTACTGTGCAAGTTTGCAATTACTGAATCTATCCAACCACACCACGCACTCGTGGCGGTAGGTTTGCGTTCTATGATGGACATAAATATTTTAACTGACCAGGATGAAAGAAGATGCTTCTTACAGGAGATGTACTATTCAGCAATGCAAGGGTACCGTTCAGACCGTCGGCGATCGTATTATCAAGATTTGACCAACTAAGCTTAACCATGAGGTACTGCCTTACATCTAGGACGTCGATGTGTTTAAGTCTAGATTGTTGGAGAATTCAAGGAAGTTGGAGAATGCAAGGAAAGAGACAACTTCGATCAACATAATCTACGATGGCGAATCCAGACTTTCCCTACTTTTGACACCGCGGTGAAACGTTGCCAGCAGTGTGGTCATCCTAGACAACCGCCTAGACAAGTTGCCATGTTGCAGCTGCTGAGAACTAAGGCCTACTCATCAATGGCCAATAAGAGTAGGCCATTAATTCTGTTTGAATATTCTCAGGAAATAAAGTTAGGAGCTTGTAGGAGCTTACTAAAAAAAAGTTGAGATGCATGTTTTGTTAAAACTTACTTATTACCCATATAAATTCCCCCTAGTCTGTGAACAATTCATACACAATCATGGCAGGTTTGCCGCAGGTTGAGTTCATTAGCAGTCAAAGAGGTACTCTCCAGGTCCTCTTTCGGGGATATCTCCACTACAAGAACAAAGTAAGACAAACTGGTACTCATTGGCGATGTACCGTTAAGACCTGCATTGGCAAATGTACAACAGTTTGAAATTTTGTTAGAAATTTCACTGTACACAACCAGAAGACACCATCGTCATCCTAATCTCTACAGGTTCATCGAGATCATCAAGAAGATTGAGAAATCTGATAAGACCAAGCTATCTCAGTTAGACCTAGGTGCAGCTCCACCAGCAAGAAAGCGTGTGTACAAGGAGATTGACAATCGACTTTCCAGACTGAAGGATCAGCTATCCCAGGGTGTCAAGACACCACTCCAGTTCTTGGATGCTGTTGGCAAACTTCTGAAGATGGATTAAGGTTGTGTCAGTGTGACAACCTCGATGTGAACCGTGATATTAACTTTAACTGAACTCTAAAACAATGGATTTAAGGGATGGATGAATTAAAATGTTGAATGAAATAATGTAAAAGAGGGTATCAAGCATCTTGAGTCATTTCTTTTGTCTATAATAAGACAAGTCCATTTTCATGATGGGGTTAATTACCTGATTATCATGTGCAACCAGGTATAATATTGTTGTTTTAAGGTGTCTCACAACTGGGCTGTCTTACTAATCATGCTAATGGGAGGAGACCATGGCCACTTATCTGTCTTGATCTATACCAACACAGTTACACATCTTCTTGGCGTGTGTGACAGCTAGACTATAACTAGAGGTGAGGTGAAATGGGGTGTAACATCGCGTCCAAGATTATTGCACTTATATAGCGACGTGCATGTACGTTTGTGTTTGTGTGTTTGTATGTGGCTGCTTGTACTAGCCCGGACTAATGCCGATTTATCGTCGCTTTCAGCAATATTCCAGCTGTATCTGGTCGGTCTGTAGCTTCAGTAAAATTAGTGGTTGATGTTATGAACAACGTCAAACGCATTTAGAGCACAACGACATGCAACCAACCAAGTCACCGATACTGACCATCCGAATCACTCCAGTCGTCCTCGGGACAATGCACTGCTATGATGTCAAAGAGCTAATGGCCTGTTCCACAAACAACCAGCACGTTGAAATACTGGGCATAAATTAGATCTGTTTAATTACAAGCACTGACGAAAGCAAACGCAGTCCCTTTACAACAATTTCCGCAGAAGATCACAAATACCCCCACTCCAAAAACATTACCTGATGACCAACTCAGAAATCCCAAAGGGGTTGATTTAGGCTTAAGCTAAATATATCAGTGCATATCTCAATATACGAACAGTCATACCATATTTTATTATCCTTAACGAAAAACAGTATTTTAAAAGTAGATTGTAAAGCATGTGATCAGTTAATCACACGTATAATGAAAGGGACCGATTTTGCAATTTCCCAATACAAAGTACATGCACAAGCCTTTAAGTTTCTTTTACATCCACCTGACCAAATTGTGTCTTAACACTTATGAGCGTATTCTTGGGAATGTTTATTGACACTTGTCAATACTGTTATCGCTACAAATATAAAGAGCAACATTTGTACATGGATTAGAGGGTGCACGGGTGGCCCAGTCGCCTAAGCCGCAGCGATTCGCTGTGCAGAGTGGCGTCCCTTGGCCACGACAGAAACCTATGATTGTGGGTTCGAATTCCAGTTCGCCCCGATTATGTTTCTAGGCTTGTCAGCACCATACCCGTGCTCGTGGGTTTCACCGAAATGGTAAACGTCTGAGACCTGCATCACTTCGGGCTTTCCTCCCACATAAAGCTGACACGCCGCGATATAACTGGAATACTGTTAAAAGCGGCGTTAAACCCAACTCGCTCACTCACTCACACTCAATTCCGTGAGTTCCGTGTTGGTAATCAATGACCTATCAGCAATATTTATGCTTGTATATTGGTCACTAAGATAGGCCCAACTACAATGAACATAGAGAATAATCCTTTCACTACAAAATAGAAAGTTTTACCATGATACATATTTCAAAATGCAAAGCGTTCCACAGTCAAATACATATATTCCTTATTGGTCTAGGCGTTGCAATTAGTTCCTTGTGATACAACTGAGACAATGCCACCTTGTGCGTAATAACTGCTAACTGCAGCTTTGGTAGCGGAAAGTAGTTGCATGGGTGACCGTGTCCGTACACGTCAGCTTGACTCTTGAGTGTTTCTGGGACTTCAGCCCTGCCCAACACTGAAGCAAATGTAGCACGTGTGGTGTCTCTTGACGAAAATGACTTTGTTTGAAATATGCCTCTGTCCGCCAAGCAGTATATGGAGCCTAGTAGGGTGTGATGTAATGTGACCATAAACCCTCTAGCGCCTCAATTGGTGCTGTTTTCATCATGAGTCTTGACATGCTTCACAAGAGTAAGACAAAGAAATGTGTGCAAAAGTGCACAATACAATTCAGTCATGAAGAACCTTCACTTTGATACCGTGAATACCGTGAATTCCTTGTTTCCAAAAGAATACGAAAGGACAGGTACAGTATAAGTATTTGTGTCTTTGGACTTTATTGCTCTGAACTCCATATATTCTTAAGTCTACATTTGTACTCTGCCCGAATCTTTTTCTTGGTCCTGGAGTTTGTTCCTAATCTACGTACGTATATCATTATGATTATGATTATTATGATCATGATCATTATTATTATGGAACCGACAAATTGATGTTTGAATGACGTGAATTAGACGTGCTAGGACTGTCGCATTCACCTGGCCTAATCTCAATTAGATTTCATTAATTGCCTAATCTACATTCAATACGTTTCGCCTTCAGAAGGAAGGTTCTTCAGCCTCGGAAAGATCGCAGTTATGTTCATACAAAGTGGCTGCACTGGCGAGGTTAATCTGGTTCATTACTGGGCAGTTACACCAGACCACCCCTCCAATAGCTGGGCTAACGTAATGCTGATGATCCCACCATCTCGAGCACTACATCGATTTGTGTACGCCGTTTGTTGGTAACTTTGTGTAGAAGGTTCCGATCAATGTGCACATATTGATTACAGTGTTTGACTTTGATATAGTGACAACATGAAACGGATACCCTACCAGAAACTAACATGCAATATGCTTTAGCCTTTGTATTTTTGAAAACATTCACAATGCAGTTTAGAATGACATGTTGACGTCACCTGGGATTACAACTACTGAGGTGGAATGACATAAAGAAGGATGGGTTTTGAGCCTTTCATCTGTCGACGAGTTAGTTGTAAAGATATTTTCCAGCGTGAACACAATAATGCAAACACCACACGCATCTTGAATAATTGATGGGCTGGCCTAGATCAAACGTCACACTACAATAATCACGGAGTGGAGACCCCCAACTCACGGCGTGTTGCACCCGATACACGACAGTGTTGACAGTATGCCGGAGCGGACGTCTACTCTCCCCCTGCGCGACAGCCCCGACCCTGAGGACATGGGCAGTCCCGACCCTGAGGACATGGACAGTCCGGGGGTGAGGCGAGCTTTGTGGCCACAGGACTCAGGGTGGAGGAAAGCTATGTGGACAAGCAGGCTGGACTATATTTTGACCCTCGTGGGGTACACGGTTGGGTTAGGGAATTTGTGGAGGTTCCCGTTTGTGTGTCAAAGAAATGGAGGAGGTATGTACAGTATAGAGGAAAGTAACACAGCTGTTGTATAGATGAAGAGGTTGATTAAGGTCTTCGACCATGTAACTCAGTGCACACTGGGGTCATGTCGGTTTAAGACCGCAGAATTTCTATTCCCTTTTTGCTTCCTCATTCGGATGTAATTCGCTAACGCTTGTTATAAACTCTCATATTTATGAGCTAAAACATATCGGTGTCATGATACAATGTGTTACTGGGTGTCCCACAGAGGGTCTGTAAGCTATTTATCACAACACTGACTGTGAATAGTTTTCACATGAATCATTTGATAACTATTTTTATCGCAGTTTTACCCGCGGCGGGTAAGGCCGTAATATGAAAAGTAGTATGTCCAGCCAATGCGATCAATAACCCAAACAATGCGATGTGACATTGGCGGGATCTCCAGTTCAGTCTTAGCGCTCAATAAAAATATTGGCATTGCAGCGGCCATTGGCTTGTCCTGATTTATCATACATGTATGTAGTACAGAGAAAGTTTCAATGTTGACACGGGTCCCGGGAGGCATAACAACGCGCTAGTGAAAGGGGACCAGTGTCAACATTGCGTGAGGGTGGTGCGTCGGTGAAAGAGCGTGTTTCCTCACATGACTTCGCAGTGTTTTACCTAATGACCTACTGTCGGAAGCGTGCACCAGTTTATCCCATACACAGTTGATCGTGGACGATTTGTTGAGCTATGGATGCTGATATAATTGATGTGAGATGAAATTATTTTTGTTATTCAGTTTCAGCTGATAATAGTGTGAGTGAGTTGGCTTTAACGCCGCTTTTAACATTATTCCAGTTATTTCACGGCGTAGCACATAATATAACATGAGTTATATAAGTTATAAGTTTACTATACTAAAGTACTATAAGTATAGTTTTGTGACGAAGAGCAGAAAATAATGGGATATTCCTGTGACACAAACACCTTTAATATCTGATAATTGGACGCAAAGAACACCATGACAACACGTACAACCGTGTGACAATAAAAGTATAGGTATGTTATATTTTTATTTGAATAAAAAATTACCTTCAGAGATACGTAGTGTTCAGTGTATATCTACGTTCGCGTAAGATGTACAATAGATCATGGTTACAATGATGTGACACGGATATAAGGTAGAGGACGGTTATAACCAACCATTTCAGAAGGCCTTGCTGCTTCATTGACATATTGCCATATAAAATTCACGCGAGTAACGAATTCTCTTTTAACTAGTTAAAGGCTAGAATTCACCTGAGATCTAAACATCAATAGTTTCTGACGTGTGTAACCAACTGATTAAATTATATCAGCGCCAGTCACCATGGTATCGAACTACTAACTTACCAGCATATATCCTATTACCACTGCAACACACTTACATAGCAGGGAAGCCACATTATCAGTACAACGGACGTGTATATATATAGTGAACGCACTATATATATATGTGAACAACCGTATCAGTACAACGCACGTATATATGCGTGAACACCCGTATACATGAACACCCGTATCAGTACAACACACTTATATATACATGAACACCCGTATCAGTACAACGCACTTATATATATATGTGAACACCCATATCAGTACAACACACTTATATATATATGTGAACACCCGTATCAGTACAACACACTTATATATATGTGAACACCCGTATCAGTACAACACACTTATATATACATGAACACCCGTATCAGTACAACGCACTTACATATACATGAACACCCGTATCAGCACATCGCACTTATATATACTTGAACAACCGTATCAGTACAACGCACTTATATATACTTGATCAGTACAACGCACTTATATATATGTGAACACCCGTATCAGTACAACGCACTATATATATATGTGAACAACCGTATCAGTACAACGCACGTATATATGCGTGAACACCCGTATCAGTACAACGCTCTTATATATATGTGAACACCCGTATCAGTACAACGCACTTATATATATGTGAACACCCGTATCAGTACAACGTACTATATATATATATGTGAACAACCGTATCAGTACAACACACTTATATATATGTGAACACCCATATCAATACAACGCACTTATATATACATGAACACCCATATCAGCACAACACACGTATATATATGTGAACACCCGTATCAGTACAACACACTTATATATACTTGAACACCCGTATCAGTACAACACACTTATATATATTTGAACACCCGTATCAGTACAACCCACTTATATATATGTGAACACCCATATCAGTACAACGCACTTATATATACATGAACACCCGTATCAGTACAACGCACTTATATATACATGAACACCCGTATCAGCACAACGCACTTATATATACTTGAACACCCGTATCAGTACAACGCACTTATATATACATGAACACCCGTATCAGTACAACACACTTATATATACTTGAACACCCGTATCAGTACAACGCACTTTTATATATGTGAACACCCGTATCAGTACAACGAACTTATATATACATGAACACCCGTATCAGTACAACACACTTATATATGTGAACACCCGTATCAGTACAACGCACTTATATATATATGTGAACACCCGTATCAGTACAACGCACTTATATATATATGTGAACACCCGTATCAGTACAACACACTTATATATACTTGAACACCCGTATCAGTACAACACACTTATATATATTTGAACACCCGTATCAGTACAACCCACTTATATATATGTGAACACCCATATCAGTACAACGCACTTATATATACATGAACACCCGTATCAGTACAACGCACGTATATATACATGAACACCCGTATCAGCACAACGCACTTATATATACTTGAACACCCGTATCAGTACAACGCACTTATATATACATGAACACCCGTATCAGTACAACACACTTTTATATACTTGAACACCCGTATCAGTACAACGCACTTTTATATATGTGAACACCCGTATCAGTACAACGAACTTATATATACATGAACACCCGTATCAGTACAACACACTTATATATACATGAACACCCGTATCAGTACAACGCACTTATATATATATGTGAACACCCATATCAGTACAACACACTTATATAGATGTGAACACCCGTATCAGTACAACACACTTATATATACATGAACACCCGTATCAGTACAACGCACTTACATATACATGAACACCCGTATCAGCACATCGCACTTATATATACTTGAACAACCGTATCAGTACAACGCACTTATATATACTTGAACACCCGTATTAGTACAACGCACTTATATATATATGTGAACACCCGTATCAGTACAACGCACTTATATATATATGTGAACACCCGTATCAGTACGACGCACTTATATATATATGTGAACACCCGTATCAGCACATCGCACTTATATATACTTGAACACCCGTATCAGTACAACGAACCTATATATACTTGAACACCCGTATCAGTACAATGCACTTATATATACTTGAACACCCGTATCAGTACAACGAACCTATATATACATGAACACCCATATCAGTACAACGCACTTATTTATATGTGAACACCCGTATCAGTACAACGCACTTATATATGTGAACACCCATATCAGTACAACGCACTTATATATATGTGACCACCCATATCAGTACAACGCACTTATATATATGTGAACACCCGTATCAGTACAACGCACTTATATATGTGAACACCCGTATCAGTACAACGCACTTATATATATATGTGAACACCCGTATCAGTACAACGCACTTATATATATATGTGAACACCCGTATCAGTACAACGAACTTATATATACATGAACACCCATATCAGTACAACGAATCTATATATACCTGAACACCCGTATCAGTACAACGCACTTATATATACTTGAACACCCGTATCAGTACAACGCACTTATATATATATGTGAACACCCGTATCAGTACGACGCACTTATATATATATGTGAACACCCGTATCAGCACATCGCACTTATATATACTTGAACACCCGTATCAGTACAACGAACCTATATATACATGAACACCGGTATCAGTACAACGCACTTATTTATATGTGAACACCGGTATCAGTACAACGCACTTATATATGTGAACACCCATATCAGTACAACGCACTTATATATATGTGAACACCAATATCAGTATAACGCACTTATATATATGTGAACACCCGTATCAGTACAACGCACTTATATATGTGAACACCCATATCAGTACAACACACTTATATATACATGAACACCCATATCAGTACAACACACTTATATATATGTGAACACCGATATCAGTACAACACACTTATATATCCATGAACACCCATATCAGTACAACACACTTATATATATGTGAACAACCGTATCAGTACAACGCACTTATATATACATGAACACCCATATAAGTACAACGAACCTATATATACTTGAACACCCGTATCAGTACAATGCACTTATATATACTTGAACACCCGTATCAGTACAACGAACCTATATATACATGAACACCGGTATCAGTACAACGCACTTATTTATATGAGAACACCCGTATCAGTACAACGCACTTATATATGTGAACACCCATATCAGTACAACGCACTTATATATATGTGAACACCCATATCAGTATAACGCACTTATATATATGTGAACACCCGTATCAGTACAACGCACTTATGTATGTGAACACCCATATCAGTACAACACACTTATATATACATGAACACCCATATCAGTACAACACACTTATATATATATGTGAACACCGATATCAGTACAACACACTTATATATACATGAACACCCATATCAGTACAACACACTTATATATATGTGAACAACCGTATCAGTACAACGCACTTATATATACATGACCACCCATATCAGTACAACGCATTTATATATACGTATGTTTCATTTATCTATTTCTTTCATGTATTTCAGAGGTATTTATTTCGAGAGTATGTGAACGTTTGTTTGACAATGGATATGTATTGTGTGGAATGTATTAGAAATGCACCTTCTGTTTTACACCAGCTGCCTTCCTCATCCCCTACCTACTGTTCATGATGACAGTGGCCATGCCTCTATTCTTCCTCGAAGTAATCATAGCTCAGTTGTCTCGTCGCGGGCCCATAGGAGCATGGGGGCTGTGTCCCCTTATGAAAGGTAAATCACTGTATTCATCCAGTTGGGTTGGCTGCCTAGCCGTTTTAGCCTAACTTTGCATTAAAATCGTTCAATATTGCCAGACTGGAAGGACATGTTCGTCAATTGCCAACGCTGCGTAACTGTTGATAATATGTCATGGATATGAGAACGAATTTTGCAATGAACGTTCCCCTGATCGGAACAATATACAGCTTGTACAGTGATACCATAATGCTTAACTTATATCTGTGACGGGTCTTGTTTTGTTAATTTTGGTAAAACAGTTATCACCCGTGTCACAGTAACTACAGTTAACGTGAGTCGAATATTTTTAAGGGCGGTTGGGTAGCCGAGTGGTTAAAGCGTTCAATCGTCACGCCGAAGACCCGGGTTCGATTCCCGACATGGATACACTGTGTGAAGACCATTTCTGGCATTCCCCGCCGCACTATTGCTGGACTATTGCTAAAAGCGGTGTAAAACTATATTTACTCACTCACTCGAATATTTTGTAATTGAATAAATCGATTACTGAATGCATTGTTTCAGGAATAGGGATATCCCAGGTCATTGTTTGTGGCATGATCGTCCCGTACTACAGCATGGTGTTTGCCTGGGTCCTCTACTACCTGTACAGCTCCTTCTCTACCGTCCTGCCCTGGACCACTTGTGACAACTCGTGGAACACGCAGCAGTGTGTCGTTCACAAAGACGCTGGGACCAATGTCACCGCCCTGTTGGACACCAATCTCACCTATACTGAGACGGTCAATGACACATTCCGGTCCTCAGCTGAAGAATTCTGGAAGTAGGAGACTTTAATTTGAAGAAACCTTTCCCTGTTGTAAATAATGCATCCACCTTAGATCAAGTAGTCAGCATTGAAAAGATAGCAAAGACCATTTATAGAGTTATAGGGTAACAATTTAGCATTTTGTCTGTAACTCTCACGTTTTCTCGTACCTATACTACGTACACCCGATTAAGTTTAGGGACACCCGATTCCTTCATATTACTATAGTTTTTTTGGAAACATCCGATTCCTTCATATTACTATAGATTTTTAGGAACACCCGATTCCTTCATATTACTATAGTTTTTTTAGGAACACCCGATTCCTTCATATTACTATAGTTTTTTAGGAACACCCGATTCCTTCATATTACTATAGTTTTTTAGGAACACCCGATTCCTTCATATTACTATAGTTTTTTAGGAACACCCGATTCCTTCATATTACTATAGTTTTTTTAGGAACACCCGATTCCTTCATATTACTATAGTTTTTTAGGAACAACCGATTCCTTCATATTACTATAGTTTTTTTAGGAACACCCGATTCCTTCATATTACTATAGTTTTTTAGGAACACCCGATTCCTTCATATTACTATAGTTTTTTAGGAACACCCGATTCCTTCATATTACTATAGTTTTTTTAGGAACACCCGATTCCTTCATATTACTATAGTTTTTTAGGAACACCCGATTCCTTCATATTACTATAGTTTTTTTAGGAACACCCGATTCCTTCATATTACTATAGTTTTTTAGGAACACCCGATTCCTTCATATTACTATAGTTTTTTAGGAACACCCGATTCCTTCATATTACTATAGTTTTTTTAGGAACACCCGATTCCTTCATATTACTATAGTTTTTTAGGAACACCCGATTCCTTCATATTACTATAGTTTTTTAGGAACACCCGATTCCTTCATATTACTATAGGTCAGCCAGAAAATCGGATGTTCTTGAACTCCTTATGATTATGAGTGAGTGAGTGAGTGAGTGAGTGAGTATGGTTTTAGGCCGCTTTTAGCAATATTCCAGCAATATCACGGCGGGGGACACCAGAAATGGGCTTCACACATTGTACCCATGTCGGGAATCGAACCCGGGTCTTCGGCGTGACGAGCGAACGCTTTAACCACTAGGCTAACCGACCGCCCCTATGATTATGAAGGGGTAACATCTTGTGAGAAGTATATATAGATAAGGAGATGTTTGTAGTATTTAGGAGGTAAATGCATTCATGAACACTTGTGTTTTCAGACGGGACGTGCTTCGTCTATCATCCGGGCTAGATCATATAGGACCTCTGCAGCCCCACCTAGGTGGCGCCTGGTTTGCCACGTGTCTGATAATGTTCTTGTGTGTCATAAAAGGAATACGATCTGTTGGAAAGGTTAGATATGACCAGTAAACGTATATAACTTCGTTTAGCCATGCCATTACGTTACTCTATATTCTAATTGTTTCCAATTAGACGTATAATCACAATTACCTGCCTCTAATTAAATCATATCGGCGTCTTTGTGAAACTAACATGCATGCCATATATCCTTTTGCTGACAGACTTGTTTCTCAATTTCCATTAAGCACTGTCAAATCTACAAGTAACACCTTTCTTCACAGTAGGCTTATTTCCTACTAATCATCAATGCCGTCAGCAATGCCATCATTCCGTGTAGAGTAATATCTAATCAATAGCATCATTAAGGATGTAATATTTTACCAACCTAATAAAACGCAGCTTTTGACTCCTAAATGCAAATATCACGCATACACCATCCTAACCTTTATGACAAATATTAAGCGACAGAAACATTTCCATTATCACAAACATAAAATGTTAATGTAAGAGAATAACCAGTCTTGATTATCCGCCCAAACAAATTCAATTTGGAATATAGGGCAAAATAACTGTGAAAATTACATGAATGGACCACTGAAAATCAGTGATGACACCAGGTGTTAGCGAAAAGGGTAAGCATGTCCTGTCCTATCGGTAGCACCCGCCATTCACACAATTTGCATAATAAATAAGTATATAGCGCCTGATGCCACACAGCAGCACTCCTGTCTTGCGACTGCTGTATATTACATAAGAAATAAGTCAATTGTACGGGCATGTGTTTATGACTCGCTATGAAATATGATGATACCAGGTGTTCGCAAAAAAGGTGAACGTATCCTGCACCACTGCTTGCGCTCGTCACAAATACATGCAAAGTCAAGTCAATTGTTCCCCTGAAAAAAAAAACCCCACGAGAAATCTCTTACAAATGTGAAACTTACTAATATTCCCTTTGACGTTGCTGCTATTTCCACGGTAGAACAAATGAGGTTGTTTGTGGTTGCAGGTGGTGTATTTAACAGCGCTGTTGCCGTATTTCCTGTTGCCGGCATTGCTGGTGAGGTCATGCATGATGCCAGGTGCTCTAGATGGGATTTTATACTTCATTAGTCCGGACTTTTCTCAGTTAGCGAATTCCCAGGTAAATTTCACTGCAGATAATATATCCACACAGATAGAGTTTCTTTCAGTTTTGATACAACACAGGTAAAGTTTCCCCGATTATGACATATCCGCAGGTAAAGTTTCCCCAATAATGACATATCCGCAGGTAAAGGTCCCTTCAGTTATGACGGGTATAATTCAATAGCGATAGTTTATTTCAGATATAATACAACCGCAATAAGTATTTTCAATTTTGAGAACGCCTCCCTGGTTCCTATGGTAGATCGTTTGTCCGGAGAGCTGAAGGTAGGGAGTTCGATCCCAGACCGCGTCATACCAAAAACCGTTAAAAGAGGGTTTTTGTTGTTACCCTGCCTGAGACTCGGCATTAAGGGGCTAAAACAAGGACTGGTCGGTTTCCATGTTAAACTGCGGCATGGTATATCAGTGGGCTAGCACTACAAAATCGGCATAAGTCCGAACTAGTGCAAGCAACCACACATACACACACACACACACACATACGTGCAACAATCTTGAAGGCGACGTTAAACCTCATTTCACCTCTCCTCACTGGGTTCCCTTCCGATATTTCCCCTCAAATGTGGCACATCTACGGGAAACGTTCCCGTCATTTATGACACATGATAAGGCACACTTCCCTTCACACATGACACATTAACAGATCTAATCCTTCAGTTATGACACCACCACATGCTGTGTGTTCTATAGTTCAGCCCACACGGGTACAATGTGTGAAGCCCATTTCTGGTGTCCTCTGCCGTGATATTGCTGGAATATTTCTACAAGCGGCTTAAAACCATACTCAATCACTCACTCACTCCATAGGTCGGTATGTTGTAGGTTTGGCTCGAGGCTCTGGTCCAAGTCTTCTTCTCGGTGGGTCCTGCATGGGGCGCCATCATCACTATGGCCAGCCATAACCCGCCTCATAACAACGCCGCATGGTAGGTGCTCATACATGAAAATATTTTCTTGCTCCTAAACTAATAGCGAGACACAGAGATCGAAAACTATCGCAAGATAGGCATGTACACTATGTCCATGAGTCAGGAAGGTGTGACTCAAGTTAATGGCATACGTTAGGTGCCTACTGTTTTGTTTTGATCTGTTGCGCAGTAGTTTGAGTATACGTGAGAACAAACTGATGTCACGACCATGTGTTTCTGTCTGCTACTTGCCTAACCATTTGTCTCAATCACATTTGATCATAGTTACCGATGGCTAATGAGACATATAAAGAAAGTATACCGAGTTTGTTGTTCATGTAATTGGAAATGGAAACAACTGTTGTTAAATTTGGTGATATCTATTTATGAACCATCGCTCATTCCTGCAACAGTTTGGAAAAAACTCATCTGTTGCTGGGTAATTGTTTGGGAAAATAAATTGATTCAACAAAGACGGGGGGTGAGAAATTAATTTGCAACCACGTGACACCTACCATATGTGAAATGTTGTAAATTTGTGCCGAAAAAAGCAAATTTGTAAGGATGAAAATCATCAGCGTTGAAGTTTTTGCGAAATCATTGTTTTTACTTTTAAAAGATTGGAATAAAATAATATTTAAAAAAAAGATTATTCTGAATGTAGCGCCAGTACAGTTAATCTTTGGGATATAATATCATTAATTTAAGATATTTTCAATTCACTATCAAACATGAAAACATAAATGATAACATCAGCAGAGAGGTATAGTTTTCTCTCTCCTCGGTTTACATAATATGAGGCTGAAATTGAAATGTAATCTGTTTTTATCATCCAAACCTGGCTTCCACATGAGATGTCGCTTGTGTGAGAAGAAGCAATATCTCCAGGGGAGATACCCACTACAAACAAAGTTAGCTTACAATGCTTTGCAGACCAATGTGACAAATGACATCACTAACCGTTCAGCCACCGAAGCTGGTTTGCTTTTAGCTTTTAACACTCCGAGAACTGGCTATTATTGCTTACAGCCTTGAAAAGTTGGAAAAATGATTTTGGATGATAAATATGATCTCACCCTTGAGCGTTTTGATATCAGATATACCAAAATACACTCGGGTGGCATTCTCTAAAAGCCGGATGTCAGTAAAAAGTTTACTAAAAGTATGCAAAACTTAAACTGATGTGCATGTGCCAGTAGCATAACACCAAAAAAATGCTACATTCGTTTAACCCCCACCCCCATCCCCAACCCCCACCCCAAACCCCATCCCTAGTAGACCAAGGTTGAGGTAGATAAGAAATGATAACAATAATACAACACAAACCACCACACGGAAGATTTTAATAAGTTTTCAAATAGTGTATCTTAGTAAAAGTATGTACCGTTGAAGCATATTTGAGCATAAGTGAAATTGCAATGCCTTTTATGATAGTAGATCTTCCACTGTACATTCAGGGATGCATTCATAGTGACCCTGGTGGGGTTGGTGACCAGCCTGTTTGCAGGAGTTGTGATGTTTGCTGCCCTCGGCTTCCTGGCAGCTGAAGTTGAAACACCTATATCGCAAGTGATTTCCTCAGGTAAAGGGAGTGTTCTTTGTTGTGAGATTTTTCTTATATGAAGTTGAAATACCTATATCGCAAGTTATTTTATGTTATTAATGTAAGTGAAATATATCTCATACCGCGTGCGTGCGTGCGTGCTTGCGTGCGTGTGTGTTTGGAGGGGTGGAGGGGAGGGGTGGAGGGGTGAGAGGGGTGTACGGGATTTGTACCGAATGTGGACATTTGTTCGGCTACAGCTGCACACCCAGTATATTTATAACCAAGACCTTATCTCCAGGTCCAGGGATAGGATTCGTCGTGTACCCAGAAGCCCTGTCTTTACTTCCGGTTCCACAGTTATGGTCGGTCCTGTTCTTCCTTATGCTCCTCGTGCTGGGAATCGATTCCATGGTAAGACCATTGAGTGAATTTTCTTCAAGGCCACTTTGGTAATGGTAAGGAGACAGTCATAAGACTAAGGCTGTGAAACTATCCTTTACGGTCACCAGCAGGCACTACTTTAAGTAAGACCTGTGTTCAGCGATCCAAACATAATTTTCACCCGCAATTTGCCTTTTACGCTCAAATGAATCTCTTTCGGCAGATAATCTGGCGGTGACATTTTATATTTGAATGACGTATGTGCCAAGTGGCTCAGGCGCCGTAATTCCCTGTAAAGAACTGAGTCCCTAGATTAGAATCTAGTGAAAAAAAGGCGTTCGAATACCATATATGCCCTCGTGATTTTTGGTTTGTCAGCACCACAAGTAGTAAAAAAACTACGAAATGATGACATTGAAAGGGATCACTGCAATCATCAAAGGAAACGCGTGTCGACAAATATGTCTGCATATCATCATATCTGGAAAAGAGTTAAATGTATTCTGGACTTATGTTGTCTCCATGTTGACTTCAGTAACCCTTGGTCTTAGTATATATATCAGAGACTTCTTACTAAGACACAGTGTTACTGAAGTCAGTATATATATATGATGGTGCTGGCTATGGCAACTATATGCATGCTTATTTAAGCGGTAGCACGAGCTAGAAGCCTTGCGCGTCTGACCGCCTCATCTCTGACGGCATTGGTGTGATCTGGTTTTAAGATGAAATGTATGAGAGGCGTTTGACGAATCGACAACCGTTTGCGTCTTGGATTGGATGTACTCGAACTTACAAACTGCCGCAGTACAGATTAACACGGATTGTTGGGGTTTCCTTGAAGAAATCTCCGCCTCTCATTTCTTTCACTGGTAACAGGTATTCCAGTAACCGTCGGACAATAGCTGTCATTCCTAACATTTGCGCCCAAAACATGCATATAATATTGTCCAAATTATCATGTCTTTCATTGAAAGCTAATATATATCTTAGAAAAAAATCGTAATGTTTTAACACATACCAAGCCATTGTCTATCGCTTGCTTCTTCTCAGTTTGCAATGAAAACATGGGTGTACGTAAGCAGATTAACTACTGTTTATTCATTCAATACATGGCAAAAATACAGGACTCTATGCTGTGAGTTTATTAAATGCAATGGACATTTTGAAGTCAGGCAATATCTAAATAACGACATAGTTTGATACGTACATATCATTTTGAAGTTCATCACGTGTAAAAGAAGACGCAATACTTTCGAGTATTATGCCTGTCCTACATTTCTGTAGCAAATATACAAGCAATAAAATCCACAAACACTCGATGAAGCAAATGGATGTTATATTTAAATGTTCTGAAGTGTTTTCTGAAAATTATCCCAAAGCCTTGACTTTAATAGTCAGGTGGATGTCCAAAACTATCGAAAAATTCACAAATATGCTTCTTAAAGTAAAATGCTACCCAGGTTTGTCCACGTGAATTTGATGCATCTGTGTTCACTACACATCCCCATCCTCTACGATGAGTAAGTATTGTCTGTTGATAGATACTTTGTTGGGTGTCCCTCGCATATACTCCATACGTGTTTGGGGTGTACTAGGTCACTGTCAATAGCACACAAGAGCTGTTCCTTGTTCATGTTGTTGTTTACTTGATAAACAAGTTACATACTTAATCCACCTCAATCAGACCCGGTGTTTGTGCCAACACGATCAGATTGACAGTGCTGGTGAGCGGATTAAAATTGAACTTCGAGTCTCAGGTTCCCTGATTTCCACAAATTAAGATAATTGTCATCATTGCCTTTGTCCTCTCGCCACGTGAGGGTCCCTTCAAACAAGTTCACAGAGATAAACAAGTTACATACTTAATGTCGTCTGCATCAACCGGCCTACCTGGAACATTGACCCAATTTAGATAAAGCCCCACTGTTTTGATGATCGAGCCTTGGAAGTTGAACAGGTTTTTAGAGTAGGAACCGCTCACACCCGCTCCACGGACAAACCCAACACCGACCCGAGTTGGACAGTTGTCTTGAAGTAAGTTATCATGAGTATCAGCAATCCGTGAAGCGCTTACGCTGGCTTGTCTCAGCGACGTTTTCATGCAGGGGTACAACGCATTAGCTTTCTCAAACTGTTTACAATGTGCTAGAACCAGGGCATAATTCATTGATTTCTCAGCTTGCAGACTTCCAGGTACACGTCTTGTAAGTAAGGATAAGAATTTATGGATGAACAACTTCTTTATTACAATTAAGAGCGACGTTTCGGTGTAGGTTCTAACACCGTTATCAAGCATAAACGGTGTTAGAACCTACACCGAAACGTCGCTCTTAATTGTAATAAAGAAGTTGTTCATCCATAAATTCTTATCCTTACTTAGTACTCCAACTTCTAAATGCCTATCAAAGAAGTTACACGTCTTGTAGTTCTATCTTGTACTCTTTTTCACTAGCTCCGTACATAAGCGTAAAATGTGGACTGGATCTGGACAGTTTGATACTGTCACTGACTCCATGGACTGAGTGACGATTGAGATTAAACACATCTTCCAACAGTGGATCCGACATGGTTACTGTTTTGCTTCCCGCAATGAATGATCCTCGATTGATGAGACCATTTCCTCCAGTAAATGGATCTGTGGAATCTAAGATAACCTCCATTACTCGAACTGACTAATTGACCTTGAAGGTATACCGCTATCTGCGACCATAATGCTTGAAGTAACAGATTGACAGGGGCCACATGCACGTTGTTCTCCAGTTCTGGCCCAGGCCATCAGGACCAGTGAAGATCTGGGATAGAATAGGTTTTCTGCAACCCATGGTTGCTAAAAAGGCGACTCTGCTTGTCGTAAGAGGCGACTAACGGGATCGGGTGGTCAGGTTCGCTGACTTGGTTGATGCATGTTATCGTATCCCAATTGCGTGGTTCGATGCTCAGGTTGTCAATCACTGGATAGTCTGATCCAGACTCGATTATTTACAGACCGCTGTCATATAGCTGGAATATTGCGGCGTTAAACAACAAACAAACAAACCCATGCTATCAACGTGGGTGACTCTCAGTTTCACATGGAGACGAGATCGTTTTAGATCTAGGCGATCACCCCCTCCATGAGAGATGAGAAATTGTCCGAAATTGGTCGCACATTCACAGAAAATCGTCTGATGAGGAGGCATTTCAAAAAGGCATTTCGAAAAGGTCTAAACTGGACGGTAAGGCCTCGCTAAAGTCTTTGTCAGTCAAGACGGACATGGTGACTTATTTGAATATACCCCTTAATCGAACTGCAGTTGTGTCCTTGGATTGTAGAGATGATGATATGATCTTACCCTCACGACGCACTTTCTTGGTTGTGACAATCTGGTCACCAGCTTTACGTTTTAGGGGCACGGGTGGCCTAGTCGTCTAGGGCGCCGCGATTCGCTGTGCAGAGTTGCATCCCTTGGACACGCCAGAAACCTATGATTGTGGGTTCGAATCCCGGTTCGCCCCGATTATGTTTCTAGGTTTGTCAGCAACATACCCGTGCTCGTGGGTTTCACCGAAGTGGTAAACGTCTGAGACCTGCATCACTTCGGGCTTTCCTCCCACGTTAAGCTGACACGCCGTGATATAACTGGAATACTGTTAAAAGCGGCGTAAAACCCAACTCACTCACTCACTTTACGTTTTAAGGCCGCAGTTCTGTTCTATAATGCCTCGGCTCTGTCGACTATGTCCTGATTGAGTGACATCACTTCTAATTTAGCTGTATTAGATATCTGTTTTGCTGAAATGTACTGTTTAGGAATGATAGTAAGCATGGACGAATGGTTTAGTGTGTATGGTTTTACGCCGCTTTTAGCAATATTCCAGCAAAACCAGAAATGGGTTTCACACTTTGTTCCCATGTCGGGATTCGAACCCGGGTCTTCGACGTGACGAGCGAACGTTTTAACCACTAGGCTACCCGGCCGCCCCGCATGAACGAATGGTGGTGATTTTTCTTTAGGTTAGAATGAAATGATTCTCTCGTGACGTTCTCGAAGTACTGAATGAGCTTCTTGGGGTCATCAATGTCCCATTTCCGTTCCATTTTTGGTTAGCCTTGGAATGGGTAGTGGCGCAAGAAAAGTGACACGTTTGTGTACTCTTAGAAGAATGAAGGATGAATACATGAGGCACGCATTACATTAATTCCGATAAAGGCTGTATCTTTCAGAATCACGACGATATACCACATTGGGTTTAAGCGACAGTTAGGACCATCTCTCAGATCTACCCGTCTTAAGTTGGGGTGCATAATCTCCCTCCCTGTACATTCTGTACATGAATGTAATTTTTAATTAATAATTAATAAAAACCTATACCACTACATACAATTTTTGTGTTATATCTACCTAGACAGGCTGTAGTCTGGCTATAGTCAGTCAGTGAAAGTGAAACAGTCTATAGTGTTAATCCCCATTGTCGTCATTTAAATATCGCATAATAGACATAGATGGTGATTCAACAATAGGCTTTTGTGCATACGACGTGGAAACTGCCTGCAATTGTTCACTGTGCGCTACATTCCACCTACAACTGCGGAGGGTACTTAACATTCCAATCTACCATTGTTGTCGACATGCGTTACGTTTGTTGATGCAATACAATCGCAGTGATTCCTTTTAATGTCATCATTTCATAGCTTTTCTATACTACTGCCATACTCGTGTCGTGTTTTTCACCAACGTAATAACGTCTGAGACCTGCATCATTTGCCCTTCCTCCCACATGAAACTGACACGCCGCGATATTGTTACCGTCACTCACTGCATGCCAAGTCCTCTACGTGTTCGTGCGTGCACGAATCATCAAACAGATCCACTGCCACGCATTGTTCTATTTTTGCGATGCTCATCTGGTGGTGTTGATAAGGGTATCATAATATGAATTGCATTGATTTATTGAACCAGTCCTATCACGCCACTGCAGTGTTTGTCAGCGTTATATAGAATGAGCAATTGAGATAGGACTAGGGGATCTAACGTAATGAATAGAATGAGCAACTGGGATATGAGTAGGGGGTCTAACGTAATGGCAATGAACAGCTACGACAGTGTGTTGGGGTTTACGACTTAAGCAGTGAAGGAATATTCCATCGTTTCGTGTAATTGTTTTATTCGATCCCTTATGCAAGTAACGCATGGCTCTTAAATGAGGATTATGTAGAAATATGGCCAGAATGCAGCGTGATGACGTAGCGACTACAATATTTTTATAATTGTTTTTTGTTTGTTTGCAGTTTGTGACTATGGAGACAGTTGTTGTGACACTGGAGGAACTGTTTTCCCGATTTCTACCTGACAACAAATGTCTCCATGGTCTCCTGGCTGGGGTGTATGTCATCCTGGTCTTCGCTCTGGGTCTACCACTCACCACCAGCGTAGGTCACCTGACGCAGCGTGTGCGTGTGCGTGTGCGTGTGCGTGTGCGTGCGTATGTGTACATGTGCTTCTCATTCAATGCCACTTACAGCAATATTTCGGCGGCATGTAAATTATCTAGTTTGAGCCCTAGCTCAACGTGCCCAACGATCCAAGCTGTCGGGAAACGATGACACGATATCAACCAAGTCACCGAGTAAGACCGTCCGAGCCTTATACGACCAACATAGGAAACCAATTCTTACCCAGGAACCCCATGGAAGGAGCATATCGATGCTCCGTGGGGATCCCGGATCCGATTAGGTAAAAAATACCTCATCCTTGTATGAAAGGGCTCCAAGGGGTATCGGGGGATCAGATACTGTGACATGTTGCCTATTTTCGTGTCACAGTTTCCAGACGTCGTGAATCGTTGATCATGGTTTCAGTCACTGTTTTGCATGATACAGGCCGGTGGCATAATGTTGATGCGGCGTTGAACAACATTCATTCACCCGCACGCTTCAGGTAGTGGGGTTTGTCACCGTTATGGCAGCTTTGCGACATCATACAATACACTGTAAATGTTGTGGTTACATCCTAAATAAAACTACAACACCCTTTCCATATTCCATGAGAAATCTCAACCAAAAACAGAGTCGATTGTACAATTCCGACTATATTATTTTCATATAAACACAAGCCAAACTCGTTCCTTGTCCCATAACCTAGATATGGGCCTAAATGTGTTTATACCTTAAACATGTTTATAATTCTTTTGTTTAGAATTGTATTGATATCTAAACACTTAAGGAGACCAGAATCCCACTTTTTAGTATTTTCCGCACATTTTCGTGTTCATGTGCTTTACACGTATAGAATCTAAACATGCTGAGGTTTTCAACACAATGCTGAACATGGTAAGGAAGAGCAGTGAGATCCAAGCTCACATGTGTTTATTCGCTCGTCACGCCGAAGACCTGTGTTTGATTCTCCACTCGCGTACAATGTGTGAAGCCCATTTCTGGTGTCCCCCGCCGTGATATTGGTGGAATATTGCTACAAGCGGCGGAAACCATACTCAATCACTCACTCACACATATGTTTAGATTCTGAACATGTTTAGATAATATGTGCCAAATATTTGGAATGTTCGTTTCAGGATTTTATCAACACGTTTAGAGCTAACCATGTACAACTTGTGTTTAATTCAATAATTCTTTACAGGCGGGGTTTAGACATTGTGACATTTGGGGCATGAACCAACCTTGTGACGAAGGAACGGCGCATTAACCTAGGGATCACTGCTACATATATACAGCGTTGTGAAAAACATGCAGTTGTTAATAAGATTTCTTGTAGGGAATTGGCACTGGAAGTTCATCAAGAACTGGTAATTGCCATAATACGATGATACGTGTCCCCTGACAATATTGGTATTGGAATATGTGAGTGGAAGATTCGTCTAAATTGGACAACATACTTCTGTTGTATGAGGGAGGATTCGTAAGCCATGATTTGGTTTTATTGCTAAGGCGGTCCATATGTGCAGAAAGATCGATTAAATTCCATGTGGTGGTTTAAGTTTCATGGTGCTGCTCTTTGCGAGTACATAGAATAATCCCAGGTCAAAAAATGAGTTACACAATTAGTAAATGTGCGCGTAGGAGTGAGAAATTCTCAGTGTAGAGTTGCCTCCCTTGCGCGTGCCAGGCACCTATGACCAATTCCAATTCAAGATTCACTCTAAGCGCGTTTCTTGGTTTTTCAGCACAATACCGGTGCTAGTTGGTTTCATAACGGTGGTAAACGTGTAGGACTTCGCTCCGACGATCCACACAAGTCAAGCCGACACGCTATGGTGTAACTAATCGTATTGTTCAGACCAAACTCACTACAGTACAAAACGTACAGTTTGATCGAGATGCCTTTATATCCCTATTGAAACTACTTCAATCAGTTCCAACATGGATCCATCCTGATATCTGCCGAGATGATCCATGGAAGCCTCTTGTTTTAGTTTTTTTAGTTTAAACATATTTTATTCTCATGGAAAGAATTGGGCACAAGATATCACTACTTAGAATACCCTCTCCCATTGATTTGCATGCTTGCTTATACAGTAAACTACGGTTATAACGAACACGCTTATAACGAACTGACGGATATAACGAACTTACTTTGTTGGTCCCGACTATCTGCCGTAGTTACTATATATATAAGCTTATAACGAGCTACGGTTATAACGAACTAAAATTAGTAGTCCATTTGAGTTCGTTATAACCGTACTTTACTGTATATAAGTAATAAAGTAAATGAAAGAAAAGAAAGAAGCGAGATAGAGAAACGTATGTCACATTGCTCACTCAAACCATTTTGCTTTCTTTATACATGTGTGTACACCCCTGAACATGTGCACGATTAGATAAAGCTTCATTGCCAGCTGGCATGAAGTCAATATTAACATCAAGTATCTATCACACCAGTCATGTTGTTGATGACGGTTACCATGGCGTACATTCGGTTGCCGAGGAACCGGGCATCTCCCGCTTAATGTTATAAATCAATTCGCCACTTTCGTTCTTTGGGCGTGACAAACTTTACGACAGACACCAGAAACATATTACGTGTTCTCGACATGTCCTTTCATCCAAATGCCTTTGTCCCGTGCCACAAGACACAGGGCACAGTCGGGCCTAGTTCCTTGTTTTGCGATCTCAACGCTCGCTCGTCACAGCCTTATATCCATCATCATGATGACGTCACGCTATTGTTCCTGCAGTTGATTCTAAGCCAGGAATTCACTGGTTATTGTGAACGTGCATTTTAAACAAAGAAATCTGACGTAACTATGGGTCATCATGCAAAAGTTTAGAGCAAATATGTCTCAACCATAACATGGTTTAAGTCAGGGAAATCACTCGAATCTGTTTATTCCGCCACACTCAGCAGTATTCCAGCGAAGTGACGGCGGTATGTAAATAATCGA
The DNA here is from genome assembly GCF_022045235.1 of Haliotis cracherodii. Taxonomy (NCBI): domain Eukaryota; kingdom Metazoa; phylum Mollusca; class Gastropoda; order Lepetellida; family Haliotidae; genus Haliotis; species Haliotis cracherodii. The sequence goes on from NW_027266265.1 coordinate 40,896,904, forward strand.
ATCTAGACCAAACAATCCAGTGATTGACACCATAGACATTAATCTACGCAACTGAGATACGATGACATGCATGAACCAAGTCAGCGAGCCTGCCCACCCGATCCCATTTGTAGTCTCTTTCCACAAGCATGGGTTGCTGAAAACCAACTTTCTTTCGCGGTTGATTCCGGAAGGTCAATCAACAGATTCTCATAATTTCTGCATGACATATTTCATTGTATAAGAGTTGCGATAGTCACATCCTAAGATGCACATTTGAATGCCAGTATGTGGTTAACAGAAAGATGATCTTTTCAGGGAGGGATGTACATATACCAGCTGTTGGACTCACACCTGGCCGCGGTGTCCCTTCTCCTCATCGCCTTCCTCGAGTGTGTCGTCATCTCCTGGTTCTATGGTACGTTTGTGTGTACCAGAGTAGCACACAATGCACGATAGCTTTGACTAAAATAAGTCTAGATTATTAACAACGCGCTGGTCTGACGTGACGTTGATTAATGAATAATTTGCATACTCGTATATGCAAGGGGCCGACGTATGGTTCTCAGTAGGAAGTGACAACTTGGAGACGATGGCTTGCGGTATTTACAGTTTTACTTTATACATGTAGATATATACATACAAAAGGCACTATGTGCCAGCTCAGCACATAGTGGTAGTGGTTGTTGTCTAGGTGCCCCGGAGCACCCAGCCTAACCCTAGCTAGGCTAAGGGTTAGACCTTTCTTTTTCTCCCTTCTCTCAATCTCTCTTGACCAAGGCTTATATAGCCAAGGTCACCTGACATTTAGTAAGTAATAAATATAAATATAAACAGTAATTCTTACTTGCACATCTCGTTCAGGATGGCACACAAAAATGGGGATTAACAATTAGGATTAGCATCTTATAAATAACAGCAGTTAAGTGTTTCAAGGCATATAGATGTCATGGCTCCAGGGTAATGAACCTTTGCAATTAAATGTTCTTCAGACAATGGGTGTCGTAAATCAGTCGATATGACATTATGCCGGACAGAAAACTTGCTTTGGGGGATTGATGTCCACATCATGGAGTTGATGGATGCGATCAGATGATCGATGTTGTGGTGTCATAGTATTTTATGTGCGCCTCTGTCACATGATACAGTTTCGGCGAATGTCTTTGTGGTTTGATTTTGGGACGCTTTGAGCAATAGCTCGCTGATCGGCCGTCAAGTATATGGCCAAGCCAAGGATAGTCGTTTGAAGGGATCTTTTTACCTGATGCAGTCAGCACTGGGGTCTGCTTTCAGTATCTGTTACGTTATCAAGGTGTCTATATACATGAAACGATGCTTGTTGTTATAACAAAAACGCGATTCATGTCGTTAGTTGGCTTGTTCAGGTGTTGTTTTACACTTCAGTCAGCAATATGCCAGCTATATCATGGCAGCATGGAAATAGGGTCTGACCGATATAATATAAAACATTTGTTGGTATTATTTAAGAGAAATGTGCCACCCCGTTGGGGTACGATAAGACCCAGTTAATCAAGTCACCGAACCCGACTACCCAAACCTAGCCACTCGCCACATGCGCCAAAGAACAGAGTAAACAGAACCTATTTTAACCCGTGTCTTCGTGGTTGACAAACACAGACATGACTATCTACATATATCAACAATATATCTCCAAGAGTTATTGTCAAGCAATTACTATATGTCCTTGTCTAGCTGGTATACTATTGACTGCGGCCTTAAACAAACTCATATTAGTATTGAGTGAAAAGCGGAAAAATAGACCTTCGGATATAATTTTTTTCATTAGCCACCCAGAATGTCGCTTATTGACGATAATATTCGCGACCAAGGTATTATGAAATCAATGTACTTCATCGCTTGATCTACATTGCACGTCCGGAATACATAAGTTGATAGCAGTGTTATAATTAATGATTACTTTTATTGACTGTCTTCTTAGGAATCCGCCGGTTTTCGGTCGATGTGGAGTATATGCTTGGCAGACAACCACCCGTCATATACAAGATACTGTGCTGTTTTGTCACACCCACGCTCCTACTGGTAAGTTCAAGGTCGAGACTTGGAAAGATTAAATGACGAAAAACACATCAACTTGAAAAGTATTGGAAACACTGTTCCGGTATGTTCTCTAAACACTGTTCTGCCAGTAAGTTCTGTAAACATGTTTCTACCATTAAGTTTTTGCAAACAATGTTCTACCAGTAAGTTCTGTGAACATTGTTCTACAAGTAAGTTCTGCAAACACTGTTCTACCAGTAATTTCTGTGAACATTGTTCTACAAGTAAGTTCTGCAAACACTGTTCTACCAGTAAGTTCTGTGAACATTGTTCTACAAGTAAGTTCTGCAAACACTGTTCTACCAGTAAGTTCTGTGAACATTGTTCTACAAGTAAGTTCTGTAAACACTGTTCTACAAGTAAGGTCAGTACAGTATTACTAGTGTAAGTTTGGTGAATCACATTTTGATAGTAGGTTCTATGAATACTGTCTTACTGGTGTTCTGAGAATACTGTCCTGCTGTAGCAGATTATGTAAGGACTCTCCTACTGGAGTAGATTCTGTGAATACTGTGCTTCTGGTCTTAGTTCTATGAATACTCTTCCACTGGAGTAGATTCTGCGAATACTGTGTTTCTGGTCTTAGTTCTATGAATACTCTCCCACTGGAGTAGATTCTGCGAATACCGTGTTTCTGGTCTTAGTTCTATGAATACTCTCCTACTGGAGTAGATTCTGTAAATACTGTGCTTTTGGTCTTAGTTCTATGAATACTCTCCTACTGGAGTAGATTCTGTGAAGGTTCTGTGAATTCTGATGTAATGGTGTTAGTTCTGTGAATACTGATATACATGTATTGGAATAGATTCTATAAATACTGTCCTACTCGAGTAGATTTTGTAAACACTGTCCTACTGGTGTAAAACATGTGAATACGTTTGTACTAGTGGGGGTTCTGTGAATGCGGATTTAATGGTGTTAGTTCTGTGAATACTGACCTGCTGGTGACGGTTCTGTCACTACTGCTTTACTGGAGTAGATTCCGTGAACACTGTCCTACTGATACGTTCTATTATAGTTCTGTGCTATCAATACGTTCGAGCCTAATACTGCTCATCTAGGGTTAATTGTACGAATAGTATCCACTATTAGGTTCTGGGAACACGATTCAACTAGGAAGGTCTGAAGAAACTGTTTCACTGGAAAAGTAAAAAAATATTTTTTTGTTTGTTGAGTCGGCAGACAAATAGCTCCCGATTATTTCTTAAATTGGGACTAGGCTCAACAGACTCTGATGTGTCTGTTTAAGAAAGTTACAGGATTGGGATTAATCTTCAAATTGCCCGTATGCAACTTTATATTGAAACAATGTCTTCACATCACTCTTAAATACGGGGATCTAGCAGTTTTCCCCTTTTACCATACCATGACATACAAATCACATACTCATCAATATACCGCTCAGTTGAACAATACATCTTGCATAGAAGACACATATTGTTTAAATCCTTATTAATATTTTCTTCACAAAATCATTATGTGTGTCATTAATGCTCAATTACATCTCTCCACAGATTGCCCTTATTGTAACGCTGATCACCTTTAAATCACCATCATACGGGCACTATATATATCCTCCATTCTCTGTCATGATTGGCTGGTTCATCGCTGTTGTTTCAATAGTGCCCATCCCTGTTACTATGGTAATACAAGTTGCAAAACGAAAAGGCTCGTTGCGTCAGGTAAACATGATACTGTTCTGTTTGTTGCATTTGATAATTTCGAAAAGTTTATAGTCGTTTCGTTCTCGTGAGTTTACACAAACACACACATCTTCGACCTCAGCCACGTTTTGCTTTCCTCAATAATCTTGTAAACTTCAGAACTGTTAAAATGGTGTTAATCCTCAACGAAGCAACTCATAGCCATTGCAAACGGAAGTACGTGAGAATAATTAGGAGATAAACATACTGTGTTTTCAATGTTGAGCTAGGTTACCTGTAGATTTAACCCCGCTAAGTTTCAAATGTTAAATTTAGCGCGGTTAAATCTACAGGTAACCTAGCTCTACATTGAAAACACAGTATGTTTATCTCCATTCTACCATGACGAAATAAAACGCACACTGTTTGGTGTTAGCAAATATACTGAGTGAAGCGGCATGGGTTGAGTTCAGTGTTTTGAGTGGGCTCTCGATCTGAATTACGGAATCCCCGAACAAAATATGGTGCTGTATACACCGTTATACTTCACTCGAACATATGACAGGCATTGAAAGCATATAAGCACGGCAACTTGTAAGCTAACATGAGGTGGGCATCCCTAAAGAAAACAAAGCAAGCTTTGCAAGGCTTTCGCTCTACGTCGCACGTCTGTGAATATTACTATCAGCTTCCGCGGTGATGCGGCCGTCAAACCAGCTGTTTCAATCAGAGGGGGTTTATTGTGATTTGATAGCCTCTGATTGACCAATCAGAATCGAGTAAATTCCAAATTCATGGTAGAATGTTATATTATGATTTTCTATCGCAGCTGTATATATGTTTCTATTTCCAGAGAATGAAAATGTCATTGGCTCCTGATTCTGGATGGGAAATCTCCACGCGGCGTATAAGAGCTGAAGAGTATGACCTTTGGCTCGGAGAAAAGATATCTGTTCTGGAAAATGCACGTTTTATATTCATAAGGGAGAAACCGGTGTGATAATGTTTTTTTTAATAATGTACATAACCTTCTTAAGCAATGCTATCAAGTCGAAACAATGCGACCATTAGGTACCTAAGAAAACATACAAATTTATGAATAACAATTTCTGCCTCATAACATTTAGGAACGTTTGGATGTACAGTCTTACGGCCCAGTTGGTTGTGACCTTTATCTCACTATTAGATACGGAAACACAAGCCTGAAAAAGTAGAGTGTTGAGAAAGATTTCAACCTTCAACTACCTGTACTGATGTTCTACCTACAAATATATACAGTGATGTCGACGTTAGAAGGATAAAAAAACCGTGGTGACCAGGGAGTTTGCTTCTTTGGCGAGATTGCTTGCTACTGTTCAGTTTGATCATTCTTGGTCAGTGACTATTTATGAAGAACAGCAACCCCTACCAAGTTGCCCGACTCCCCACTGATCTCGGTGTCTTAGGGTTGGTACCTCCCAATCTGTTGACTGACATTGGGAGAGTAACCGGGTTTGCTGCCAGGGATACAGCCCTTCTGGCAATCTGGGTAATGCATATGTATAAGGTTTCTGGGTGTGTGCCCCTTTTTCCCTTGTATGTATATATATTTTTTAAATCGACTTTTGAACGCGATGCGTCCCGATTTGTTCCAAATTGGCGATGCATCTATTTTCAACGTAGTATGTATGTAACCCGATGAGGAATTCCATTTATGATGTCATGGTTTGCATGGAAGGTGAGGAATCCCCCATTCCCTTGTATGTATATAAGGTTTCTGTGTGTGTGTCCCCTTTTCCCTTGTATGTATAAAAGGTTTCTGTGCGTGTGTCCCCTATTCCGTTGTATGTGTATAGGGCTTCTGTGTGTGTGTCCCCTATTCCGTTGTATGTATATAAGGTTTCTGTGTGTGTGTCCCCTTTTCCCTTGTATGTATATAAGGTTTCTGTGTGTGTGTCCCCTTTTCCCTTGTATGTGTATAAGGTTTCTGTGTGTGTGTCCCCTTTTCCCTTGTATGTATATAAGGTTTCTGTGTGTGTGTCCCCTTTTCCCTTGTATGTGTATAAGGTTTCTGTGTATGTGTCCCCTTTTCCCTTGTATGTATAAAAGGTTTCTGTGCGTGTGTCCCCTATTCCGTTGTATGTGTATAGGGCTTCTGTGTGTGTGTCCCCTTTTCCCTTGTATGTATAAAAGGTTTCTGTGCGTGTGTCCCCTATTCCGTTGTATGTGTATAAGGTTTCTGTGTGTGTGTCCCCTTTTCCCTTGTATGTATAAAAGGTTTCTGTGCGTGTGTCCCCTATTCCGTTGTATGTATATAAGGTTTCTGTGTGTGTGTCCCCTTTTCCCTTGTATGTGTATAAGGTTTCTGTGTGTGTGTCCCCTTTTCCCTTGTATGTATATAAGGTTTCTGTGTGTGTGTCCCCTTTTCCCTTGTATGTATATAAGGTTTCTGTGTGTGCATGTCCCCTTTTCCCTTGTATGTACGAAAGGTTTCTGTGTGCGTGTCCCCTATTCCGTTGTATGTGTATAAGGTTTCTGTGTGTGTGTCCTATTTTCCCTTGTATGTATATAAGGTTTCTGTGTGTGTGTCCCCTTTTCCCTTGTATGTGTATAAGGTTTCTGTGAGTGTGTGTCCCCTTTTCCCTTGTATGTATATAAGGTTTCTGTGTGTGTGACCCCAGTCCCCTTGTATGAATAAAAGGTTTCTGTGTGTGTATCCCCTATTCCGTTGTATGTGTATAAGGTTTCTGTGTGTGTGTCCCTTTTTCCCTTGTATGTATAAAAGGTTTCTGTGTGTGTGTCCCCTTTTCTCTTGTATGTATAAAAGGTTTTTGTGTGTGTTTCCCCTATTCCCTTGTATGTGTGTAAGGTTTCTGTGTGTGTGTGTGTGTGTGTGTGTGTGTGTGTGTGTGTGTGTGTGTGTGTGTGTGTCCCTTTCTCTTGTATGTGTATAAGGTTTCTGTGTGTGCATGTCCCCTTTTCCCTTGTATGTATATAAGTTTTCTCTGTGTGTGTCCCCTTTTCCCTTGTATGTATATAAGGTTTCTGTGTGTGTGTCCCCTTTTCCCTTGTATGTATATAAGGTTTCTGTGTGTGCATGTCCCCTTTTCCCTTGTATGTACGAAAGGTTTCTGTGTGCGTGTCCCCTATTCCGTTGTATGTGTATAAGGTTTCTGTGTGTGTGTCCTATTTTCCCTTGTATGTATATAAGGTTTCTGTGTGTGTGTCCCCTTTTCCCTTGTATGTGTATAAGGTTTCTGTGAGTGTGTGTCCCCTTTTCCCTTGTATGTATATAAGGTTTCTGTGTGTGTGACCCCAGTCCCCTTGTATGAATAAAAGGTTTCTGTGTGTGTATCCCCTATTCCGTTGTATGTGTATAAGGTTTCTGTGTGTGTGTCCCTTTTTCCCTTGTATGTATAAAAGGTTTCTGTGTGTGTGTCCCCTTTTCTCTTGTATGTATAAAAGGTTTTTTGTGTGTGTTTCCCCTATTCCCTTGTATGTGTGTAAGGTTTCTGTGTGTGTGTGTGTGTGTGTGTGTGTGTGTGTGTGTGTGTGTGTGTGTGTGTGTGTGTGTGTGTGTGTGTGTCCCTTTCTCTTGTATGTGTATAAGGTTTCTGTGTGTGTGTGTCCCCTTTTCCCTTGTATGTATATAAGTTTTCTGTGTGTGTGTGTGTGTGTGTGTGTGTGTGTGTGTGTGTCCCCTTTCCCCTTGTATGTATAAAAGGTCTGTGTGTGTGTGTGTGTCCTTTTCCCTTGTATGTATAAAAGGTTTCTGCGTGTGTGTCCCCTTTTCCCTTGTGTGTATATAAGGTTTCTGTGTGTGTGTGTGTGTCCCTTTTCCCTTGTATGTATATAAGTTTTCTGTGTGTGTGTGTGTGTGTGTGTGTGTGTGTGTGTGTGTGTGTGTGTGTGTGTGTGTGTCCCCTTTTTCCCTTGTATGTATAAAAGGTTTCTGTGTGTGAGTCCCCTATTCCGTTGTATGTGTATAAGGTTTCTGTATGTGTGTGTCCCCTTTTCCCTTGTATATATATAAGGTTTCTCTGTGTGTGTGTGTGTGTGTGTGTGTGTGTGTGTGTGCGTGTTCCCTTTTCCCTTGTATATATATATAAGGTTTCTGTGTGTGTGTGTGTCCCCTATTCCCCTGTTTGTATATAAGGTTTCTGTGTGTGTGTGCCCCCCTTTACCTTGTATGTGTATAAGGTTCCTGTGTGTGTGTGTACCCTTTTCCCTTGTATGTATATAAGGTTTCTGTGTGTGTGTTTGTGTGTGTGTGTGTCCCCCTTTCCCTTGTATGTGTATAAGGTTTCTGTGTGTGTGTGTGTGTGTGTGTGTGTGTCCCCTTTTCCCTTGTATGTATATAAGGTTTCTGTGTGTGTGTGTGTGTGTGTGTGTGTGTGTGTGTGTGTGTGTGTGTGTGTGTGTGTGTGTGTGTGTCCCCTTTTCCAATGTATGTATAAAAGGTTTCTGTGTGTGTGTGTCCCTCCCCTATTCCGTTGTATGTATATAAGGTTTCTGTGTGTGTGTGTGTCCCCTATTCCGTTGTATGTGTACAAGGATTTTGTGTGTGTGTGTGTGTGTGTGTGTGTGTGTCCCCTATTCCACTGTATGTATATACGGTTTCTGTGTGTGTGTGTTCCCTATTCGCTTCTACGTATATAAGGTTTCTATGTGTGCGTGTTTATGTGAGTATTTGCGTGTTTGTGTGTGCGTGTGTGCGTGCGTGCGTGCGCGCGCGCGTGTGTGTGTGTGTGCGTGCTTGTTTGTGTGTGTGTGTGTTGTTTGCCTTTCTTCATGATATCGATGTTTATGAATATTCTGTGCATATTCTCTAACTGTTACGTAATTGTTTCTGTTATTTTACAATGTAAGTATTTGATGTTTTAAGTAATAAATATTGCATTTGTTTTGGTTTGTTTCTGTGTCACATTCCCCGTAAATGCATGCGACCTGCCCCATAGTGTTCCACTATATTGACGGTCGTAGTGTGAATCCAGACTATCCCAATCATTAAGTATTCATATATGCTTTCGTAATGGGTTCATATAATAACGCGTTAATATTGCATTGATATAATGCATTCATGGTGTAATATCAAACCCGTTTATGCGCTAGTGAAAATCCGGATTAGATTTGATTTTCTGCTTGACTCCCTCGTAAGGATCCATGTTAGAATTAGTCTTCAGCAACCCAAGGTTGTCTCCCCCGTGAATATCCAGGTTAAAATTGGTATTCTGCAATCTCTGCTTGTCTCCCTTGCGCAGATCCGGTTTAGAATTGGTTTTTATGCAGCCCATGCTTGTCGTAAGAGGCGACTAAAGGGATCATTTGGTCAGGCTCGCTGACTTGGTTCATGCATGTCACCGTATCTCATTTACGAAGAACGATGCTCATGATGTGGATCCCTTGCTTGCATGAACCTGGTCCAGACTCGATTATTTACAAGCCACCGTCATACAGCTGTACAATTGCTGAGTGCAGCGTTAAAACAACCCCAAACAAACCCTTTCATAAGACGTTGCTTTTGCACAGTAGTGTAACTACCCATGTGAACGAACCTGAAAACGAATGTTTTTATGTGTCAAAGCCAAGTTGAGATTATGATGAAAACATAGTTATTTTCGATATATGATTCATAAAGCCTGTTGAGCTTGTAAATTAATTGAGTCATCATTGAAAGAGAAAGAAAAATGTTTACTTCATATATGAGTTGCAGGGTTAACGTTCACGGCAAACCGCATTCACCCATGTGATCGTCGTTTTGCATTGGTCGCTGAGATCGAAAGATTGAGAGCTATGCCCCATTTTTAACATTTTTGTACAAACCATGTGTATAATAACATTCATTGTCAACTGGTCCCTTGGAGGAGACGTTGTACACTGTGAGCTTGTGTATGCCGAGCCGAGATGTCTGGCGAGGGATACACCAGACAACCAATCTATTATATGGTCTCTGGACACACATGAGCTCACACACAGGGTAGGTACATCACATCATATGACCCGAGGGGTCGGGTGACAACGATTTGTTTCATCGACATTCATTCAAACAGGTCCGGAGTATATATCCGCATTTTCACCGACTTAGCAAAGCCCGTAAGTAGTATATATTTAAGATGTATCCATCCTCACATCCTCATTTGATGACGTCACAGGTGCACCTACTAACCTCACGTGACTGATGACGTCACATAACCTTGACCTTGTGTGAGTGTGTGTGTGTGTGGGGGGGGGTGTGTGTGTGTGTGTGTGTGTGTGTGTTGTCATGCGATCAATGACCTCGTGTAACCTTGACCAATAACCTTGTATAACAGTTGTATCAACAAGCCATTTCCGGACAGTTGAAAGGAAAAACACTAGTATAAACACACGATTGTTTTGAAAGGAAACACTTAAATCAACGAGCGCGTATTTGAAACGTCTCCTGTTACTCAGATTATTTTTTATCAGTTGTATCAACAAGGCATTCCCGGACAGTTGAAAGGAAAAACACTTGTGTAAACACGAGGGTGTTTTGAAAGGAAATACTTAAATCAAAGAGTGCGTATTTGAAACGTCTCTAGTTACTGTTAGTCGAGTGAGTGAAGCTACGGATTATTTTTTATCAGTTGTATCAACAAGGCATTCCCGGACAGTTGAAAGAAAAAACACTTGTGTAAACACGAGGCTGTTTTGAAAGGAAATACTTAAATCAACGAGGGCGTGTTAGAAACGTCACCATTTACTGTTATTGGAATGAAGCTACAGATTATTTTTTTATCAGTTGTATCAACAAGGCATTCCCGGACAGTTGAAAGGAAAAACACTTGTGTAAGCACGAGGCTGTTTTGAAAGGAAATACTTAAATCAACGAGGGCGTGATAGAAACGTCTCCAGTTATTTGTATTCGAGTGAACCTGCAGATTATTTTTTATCAGCTGTATCAACAACACGTATCCGGACAGTTGAAAGGAAAAAAACAAAAAAACACTCGTGTAAACACGAGTCTGTTTTGAAAAGGGAACTACTCATATCAACAAGGCTGTCTCCAGTTAGTGTTTGAGAAAGGTCACATGTATATGAAAAAAAATATATGAATAAATGCAGGAGTTGGTGATAGTTTTTTTCATTTACCATGGAGGAGTCAGCAGTACACACATCCATGACTCGTTCCACCTCAACCGACTCATGGAAGCTCTTTGGGAAAAGAATACCCAAAACAGAAGCTGTCTTTTTTTCTCAAATCGTTATCATTTATATCGTAGTGATAACTTGCATCGTGAATTTGAGTCTAAACCAAACCAATTCCAACATGTGGACCGCATTGCTCAGTTCGTGTCTGGGTTACATTCTACCTAACCCAAAAATCAAATCTAAAAGGAGCGACGCTTAACCCGTACGTGTGATATCGATAAAGAAGCCAGTGGTTTTAATTTCATTAAAGCAGAACGTTTTAGACACACAGAACAAGTCACATATGTTTTTCCCCGACTGTTGAGATGGAGGACAGTGAACCTACGGATTTCACATGAGTGAAAGATAACATCTACGTCAACACTGTGATGGTGCAGTTCCCACGGAAGGGCCTTCCAAAACAGCTGAAAGGAAAAACACTTGCGTAACCATGATACTGTCTTGAAAGGAAATACTAGGCGTTTCCCGGACAGTTGAAAGGAAAAACACTTGTGTAAACACGAGATTGTTTTGAAAGGAAATACTTAAATCAAAGAGGGCGTATTTGTAACGTCTCTAGTTACTGTTATTCGAGTGAACTTACAGATTATATTTTAACAGCTGTATCAACAAGACGTATACGGACAGTTGAAAGGGGAAAAAAAACAACACTCGTGTAAGCACAAGACTGTTTTGAAAAGGGAACTGCTCATATTAACAACACCGTATCTGAAACTACTGTGACACTCCCATCAAGTAAATAACCCCTGTGAGAAGAAGAAAAAACAAAAACAAGAAAGACTATAAAGAACGTATATTTCAAGTCTGAACACATTCTATCTGATCCACGCCTAAACACCATCACCATCATCCTCAAATTATGGCAAAGTCTCTAAAGCGGACGTCAACAGAAGTTGATGATATCATCGTCACCAACAAGGTCTTTAAACCTGAAGTCGTTATTGTTGTAAAGGAAGAGCTTATGTCTAAGCTAGACGATAGTGGTGGTCTCCAGGAGTGTACAATCCGATGCAAAGTGAGTGATCTACCCAAAAACATATTGTTAGAGATATTGTCCTCTGAAACTTTCAAAATCCACGATGAAGATGTTTGCAAGACTATCCTATCGACTGTCTAGAAGAAAGGAGGTGATAACAGATTTGATGTTCTCCTGAACCATCAATACTTGGATGCCCTCACATGGTATTCACAGGACAGGGTACTTCCAAAAACAACAGGAAATTCAACATCCTGAAGTTCTTCAAATGCGTCGAAGACAGACGTATCTCTATGGGAGAACAGAGTCAAAGTCAGAGTGAGGTGAGAATTATTTTTCAATTATTTATGATAATGGACTGGTTTTATTCTACTCTTAAGTCAACACGCATTATCAATCACATCTGTTACTATACTAACATTTAAAAAGTATTTAATTTTCTGCATAGTCAATGTAGAATTATGTTTCTTTGTCAAGTTAGATCTACTATTATGGATGACAATGTCTATATTGCGAAATGGTGCAACGTTTCACTGTTCTCAACCAAAGGTGATATATAATATAATAATAATATGCATGCTAAACTATTTGATGGAATTTTAGAACTCTGCGTGCTATGAGCTTGGGCGTGGTTATCTGTGACCATGACAACTAAACACTACGGATGACCAGGTCAACCACTCATGCAAGTAACTTCTTTGATAGGCATTTAGAAGTTGGAGTACTAAGTAAGGATAAGAATTTATGGATGAACAATTGTAATAAAGAAGTTGTTCATCCATAAATTCTTATCCTTACTTCCACTCATGCAAGACCTAATTGTCTGCATACAATTAACAAGAAAGAATTAAATTGAAAGATAATAGGAATTTTTATTTTATATGTAGGTATAATATTTGACAAATATTTCATCGATGTAGGATTAAGTTTCATAGTTGTAGTTGATCTTGTGGACTACTGTTGAAAGCAATAACTACCTTTCAAATCGAACACTCGTGCATGGACAGGTTAGAAATTATTGATTGCCTAACTAGTTCACATGTCCATGATATCACAATTTCTCATCCATGAGTTAATACATGCATTGACGTATGTAGGTTAGTCACACAATCGTTTTATCACTGAGTAAATGAGCTAACTTAATGTGATTACATTAACAACCCTTAATGAGTTTGCTTAGTAACGCAGCAATTAACTTGTGATTCAGCCCATACAATACCAATCTAGGTACTTAGTTTCATAATATATTAGATCACAGAATAAATATTGTTTTAAAGAATGAGTGTTTGAACAATTATCTGTTGGTTCTGTTGTTGTTCTATACTGATTTAATGCATTGCTTACTTCTTTTTATTTTCAGTGACAAGTATCTACAGCTCAATAGAGAAAGAGGATTTCCCTGTGAACTTTCATGAAAAAACTTGCAGAAGTTAGCAGTAGAAGAGGCCTGTAATCATAGAACTGTGTATTCAATAGAGGACGATCCCACCCCCCCCCCCCCCCCCCCTTGAAAAAACTTACCATGTGTTACTATATAATCTTAGATCATGTACTTTACGTTGATAAGGGATATGACAGTGAAATGTATGTCATTGTTCGGTTTTTTTATTAAAGAACTATGTAATCTTCTTTGACCTGTTTGTTTTTTATGTCTTAAAACGGGGGGCACGGGGGACCCATTCGCTGTGCAGAGTTGCATCCCTTGGTCACGTCAGAAAAATGTGGGTTCGAATCCCGGTTCGCCCCGATTATGTTTCTAGGTTTGTCGGCACCATACCCTAGCTCGTAGGTTTCACCGAAGTGGTAAACGTCCGAGACCTGCATCACTTCGGGCTTTCCTCCCACATTAAGCTGACACGCCGCGATATAACTGGAATAGTGTTAAAAGTGGCGTTAAACCCAACTAACTCACTCACTCAATATTTCTTGAAACAAAAACCAGTCTATTGTCTCAAGTTGAATGTGAGTGAATGAACTGAGCAGGAGACTGGGAACCTTAGAGCTTATTTAGACAGCTTATATCGAAACTGAAACTTGTTTTTTGACAAATAAAACCTGTATGAAATTTCATATCAGGTGTTAAACGTGTTTTTTTAATAATCCAACTGGAGTAATCTTGAAAACTTACCTTAATTCAAATGAAAAAATCTGTTGCGAAACTCGGTAAGTTGGAGTGTTGTGACGCTTGAAATGATCTGCTCAACGACTTCCTTGAGATCACTAACATCCAACAGAGCGATATGGTTATATCCCGTGGTTTGAACAGATAGTGTTTTCATTTGTCTGTCGCAAATGAATAACGTGTCATCGATGGCGAGTGATAATTGGGCGTTGTATGCCATGGAGAAACGTTTCTGTTGGAAACAGTCAAATTCGGACAGGAAGTAGATGAAAATATCCTTCACTTGACGAGATACATTTAAGTCTAAAATCTGATTACTCAGACCTTGAGGATCATTCCCAATTTGAAACCTGAAATTCGATGTAGTATCATCAAAGATTAGTGTGAACACCATGATTCGCAAATTCCCTCTTTTGAAAGAAAATTCCCGAAATCTTATTTCAAATATACGCAAAACGTATTTTTATGCATGTGTCGAGAAGAAATGCACTTTGTCGCCACCCATCTCAAATATATGAGATGTACAGATGTAAAGTTTTGCTGGTCTCAAGTTCTAGGGATGTGGATGCAATGTCAAGATCATTTCGTCGGTAGGGAGCAACAATGAGCTTCAAATTCGCAACATTTCGGAAAACACATCAGACGTTTATTTACACGAACACATAGGTTTGAAACAGTATACCCAATATAGCTTAAAACACCCCAAAAAACAACCAACAAAAAAACAAAACAAAACATATGACATATACGCTGCAGTGCAATGTCTCCCGATATTCTATACGCTCTCGAAAGCTGCAGGCTTACCGTATTTCCTCTATTTGAAGCTCTGAACAGCTGAAGAAAAACTAAAAGCAAAAAAACAAACTATTACTTACAATAGAACTCGGTTCTCTAATACAGACCGGCTTCTGATATTGAGGAAAATACGGTAGTTGGCGAATGTCAAACATGTGGTGTATACATATGTACATACAATAGGCGTGGGACACTCAGCACACTCATTGCAGAGAGCGTATTAAATTTGTGATTTTAGGAACAGACAGCGCTTTCCTAAGCATTGCAAGAGTTGTTTTTCACAAAGAAAGTATAATATAACGTTTTCCCTCACTTATTCATCCTGTGATATAATCATGGCGTGCCCCCCTCTATCTCTCTCTCTGCGTGTGTGTGTGTGTGTGGTCGATTTTCAAGACGTTCATCAAAACTTGAACTTTTATTTTATTTAAATAGAGAGGCCACAGATATTTCAGCAAGAACGGTGTATGTGTGTGTGCGTGTGTTTATTTTCCAAAGGATCGTACTAGACTGGGGTTTGTAACCAGCATATTCATTCTCAGTTCAGAAACATTACTTCGTGAACTTGCGTCCTTGGAGTCAAATATGTTGTTGTTTATCATTTTTATTGTGTTTATTTTTTAAAATTTCATTAAGTTTGTTTTGAAATAATTTTTGATTTTATCTTAATACATTTTGTTTGAAAACATGGCTGAAAGGGAGATCATTTCTAAGTACGATTTGCTTGGTGTACCCCAAAAAGGAATTGATAAATTCAAAAATGATATGAGTTTCCGTGTCGATAACGATTTGATTCGACGAGTAATGGGAAGAGGACGTGGCTACTATTTAGAATGTGAACGTGTACTGGATAAATCAATGATCGCATCTGACTTTCGAACTAATGAAATTTGTAAATATCTTATAGACAGTAACGAAGGAACCAATCGAATTATTAATCAAAATTCAAAGAAACCCGTGGCGATTGTTCCTCCATTTAATAATATATCTATAGAAGAAAATTCAAGACTACCTCGACAATAATGTGATGTATTTTTTTATTTGTCTTTCTTTCAAGACGGGAAACACCAAGTAGATCATACTTGAAAGCTTACAAATTGTCATTTAAGTAATCTTTTTTTCGTCGACAAGCATTTTGGTTTTCACTCTTTTATTTTTAATTGAAAGTTTTAGACATATTTAAATAAACAACATCAGCAGCAACCGACAGTTATAGAACATTATGGGAAAGATATGATGGATCCAGGGACTTAAAAGTGTCACATCAGATATGGAGATATTATATGTTGAGTAAACTTACATCAACGCAATTCTTATACATTTATGTCACTAAAATCTGATTCAATAATCTTCTTTTTTAAATTTTAGTTATTGAAAGCATCAAACATTAGAAAAGAATACCATTACAAATACAACTGTAATTAAATCTTCATTTTAAATAGCGGTAAGGGGAATAGTTTTATCAACAGATCATCGCTCACACTGCGGCACAGTTGTGAGTCAGCATAACACCGCTTCTTACAGGCATCAGAAATCAGTACAGAACGGACTAATGCAACTAATCGGAGGGTGCGCTTTACATATTGTATTGCATAATTATATAGATATGCTACTGCACCTGCGACAGTGAGTTGCATGACAATATATATCTATTTATACACCAAAGCGACCGTATCGCTAGCTCTCCGTTGGGCTTCGATGAAAGCACGTGGAGCCGCACAACCGAGTAAACAAAGGCCGTATTACCCTCACTATAAGACGCCTAGCATTAATTTCAGGGGTGTTTGCTGGAAACCTCGCCTCTCTGCGTTGTAACAAAATCAAGTGGGAAACATGATATTCGGTGGGGGAATACAGCGTTTTGCATGAGAAATTAAATTCGGAGAGAGGATGTCTTCCCAAGTATGTGTCTATTATGCTTCATTCAGAGTATTTGTAATTACTGGAGAAACCAGTGAACGACTATTTCACGAGTTTGAATTCGAGCATTTTACTTCAAACACATTTGACCCTTGACCATACTTACAGTATGAGCTAGTGTATATATTCGTATTCCTTTGCAGTTATAAGAATAATTTTCATTAATTGTTATGTTTATGTCTAATATCTTCCAAAATAGATGTAGAAGTCAGAAGATCATCTCAGCAACGTGTGCACGATTTTCATATGTACCTTTCCGTAGTTTAGTTATCGAATAGCACTTGATTAACATCCGTACATACTATTTGGGATTTATTAAATACATCCATTTTGATCTTGAACGAAAATACTAATGCGAGTTCTAATTTAAATAATCCATGCTAAGTGACATACATTGTATTTTACCAAATCAAGAGTTTATTGATACCAATTATTGTATATTTTTTCTATTATTTCACCATGTCACATCGAAGTGTTCATCACCTTTAACTCACAACCTCTTGCAGCAAATATCACAAGGTTTTATCGACCGTTTTGTATCAGGTTTTGGTATATGTTAAAAAACAAAACAAAATGGCAATACATTCGCATCAAGAATATTTATTCGATGCATGAATACAAACGTGATTAAACAATGATATTTAACCCTAAACAGTTTTACAAAGATTCCAATTTTCTAAAGTCTCCTCCAGGCAGTCTCCTCCAGGCACGCCAAGCACAGATTTGCGTTTTATGTACAGTCTTTTCACACGCTTGTTTTCTGGGTTTCTATGGTGATTTCTCCTCACAAGATGCTTCTTCGGTACACCTAAACTGAGTAGCAATTTGCGAAACTCCTTGTAACCCGTTGGTCTTTTTGACTCGGAAGAAGGGTCTAGAGTGTAATAACGAATCAGCTTCGTGAGGTTTGAATCTTTTAACACGTTTCCGTTTGGCAACACAATTTCCAGATTACCCGTCACTGTTAAGTGACCCGTGACAATTTTATGTTTGAGAAATAGAAACAGAGACATTAGTTTTCCTATAGTTCTTTTAGAACTAATGTTTTTGAGAAGATGATCGGGAACTCGCAACAAACAGTCATTGTTGTTTACGGGTTGGTTTTCATCTCGACCATCCCTCGTCGATGTGTTGTCGTCCTCCGATTCATTCGCTGTCTGAGGAGGTGCCGGTGTCCGATGATTTTGATTCGCTATCGGATTGGCTGTCATCATCATCATCATCTTCTTCTTCTTCTTCTGTTCTTCTTCCTGTTCGGACATCAGTCTCTGGTAGGTATCCCTTGTCAGACGAATCATCGGCTTGCTCATCGTGAAGGGTTGAGAGGTAGGTTCGATAGGATCTTATGCAAATGGGTAGAATCGAATGATGCGTGATTAACAACTCCCGTTTCACGCGTCGTCCCATCGTCTTGCTGGCCAAGATACGAATGTACTTCTTGTGTCGCGACAGTCGCATTTTATCCCCATCCGGTAAGTGTATGTTTCCTCTCAGAATGTTAAATATCAGAGTTATCACTGCCATAAACTGGTCGCCCGACGAGTGTTTCAACAAAGCTTTTCTTTGTCCGGCATTAGCTTGGTTCAACATCAGAAGAAAAGTCACGTGTTTTTCTAGTAGCTGACTCATGTTGAGATGGTCGCTCACAAATGTTCCAGCGTGCGTTGACCGATGTCGTTTTATAGCATTTTTGTTTGGTCTTACCTTTCTTGTTGACTTTGGGGCTCGTCCACCATGTGGATATAGCTTCAGTGAGGAGAGAGTCGGAAATGTTCGGTCATCGGATCATCTTCTGGTATCCAACGATGAACGCGTAGCTTGCACTTGAAACAGTAGGCTTTATCAGATTGCCCAGTGTATATAAATCCGGCCTTAGCCATGGATGTTGGTGACTGCTTCATCTGCAGTGGCCACTTGTCAAAAGTCTTTAGTCTGTCACTAAACTTTTGTCCACACACCTCAGTACAGAGGTCTGCTTTGGCGCAGTCTGGAACTACGTCGTCAAATCTTCCACATACATCCATAATGACGACGACAACGACGAGAAAGGTCTGCTCGCTTCGAGGGTTGAAAGTGAAATGTTGGAACTCCGGTGCAAAATCACCTTTTTTTTGTTGTTTAGTAACATCACTGGGGCAAGTACACCGTACACACTTCATCGGGAAATATTCCAGTGCGCCAACTACCATACTGCAGATTAGCATAAGGCGAAACATCCAAAACGAGATACCCATATTTTTCCCCCCCAACGGCATCTTGAAAGGATTCCGCAAAATATTTTGCCTGTCCCGGAAATATTTGCGATGCCAAAATTTGGTATTCGTGCGCTGAACGCGGGTTGGATAGCAGAACGAAGTAATGGGTGTTCAGAGACATGGTTCTGTTGCATTCTCCTTTGGGATAGGCGGATTGTTGTATGTTGATGACGGAAATCCCCAGATGATGCGATAGCGTGGTGTAAAGATGTAAAAACAACTGATTTTTGCAAACTTGCTGCATGAAGTCATCTGTCACGAGAAGACATCGTTTGCCCGACTCTGACGAATAAGATTTTAGCTGCTCTTCTGTAGGTAGTGAATCTTGAAATCAAATATTTGGAATGGTTCTTTCCATGTCATTGTAGACATCTTGCCAGACGGCGTAACAGTAAATAATCAGGTTGGGCGGCGGATCAAACGTGGTATCGGCTTGTTTTAAGAGTCGAGCGGTCCAAAACGTTTTTCCGCTCGAAGTTCCACCTAACACTGATATGGTAGCTGGTGTGTGAAAAGGTATCAGGCACTTCTTTTCTTCCATGTTATCTCTACCGCTGTAGACCTCAGAACTGATCTGAATGACTACCGGTCAAAGTTATTTATACACAACAAAGATAGGATTGGAATTGAACTACTTTTTATTTTTTTTATTTCTTTTACAAGCACAGTAATATTTTTACAAATGA
The DNA here is from genome assembly GCF_022045235.1 of Haliotis cracherodii. Lineage (NCBI taxonomy): Eukaryota > Metazoa > Mollusca > Gastropoda > Lepetellida > Haliotidae > Haliotis > Haliotis cracherodii. The sequence continues at coordinate 40,916,508 of NW_027266265.1, forward strand.
AGCTAGTGACAAAGGCGTCATTCCATTGTAATTCATTGACATCAAACTGATGGACAATCTGGTTCAATCTTAAATGATCTTTAAATATACACAGTAAGAAATACAAGCAGTAAAACCCACACCCCTTGGAATCTGTAGATTGTAACTGTTGAATATTGCGAGTGTAAGAACCGACGTAGGACTTTAAATAACGATCGAATACAACGTCAACTGGTTCTGCCAAACTGTCAAACAGTTATGCTCTGTTGTTTCCTCGGAGATACACAGCAATCCAGTGGCGACCTCTGTTTTGTCTAACATCTGTATTGACGATGAGACCGACTCCCTTTTTTCAGCAAAGAAGGGGGGAGCACGGGTAAAGTATCTTTTGCATAAACGCCTAACACGTGTCTCTGTAAGCTCGAGTCGCACTGTATGGCGCACATCAACTGAGAAGCCTTCATCGCCTCGCTAACTTGACGAACACGTTGCGGGCTTGGTCGATTTCGATGAGGGAATTCCTCTGAGTCAAGACGACGCAACTGAGAGGATTGATCAGTGCCGATTTAAATTCCAGTTCCAGCCTGATGGTGCCCGATTTCACCAGGTTCAGGTACTCCGAATCTTTGCACATCTTGTCCAGGTCGAAGACGAACAAGGCGCTCCCCAAGAGAAAGTCGCTTCTGGTGATGGCATTTCCTTCGTCCTTCTTCCAGAGATCCATGCCATCGAGCATGTTGATGTAAGACTCGACATCGTCCGCCTCCGTGGGTTGACTCGGCACACTGACGCCGTCGACGTACAGGGTCACTTTTTTAAGCATGGAGGACTTGAAATTAAAGGGGTTTCCGGTATACGACCCGTTCAAACTGGCGCTCTCCACCAGTCCCACGATGTATCTGTTGGCCACCGGGTTGGACACGTTGTCGATGGAGTGCGTCTGCTGGCTGGTGGGGATGCTGGTGACCTTGACCTCGGTTTTGGTGTACGGGTAGAGGGCGTTGGACTTTACGAAGAGTTCGTTGTGAGCCAAGATCAGGGCTGGGTTGACTTTGACTTTGCACACCTGCAGGTAGGCGTCCAAGATCTGAACTTTGAATTCGTGCTCGGTCACTTTGCTCATCAAGCAGAATTTAGGATCCGATCTGTACATCTTCAATGTCAGGTCTACCTCGTTCAGCAGGTACCGGTTAACGTCGAAGATATCTTCGTAGATGGGTCCCGACATGGTCAGTACTTTGCTGTCCGCTATGTAGGAGGCTCTCGACAACATTCCGCCGTTGATAGATCCGGTGACGTTGCTGCTCTCCAGGTCAGAGTTTTGTTCGGCTACGTCCTTGTAGAACAGCTGCGTGGTCAACTGAGTGCTCTTGGCCTCGTGTCCATACTCCAACAGGGTCTTCATCATACTTTTGTAAGCGTAATGGTTGTTGGTGGAAGACACCAGCTGATTCTGCAGGTAGACCCTCACTTGTGAAAAAAGCGACTGCAAAAACAGATTCACTGGGGCCACATTTTCATCTTCTGCCAAAGCCGTACCGTCCGTTTGAGTGACTTCGACTTTGAGGTGCAGACGGGTGCGCTTCAGATCTACGTAGTCGCTTCCGGAATTGGACACGTGAAATTCCAAAGGCGTGGAATCGTTGATTTGGCTCAAAGGGCGCACGTTGACGAAGTAATTTTCTGAACGCTAGTCTGATAAGGGGGTAGAGTGAAGAGTGAAGAGGTTTCTGGCACCAGCTCTTCGAGTTCTTTATCGTTCAACAGAGCCATGATTACTTTTAACTAAAGATATCGTCTTCTTTCACCGGGGTACACTTGAGCACTTTCGCCGTCTTGGAAGGTGTGGCGTTGATGTTGTCAGTTCGACGAATTTTCTTCGTAGTGACGCATTTGACTCCTGCCTTTCGTTTTAAAGCCTTCACCCTTTTGTCTTGAGCCTCTGCCCTTTCAACCTCGCTCTGGGATTCCGAAGTCATTTGAACGACCATCTTAGATGCATCTGACGGTTGTGCTGTTTGTGCTGCTGCTGCTGCTGCTGTCGGTCGATGGGGTTGGATCACCATCCTTTGTAATTTCCCGTTGACTAGTCTAGGCGACCTCTTTTTGTCAAAGTAATGTTTAAACTTGGCGTAGTCGGGAAAGTACAGCGGACGGGAAGACGAATCCATGGTCACAATACTACTACTACTCCACAAAAGGATAACGTCTCAAATGAAGTGTGGCGTAGGTCTCCTCCGAGGCATTGAGGTATTTTCCGACTTTAAATACAACTCGATATTGTCGGTTTCTTTCAATTTGATACGAATGTTAAATTCGGTACCAACAGTGTACGTAGGTCCCTGTCTCAGATCGATGCGTCTCAATAAGGCCAGTTGAGTTTCCCCCACCAACGAACTGTCGCCTAAGTTGCATAACACGTCCACGTAGGGGTCGCCACCGGCGATTTTTGTCAGATTCAGCTTTCCAAAATTGAGCTCGACCAAAGACACTGTCCAGAATCCGTCGAAGGTTAACCTTTGATTTAATTTGACGCGGAAGTGATAAGGTGAATTCTCCGGAAAGGCTGTCGTTTTGGAATCTGTGCTTTTCAGAAAGATGTACTTTTCCATTGCGTCTTTTTTTTTTTAAGAGGTCTTTCAGTTCGCTCTCTTCTACGTAGGAATCAAAAGACGAAGGCCAGCCGAGCCAACGTACGAGAGCGTAGGTTTTCCCTTTCACTTTTTTCTCTTCAGAATTTTCTCCACCTGCCACAAGACATCCGCAGCTTTGTCGACCTTCTGCAGTTCGCTCACGTAAAAGCTGCCTTCCAGGGGTTCGTCGTGAAAATCTTTCAGCTTGTACTGAGGGAAGGTTTGTTTCTTGTAACGTTGGGCCACTTTAAACAGTTCTTCTGTCCACTTGAGATCGAGTTCCTTGCTGAAAGGTTTCCTGAGGTATGAGATGCGAACCAGGTCGCCCAATTTAAATAAGTATTTCTTGATGACGGGTTTGACTTTTCTCAGAGGTTCCAGAGAGACGTGATTCCACACTTTCACTTCGTTGGTTTTATCGACATCTGCCGGAGAGAGACGGGGTAGAGACGAATGTAGGGTATGATTATAATTGGATACTAAATCCGCCAGAACGTCCAGATAATGTTTGGTGTTATTGTGGGTCATGTATCTGGTGATCAGCGATTTCAGTGTTCTGTTGAAACGTTCCACATAATTACTTTTGATGTTTTCGTTGCAAGCTATGGTGAGTTTTATCTTTTGTTTTTGTAAAAACATCTTGAACGCGCCCTTAAATTCACTTCCACCATCTACTCTCACTTTCTCGGGATGTCGCTGCTCGAGGATTTGTTTGAAAGCTTTCAAGATGGTTTCTGGTTTCTTATCGTTTAACGGAAGGGCGAATGCAAAGCGGCTCAATATGTCGATGGCCACCAGCAAGTATCTCACACCATCGTTCCACTTAGTAAACCTAGACAGGTCGGCCAAATCCACGTCAAACATTTCGTGGATAGAATTCACTCTGACTTTCATTCGTTTGAAACGGTATCTGACGGGTTTGTGTAAACTGTAAGCATCTTGATTGTTGACAAACCGTCTGACACCCATCGTTGGAACTTTATAACTGACCTTTTAACACCTTTTTGAGTTTACTCGGACCCTAAAACGCACCCGGATTTCTGGGAGTGAAATAATAATCTTCCAGTACTTTGTCAGAAGTTATCTCTCTCGAGCTCATCGTGTAATGATAGACTATAATAGATGATGTTTCGTTTTATATCATTGTCATCTATGCGTGTCTGAAGATGAAATACAAAACAAAACAAATTTTCAACATTGATTTTTATTTTCAATATCATAATTAAAATAAACAAACAAACTAACATAACGCTCTAGAAAACATCTCACCATTCAGCTGTCAAAAGGTTATTTTTCTAAAAATGTACATTCACATTCTTTTGTCTAACTTTAACATTTTCTCGACGCGTTCTTTCAATCCCTCCTTCCATTGAGACGTTTTAAATTGAGAGTCACGATAGTCCTTGCATCGATACGGGACCAAGTTAAAGTCCCTCACATCTCGAAAACTCGGGTCTTCTAGCAGCAGTTTTCTCTTGCTTTCGTGCACCTCTCCATCGTCTACGTTGGATAATGTCATGTTAAAGTATTTCTCCACCAGTTGTTGTTCAGACATGTTGCAGGTGTGGTCCCGTTCACCTTCCGCATCGAACATGCACCCGAAACACAGTTCACGAGACAGTCGTTTGATTATCTTGGTGACTTGAATACAGTAGAATAAAGTCAACAGGTTTTCCACGAGTTTCATCTTCTCTGCCATAGCGACCTCGTCCGCGGACAGTGCCCAGCGAGATTTCTTGATGATGACTCGCTTCGTGACGTTGAATTCGTCTTCAAACTTGCGCTTGGCATCCTTCACGCATTCGTCTCGACTTGGAAACCATTCGTGAGATTGACGAATGACTGCATCGTTTAGGATGTGCGGCATTTTCACGACCTGCTTCCAGCAATAGAAAGTAGATTTGTCTTTTCTTCCCACTCTGTTTAAAGATAGAATGAATGACTTTAGAATTTCTGTGACAGCTCTTTGTTATTTATTTATTTATTTTTTCTTTAAAAACCAAAAAGTGACAAATACCAGCATTAACAAATTAAAAGGCAATAGCTATGTCGAGTGAATACTAAAACTATGATTAACAACTTAAAAGACATTAACTAATTGTAAATTGTAAATCAAAATGGAGTGAACACTAACCTTGGTGCCATGATACAGTAACCGTGTTTTTTCTGACACAACTCGAGTCTCTGAAGGTACAGGATGAAATGCGTGTGATTTAAGCGCAATGACGAGCATGACACTATTCTATTATTTCAAATTCATTGGTTGGTTGGTTAGTTTGTTGATCACGTGTTCATGAAAACCTTTGATGATTGGATCTACATGAAAAAAACATTTCATTGGTTGTTGAGTGGGTGTTTATGTAGTATATTTATGGGTTGAATTCTATTCAAACTCTCTCTCTGATAACCATTCTGTTATCTCTTGTTCATAATACATTCAACAAAGAAAGACAAACACGCATGAAAAGAACACATTATTCTGTTATTCTAACTTTTATTCACACTGAGTAACAGACATATTATTTATTTACATTATATCAATTGAATTCACTGACTATGCATTATTTCATCAGTTTATGATACGTAAATGCATACTTTCATGATCTCATCATATGATCTCAATCAATTTGGCCTCCAATCGTTCCTTCCTACTGGAAATTAAAAAATGTCTGCTCAAGTCATCAACATTCTCATAAGGCAGGTTTTGAATGTCCAGGAAGTCAACTCCAGAAGAATTCTTTTGTGTCCTCGCCTCTTCGAGGATGTTGCCATGGGACACAGCTTCTAAAGCATCGTCAAAGTACATCATCACACGTTCATCCGGCTCCATCATCAAACACTGATGATGCCGTTGCGATGGGTGATTTATCTCACACCCATAACAATTACTATTGCACAATTCATTGACTTTGACACACAGGCGGTCCAAGTAAAGCTTTTCAATGACCATTTCAAATTGTTCTCTGTTTGATCGAAGATTATGATTTGGTTCGGGAATACTCACTTCCCGGACGCTAATAGTAAAAGGTCCTGTTAATATATCCGCTGATATGCTATTCCGTTGACGATGAGTTCTCAGGGTTCTCTCCAGAGATCGACATCCAGAAAGATATGCAGCAAGGAGAGATCGTCTTGATTGTGCCCCATCTCGGATAAGTTCTCCTCTTCCCCCTCTCACCCTGTAGTGGTAGATAGTTGCTCGTCCACTCATCCTGTTTATAGAAAACACATTTTTAAAAAAAAATTTAAACTTTATATCCTGCACATTTATTTTTCAAACATATTATGTTACTCTCAATCATATTTCTAGTGTTTTATTTTATTTGTTTGTTTTTTTTGTGTGTTTTTTTTCATTTGATAAAATCTATTTTCAGTTTTATGTCAAACCCATTTTTTGATGTGTTGATATCAAACCTATTTTGTTTCTGTCTTTTTTTTTAGCTTTAATTACTAACTGTTTTTTAAAAATTTATTTCACAACATATTTTTCCAAAAGTATTTTTAAAAACAACAAAAAATGAAATGTGTTTACTACCTTTCACGTGTCGAGGAACACTGCAGAGGTTTCATTATTCCGTGGCTGTGGTCATTGTTTGCTAGACGATCTCATTTTTTTTATTTTCTTGGAATGGGGAATGTTAGTTACAAAGTTTAAATAGGGTTGAATCCATAGGGTCGAGATTCGATGCCATCTGCCAGCAAGTATCGCTAATCATCTTGAGGAGTTAAACCCAATTTGGTCACTTTGACTGTCAAGAGTGTGTTATGAATGGATCGAATTTTATGAAATGTTGCCATGTTTTGTTGGTGTTTAAAAAGACAATCTTTAAACATCCGTTGACGGAGATGGTTTCGGACAAAAGCTTTCTGCACACCTTTAGCAGTGCGTTTCTCTACCCTTTCACCGGGAGTTTTGTCAAAAATAAAACTATAGTTTTTGGGACGAAATCCGCCAAACTCTCTGATGGTTGTGCCACCCACTTCATCTTTCATCAAACCGATGACTTTGTGTCTTTCCATGGAATGAAGTGGGTGGTCTACGGGATAGTTTGAGGTGTCAAAGAGGTGGGTGTTAGCTGACATAAAGTCTTGAGGATCGCGGACAGGAGTACCCACGGGGGACCAGATTTGATAAAACAAGCTATCCGTGTCTGTCATGAGGACCCTGACATTGTCACTATCGTATTCCTTCAACATGACATTGTAGTGAAAGTCATAAAGAAGTCTTTTTGCGTGTTCCAAAATGGTGAGGCCCACGGCGACGGGTTGGTTCAAAGTCACAGACACCTTTTCCATGCTTACCACGACCACATTTTCCGAAAAGATGTTTACACTTTTGAAATTGGGTTTTGATGAAAACCTTCGCAGTCCTCCTCGGTCGCAATTAATTCAATTTGTTTGTAATTTCTTACATTTTGCAACTGTTTCCCATACACGGCATTTGAGAACAGTTTAAACAAATCTTTCGAAAAGTCATCCGTGGCTTCTTTTCGTTTCTGAGTGTTAAAGTCAATGTAGGGCTTCATCCATTTGGATTGAGTAAATTTCAAAACTTTGTGTACTTTTTTCAGTTTCAACCCCAATTGTAAATATTGCTGCAAAGTAGCAAAGTAAATGATATAATTTTCTTTGTCTTTCAATGTGCCAAAAAGTTTGGTTCCTGTGGCTTTCACCCCTTTGATACCAAGCTCTGCGAGCAATTCTCTATGATAGGGGGACATATCTTCAAAGGGAATGGTTTCTTTGGTGGGAGCGAGGGGCAGAGACTGATGGACAGAATGAAGGTGACGTTGATATTCCAAATCACACTCTACAATGTAACCCACGCTACCTTCGGGGTCGACTTGCAACCAATCAATAGACTCTATTTCTGTTTCGTCTACCCAGTCAAAATGACCTTGAGGTAAAGGACAACTCATGGCTGCACCATACAAATTGTTAATGTCAAAGTACATCAGGTGAGATTCGGGTTTGGAGGGGTCGAAATCGGACATGTGTTTGTTATTGGCTTGAGCGTGGCGATGATTGATACCCGCCACGCCTCCTCTCACTGCGTTTGAGACAAAGTTGTACATATCGGGATAGGTCATAAGATCTAAGCTCACCCCAATCATCAAAAGACAAGCATCCATGGACATCCCCGGGAGAGTAAAGTACTCACACGGGTCCAATCTGTAGTAGCTCAGACACATGTCACGGAATGCTTCAAACACATCGGTCAAAATCAAAGTGTCTACGGCAACGTACAATTCCATGAACTGTCTCACCGATGTAATTTTGAAAGTCTCCCAAATGTGACGGGCGAAGGCATAGTCTCGTTCAGAAATGGAGTCTTCCGATAAGGAAGAATTAAAGTCGTCACGACTCGGAAAGTCTGTTCGATCTAATTTTTCGAAACTGTCCACATACTCATAAAAGTAGGGTAACTTTCGAGTCAGCAAATCCACATGTTCGGAAAATTTCTTTGCCAAAAAGACAAATTCTTCTTCTCCTTTGCTTCTCAAATTGTTGGCCGAATTTTGTAAGCTGGTGTTTAAAAATTTGAAACTGTCCAAGAAACGAAGTTGATCTATTTGAAACATGATGAAGTGTTCCGAATTTTGACCTATGCACGTCAACTTTCGATCGGCAAAAAGTTCTGCTGCTTGAAGAATCAAATGATTGTCATACCTCGAAGCATTGTGACAAATGACATTAACAAATTTGGCTTCGTTGTAGTTGACGTTGCAGTAATTGTGACATAGACCCCTGACTCGACCCGTCAAATGATCGTGATCGATGTGTCGCTCATTCTGCTGTACTTTCTGCCCGCAAAGATAGCAATGGGTTTCCAAAACTAAAGCTAACTTTTCATCATCTGTTAATGTCATAGGCACGGGATGATTTAAGATGTCCATGATTTGATCGTAATCCTCCAAAAGGTGCGTCAAGAAATGCTCTGAAGCCCGTTCCCCGCTATAGGTTCTCAATTGAAATGTGTACATGTCGGGTTCCCGACATACAATTTGATAACTGTAACCACAAGGAATGTGCTCATGGACGTGTTGGTGACTTCCTCTCCTCCCCGATGTCTCATTATGTTCTAAAGACGACAACACGGATTCAAAATCGCAGTAGATCACGAAGGGGACTTTGACTGTTTTGGCATAGTGGCCCAACCCAAATGTTCGAAAAGCTTTGTTTGGTTCAGGCATTTTAATTAACAAATGAATTTGTTGTTACTATCTCCAGTTTTTCTGATCAAAGCTGGCAAACTTGAGATCAGAACATAATGAGACAGCGGGGGTTCGTCTTCCTCCTCTACTTCTTGAGTTAATAGGAGGAGATCGATGTGACGCTCTTTGGGTACTTCGGAAGTTACTGAACTGATTCGTAAAGGAAAGATGACATGCTGTTGGTTCTCATCTTCGTCAAAACCATAGACGTTGATACTTACATTGTTCGTTTTTTTCAAATTTTGAAATATGACTGAGGCTCATAGGAAATTCACACCCTCTCAAATCTAACTCGTGTAGTTTGTCCTTGTAGTGACTCACTTGTTCTCTGACCAGTTGAGACTGAACGGGGAACAGATGAGCCAAAACGCAATAGGCAAAACAGAGGTTGTCGTCCACATTTTTAATGTCTAACAGGCAGCGCTTTTTCTCTAACGAAGGGGGGGGGAGGGGAAGATATGAACTTCCGCAAAAGGGTTGAAATTTAACTACGGATAATTTCACGCTCAACACAGTTTCAAAGTTTAAGTTTGAACTATCTCCTTCGTAATTGTCCATTAGTTTCATTATTGTATTTATGACTTCAGTGTACAGCCCATCCAAATCATCAGCTTGGGTGGCTGGAGACATTTTGGTTCTAAAGTAAGGCTCACTAAATGTAGTCAGACCATCAGAGTTTGTTTTGCTGAATCTAAATTGGGTACAAAGTCCCCACTTGATACTATGTTTTGTTTCAATTTCTGTTTTCAAGTGATGAATCATGTCAGGTTGAATTTTCACAAAATAATAGTAGGGATCATTTCCCTCTTGGCCCTGAGGAATAAAATCAAATTCCCTGACATTTTCATTTATTGCTTGTCTGGAACATGACTGTTGATTATCTACATTAGTTTTCCTACGTTTAGCTGCCGCCCCTCCACCACTTTGTTGATTTGAATGGGTTTGTCTCCTGTGTTTAGTGAGATCTTTCACAGATGGGAAAGTGGTCGAACATGTATGACAAGTAAAAGTAAAGGTAGAAGTAGAAATAGATGGTTGTGGATCTTTGTGTTGACTTTTTATGTGTCTTTGTAAGTTGTCACTACGGTTGAATGATTTGGAACATATTTGACAATCAAAATGTTTGGAAGCAGGGCCACAATTTCTCTGATGTCTAACAATGTTCTGTTTGTTGCTGTAGGAATTTTGACAAAACTCACATGTATACACAGGTGTTGTAAATGGGATAGACATTATTTTGTTTTTACATAAAGTCTAGCAAACAATGTTCTTGGAATACTTTTTATCTTTCTGAAATAAATAATAAAAAATAAATAAAAATAGATTGGTATGTCTGTGTAGACTAATGAAGACAACATGATGATTTCACAATTATAATACATCCTCAGATAATGTTTTTACAAAAAATTGAAACAATGATATGAAATACTTGTAATAACATAAAACGTATTATGAAAATACATTTTAAAAAAGATATGGTCTATTAATAAAAAAAATTAAACTCTTACCTTCACACAGAAAATATATCTCTCCCAAATTGAGACCAAAAAGTCCTGTGGTATGGAGAATAAGCACAATGTTCATTCATGAACCAAGAGAGACCAAATGCAGTATATTAGGTCACAACACTGTTATTTATAGGGTAAAAAACCCAGGTGTATTCAAATTACAGTAGGGCTCGAGTAACGGTAACTAGAGACGGTCTCAGAAACGCACTTGTTTTTAAGTATTTCCTTTCACAACAGTTGTGTTTACACAAGTGTTTCCTTTCAACTGTGCTGGGGAGGGAATCAGTCATCCATCTCAACAGCAGGGAAAATAATATTTAACTTGTTCTGTGTGTCTAAAACGTTCTGCATTAATGAAATTAAAACCACTGGCTTGTTTATCGATATGACACATGTGGGTTAAGGGTGGCTCTTTTTTAGATTTGATTTTTGGGTTAGGTAGTATGTGAACTGAGCAATTCGGTCCACATGTTGGAATTGGTTTGGTTTAGACTCAAATTCACGATGCAAGTTATCACTACGATATAAATGATAACGATTTGAGAAAAAAAGACAGCTTCTGTTTTGGGTATTCTTTTCCCAAAGAGCTTCCATGAGTCGGTTGAGGTGGAACGAGTCATGGATGTGTGTAAATGAAAAAAACTATCACCATTTATTCATATATTTTTTTTCATATACATGTGACCTTTCTCAAACACTAACTGGAGACGGCCTTGTTGATATGAGTAGTTCCCTTTTCATAACAGACTCGTGTTTACACGAGTGTTTTTTTTTTTCCTTTCAACTGTCCGGATACGTCTTGTTGATACAGCTGATAAAAACTAATCTGCAGGTTCACTCCAATAATAGTAAATGGTGACGTTTCTAACACGCCCTCGTTGATTTAAGTATTTCCTTTCAAAACAGCCTCGTGTTTACACAAGTGTTTTTCCTTTCAACTGTCCGGGAATGCCTTGTTGATACAACTGATAAAAAATAATCTGAGTAACTGGAGACGTTTCAAATACGCGCTCGTTGATTTAAGTGATTCCTTTCAAAACAATCGTGTGTTTATACAAGTGTTTTTCCTTTCAACTGTCCGGAAATGGCTTCTTGATACAACTGTTATACAAGGTTATTGGTCAAGGTTACACGAGGTCATTAATCGCATGACAACCCCCCCCCCCCCCCCCCCCATCAACCAAGTCAGCGAGCCGGACCACCCGATCCCGTTAGTCGCCCAAGCATAGTCGCCTTTTACGGCAAACATCGGTTGCTGAAGACCTATTCTACCCCGTATCTTAAAGGGGTAACATTGTATTTAGAGGTCAGCAGAGTAACATATGTATTTTTCATTATGTTCGTTGCGACTATTTCACATGTGTTACAATTATTCCACTGAAATTAGCAAGTTTCTTTAAACCACATATTCTATGGGATTGCAGCAAGCAAAGCATTTTTTGGCTGTGGAGAAGAAGAAGAAGATTTTATTAACGTCTCAATTGTATACCACATTTTTGTTAAAACAAATTAAAAATATAGTTACATTAAAGTTGTATACAACCAATCGCACATCCATTTATGAGAGACGGTACATTGTAAACAGACATGTAGTAAAAATAAGCAAAAGCTAAATATTAAAATATACATACATTAATATACAATAAAATGTTTAAGACTCAATGATATAAGATATTTCTCCGGGTATACAAAATGTCATGGCAGGTTCTGGCACAGTAAAAGGTGAAGTCATCAGTTGATATAATCCTAATATATTTATCTTGCTCTGTCAAAGAAGTAAAATCTATCCATAAACTATTGCACTTGTTGATGAGGCTAAAACATATATCGTCGTAAAGGGGACAGAATTAAAGGACATGCTTCTCATCTTCTATGACATTTTTGCAGTTAAAACACAGCCGCATCTCTCTGGGTATGTTCTCGTATCTGCCCGTTTCGATCCGCAGAGGGGCCACGACCAGTCTAAACTTTGCTAGTGCATTTCTGTGTTTGCGTGGGATAGGTCGACTGACATAGCTTTCTTGTCCATATTCACTCTTAAATTGTTTGTGGATTAGCGGTCAAAAGCGACAGGCAAGCAAACCCCAGGAGCTGAGATCGTATCCCTCTTGTGACGGGATTGTCATCCCCGTGACCAGAGTGTTTACAGGTCTTTACGTTGTTGTCACTACATGCACCCCTCATGGTTTATTCTCCCTGCAGTGTTTTATTATACGATAAACAACTCCCACTCGTCGTTTATTTCTTAAATACATGTAACCTACGTGTTTCTGTGTTGTGCCTGTGTAAGCGTGTACATTCTTAAGTTATAGACATATCATTTCATACTTATGAAGTCTATTATGAGATTACTACTACTAATGCATCAAATAATTTGATAGAACCAATATAAAATATCAATGTTGAGAACTGAAAGACAAAAACACGTCCCATTTTAATTCTGGAAACCCAATAGTCCAGAAACTCTACGGTCTTTACCCAGTCTCGGTCTAAGGTACTTACAAAATTAAACATGCTGTTTCCATGGGAACATGCCAAGGAAGAAAAAATAAATTGTTCAAAAACTCAATATTTACACTATGTGGCCCATGGGTAGGCCCATTGGCGAGAATATTTTTCTTTACTCAAAACTCATGGTTTTGTTTCGCAAATACATAGAGGTTTTCTTAGAAGTGTCATGAAATATGATTTAACTCATTTTAACTTAATTGAACTATTTCGCCCATGTTTTCGTCAGTCCCCTTAAAGCATCAACTAATTGTGTACAAAGTATATTGTATCATGTGAAATATACTTAATATTATATCATTACATTACTATTTAAAACGGGCCTTTGGTTGGATGTTTCCTTTATAGAAGTTTTACAGATTTCACCTGTTTTACATATTGTAACGATCTGTAATGAACCCGGCCTTACCTTAAAAACGTTTTGACAGTTTGTCATACGAATTCATGCGCTTGTACACAAACTCATTGGCGTTGTTTTCCACAACATTAAAGTTTAGTTAGTTTCTTTTTCATTTCCCATTTTATGTCTCGTTGATACATCAAACTGAGCAATTACGTGACACTAGGTACGCGTATTTCAATGGAAAAAACCCGATTCGTCTTTCATTGCATAACGTCTGGCTGAATATCTCACATTCTAACGAAATCTCGAAATAATTACTTAATTACATGCAGGGTCGAACTGACCAATGGGAATTATGTTTCAATGCGATTGAGGAAAACTTGAGTGAATATTGTGACACGAAAGCAACTTTTAAATGCATTGCCAGTTTTGGTATGAAAATGGTAACAGCCTTCATATGATAATTCTCATATTCTCATTAGTACGTTGTATCTAATTACAGTGTCGGCCTCATTTACAGGTGATTCTACAATACCTGCTCTCGGTCAATTACAATCTACCACACCACGCGTGAATAAACAGTTATGCAGGTGTTGCTGTGGGCAAATACCTAGCCTGTATATGTATATGTTTTTGGTGGATACGTGTATTACATATTTTCGTTGATATGTGGATATATTAAGCACAAAGACAAAACAAAGTTTATGAAAGATGAATTAGTGCCCTGATATATATGTGTATCTTCGTTTAATGGGTCATTCAATAAAAGTATGTTTGGAGGCGATATCAAAGGAGACGCCCAATATACACAGTGTCGTCCGGTGAACTACCACCCCACCCTGTCCGTAAGAGTTATGAAATCGGTACACAAATATATTTGATGCAGTGTCAGTGTGGAAGGAGTTTGAATTACGTCCGCCACTGGCTACAGAAATCCCAAAAGTACAGTGTATAGTAACAATCAACAAGGTCAATGCCGTACTAATAACCTAGTGACTCACGTAACAACGACTGTCAATCTGTCTGCTACAGCTACCATACCATCATCCCTGTCACAACTGGCGTATTAACGGCTTATTCAAAATATTAATTGTAGTAAGTTCGTTAAGAGACAAACGTATGTCGTATACAGTCCTCTTATTTGATAAAAAGTAAGTACGTCAACTGGGAATTCAACTGGATGTTACATTCTTTATATCAGCTAACAGCCCTGTTTGTGAAAATATGTACTAGACATAAGATTTAAAGACTAATAAAATCAATTGTAAGACCGCATAGACCATAAAACCGAATAAAATATGTCTTGGTATCATCGCTTGTGTATTAGATGATGGTAATGACCTGAAATGTTATAACGTTAGATTAGGAAGAAGAAACATTAAAGTGTTTTATAATACTTGTGAACATGAGCAATAGGATGTAGCAACATTAACAGGCATGGAATGGAATAGGGAAAATGGTGAAAGCAAATTGAAAGAGATTTTAATAAAACATTATTGTACTAAACAACTTGCAAAAGCGGTGCCCAAAATTGTTTGACCGTGTTATGTGTGTTGTAGACTGACGACTAGCAAGTAATTGTCATGCTGTTCCATATGCAAATTCAGATATACATCCGGTATGAAACTGAGAACTGAGATGCCAAGTATAACCTGCATTCACACACGGAAGCAATTTGTTGGTACCTGTTCCATGGTCTGTTGATCACAGACTGAAACATTTAACGTACTGGCCATTGCATGATGACTTCTGCCAGTTTCCAACATCCCAACAAACCGTAGACGCCCCGCGCGTTGCGGACGCCTCATCGCCAGTTCATACACAAACAATGAATCAAACCAAGTAAACCAAAACTGTATGATCTGCAGCATCAAAAAGATTGAATAATGGTCCACAGAGATTAATCGACTTTCCCTGAAAGTGTCAAAATAAAGAACGAAAGCCGACGTACTTGTGTGGCGTTAATGCGTGGGGTACGTGCATACTATCGGATGTGTTTTGGTGTTAAATTTCACAGACATAAACGTTCATGCATATGGTGTGTGCCGTCAACACTTATCTTTATTCTAGTACTTGGTATTAACTGTATATTTCATAACCCCTTACTTTGTTTTAAGAGCATATATCATCTGCGTCTCGATATGTCTTCACTGTCATTACTTCTCTCACCCAGGGGCAGGTCGGGTAGCCTAGTGGTGAAAGCGGTCGCTCGCCACGCCGAAGACCCGGGTTCGATTCCCGACATGGATACAATGTGTGAAGCCCATTTGTGGTGTCCCCCGCCGTGATATTGCTGGAATATTGCTAAAAGCGGCGTAAAACCTCACTCACTCACTCTCTCACCAAACGTCTCGTATTCAAAAATGTATTAGTGGTATATGTGATGCTGATACAGTTTTTGTCTTCATTGTGTAGCTCTTGTGGAGTTCTTATGAATATCAAATACATGTATTGAAATACGGGCTAGCTAGTAAAAAGCTCATGACTGAACCATATGCAGTCGAACCCATTTAATTTGCGTGTACCGATATTTATCCATCTACTTATACACACGTATTTTGAACATAAACAGAATTTTATTGTTAATTATTCAAAATGTACCCGTGAAGATCCGGGTTAGAATAGGTCTTCAGCAACCCATGGTTGTAAGAGGCGACTAACAGGAACGGGTGGTCAGGCTCACTGACTTGGTTGAGGCATGCCATAGTATCCCAATTGCGTAGGTCGATGCTCTTGATGTCAATAACTGGATTGTTTTGTCCAGATTCGATTATTTACAAACCGCCGTCATATAGCTGGAATAATGCCGCATGTGGCGTTTAACAACAAACAATGAAGCAAAAACTGTTACTGAACACATCCCAGCAATGAGAATTTAACTTCTTATTTACGTTATTGTACGTGTATGGGTGTACAGGTGTTACCTCGCGAAGTGCTTCAACACACTTGAGCACTGTAATTAAGAACATGACGAGACTTGCAAAATATCTGTCGACGCCCAGTTGGTGGTAAACATCCCTTGCAATTCCTTCAGTCATGGACCGTTACAAAATCTGAGCTGCGGTTTCTCGAGAATGAATGAATGACTCAGTGTTGTTCAGGAGGATTGATTCTCTACCCCAGATTTCACTACTATATAGGATTGATGGCTCGATTAATGTTTTGAATAATTTGCAAGTAAGGGCTGTAGGTTTATTTTGGTTAAAATGGAGACTGAAGCTTGTGGTAGGCCTTAGGGACTTTTTCAGGAGAAGTTAAGCACCATTTTTAAATTTATCATTTGCTTCAAATGTAATTCCTTAGTAATTATATCTATCCGTAACTAGTATTTTTGTATCACCAACATTTGTTTTGTCACCATTGATCTTTAGGTTATTTGTTGCTCAAAATACACTTAGATCATCAAGTAACACTTATGGTTTTTTTTAATCCGCAAATAGTACTGAGTCATCGGCACACAACAAACGGCAAATGTTTAAACCATTATGTGTTATATTATAACTTTCAGATTTGATATAAAGTGGAATATTATTGAGAAATATATCCAATAATGTGGGGGACAAAATTCATCCTTGTCTTACCCCGATGTTGGAGTTAAAGGATTGTGAAATAACCTTGTCAGTTTTCACTTCATAAGAGATATAGTGATGATAATATTATTAATACACTTCCTCAGATTTGTAAGGAGTAGTGATCTGTCATCTGAATCAAAGGCCTTTTGAAAGTCTACAAAGCAACTGTATATTCTTTTCTTTTAACATTTTGTAGAATATATTTATGTTTAAAGAACAAATATATTATTTGATGTTCAGTATCTTTTTCTAAATCCAGTCTGACAGTGGTTTTATAATACAGTTTTTTCCATGTGTTCCATGTGTTCCATTATTCTTTCATTTATGAAGTTGCAAAATAGTTTACCCAAGCAGCTGCTTAGTGCAAAACGCCTTTAGTTGTTTATTTCATTCTTATCGGCCTTCTCAAGAAGGGATTCATTTGAATAGAGCTAGCTGGAGCAGGCTAGACTTGCATTTGAATACATTTCTAGATTGTTTTTTTTTTTTGTTTTTTCTTCTTCATAAAATGAATATACTCCACAGTCATGGTGCATGACTAAACTCTGTGGGAAGTATCACGGTGGTGAAACCATGGAGCACGGGTATGATGCTGACAAACCTAGAAACATAATTGGGGCGAACCGGAATTCGAACCCACAATCATAGGTTTCTGGAGCGCCCAAGGGACGCAACGCTGCACAGCGAATCGCGGCGCCATAGACGACTGGGCCACCCATGACCCCCACATAAATATGAATTAGTCGAAGTTGTTGTGTTTTTCAATGATATAGTTTTAACATATGTTTTTAAAGTGGTAACGTTTCTTATGGCCTTCAGTTTCAACACTCGCCGATAAAAGTCGAAACTCGGTGTTTTAAACGTTTATCTACTGGAGTAGATATTTGATATAGAATTAAAAAGATACTCTATGTGTACATGTATTTCAGTTCATGGTTTCATGTTCAAGAATATGTAAATATTTGGATACAGAGCCAGTCGGCACCAACACCTGTGATAATTGTTTTAGAAATGTGTTTGAAGCTATATTTATGCCATTTGTTTGGTGTCTGTGTGCTTAAATTCCTTAGCTTTCATGTATTTCTGACGGTACGTAAACTGTGAGGAAAAATATCTATTTAAAAGTCATTTCAATACAGGTTGTGTATAGGGAAAGTAGAAGGGGCACAGGTGGCCCGTCGTTTAAGACGCCGAAATTCGCTTTGCTGAGTTGTGTCCCTTTGGAAATCCAGAAACCTTTGCTCATGGTGTTGCTACAATGATCGCAGACCATGTGATAATCAACAACCATGACTGCTACAACTATAATTGCTGCAAGTTATTGTCTAGAACCACGAGTACTGCTGCTACAACTACTGTAAGGGTACATAAACAATGGCCCCGAACATATATTGCAAATAGGAATTATAGAAGGACTGTCATTTTCTTATGTTCAACAATCGTAAATCAGGATACACAATTTAAATGATAACTCTCGTAGAAAAGCACCCAAAATAATTTATGGAATATTATATGGAATATGACACTATAAATGTACAATGTCATTTGTTTAAAATACGCACATTTCCAGGCCAAATAATTTGACAGTGTCTGGTAACTAACGAGCTGGCGTTGGGCAGTCTGCACCAAGTTGCCCCGAGTGTGTCCTCCCCTAACAACAAGCCTCAAGTGTGTCTTCCCCTAACATCAAGCCCCGAATGTGTCCTCCCCTAGCATCAAGCCCCGAGTGTGTCCTCCCCTAACAGCAAACCACAATAGTGCCCATCCCCCTAACAGCAAGCCACAATGGTTTCCTCCCCTAACAGCAAGCCCCGAGTGTGTTCTCACCTAACTGCCATACCCGACTGTGTCCTCCTCTAACTGCCATGCCCGAGTGTGTCCTCCCCTAACAGCCATGCCCGAGTGTGTCCTCCCTAACGACAAACCACAATGATGTCATTCTTTAACAGCAAGCCACTAGTGTTTCCTCCCCTAACATAGAGTCACTAGCGTGTCCTCCCCTAACATCAAGCCCCGAGTGTTTTCTCCCCTAACATCAAGTCCCGAGCGTTTCCTCCCCGAACAGCAAGCCCCGAGTGTGTCCTCCCCTAACATCAAGCCCCGAGTGTGTCCTCCCCTAACATCAAGCCCCGAGTGTTTTCTCCCCTAACATCAAGTCCCGAGTGTTTCCTCTCCTAACACCAAACCAATAGTGTTTCCTCCCCTAACATCAAGCCCCGAGTGTTTCCTCCCCGAACAGCAAGCCCCGAGTGTGTCCTCCCCTAACATCAAGCCTCGAGTGTGTCCTCCCCTAACATCAAGCCCCGAGTGTTTCCTCCCCTAACATAGAGTCACTAGTGTGTCCTCCCCTAACATCAAGCCCCGAGTGTTTTCTCCCCTAACATCAAGTCCCGAGTGTTTCCTCTCCTAACACCAAACCAATAGTGTTTCCTCCCCTAACATCAAGCCCCGAGTGTTTCCTCTCCGAACAGCAAGCCCCGAGTGTGTCCTCCCCTAACATCAAGCCCCGAGTGTGTCCTCCCCTAACATCAAGCCCCGAGTGTTTCCTCCCCTAACATCAAGCCCCGAGTGTGTCCTCCCCTAACATCAAGCCACTAGTGTCTCCTCCCCTAACATCAAGCCACTAGTGTGTCCTCCCCCAAACATCAAGCCACTAGTGTTTCCTCCCCTAACATCAAGCCCCGAGTGTTTCCTCCCCTAACAGCAATCCCCGAGTGTGTCCTCCCCTAACAGCAAGCCCCAATGGTGTCCTTCACAACAAGCCTCAAGTGTGTCCTCCCCTAATAGCTAGCCCCGAGTGTGTCCTCCCCTAACATCAAGCCACTAGTGTTTCCTACCCTAACAGCAAGCCCCGAGTGTTTCCTCCCCTAACATCAAGCCACTAGTGTGTCCTCCCCTAACAGCAAGCCCCGAGTGTGTCCTTCCCTAACATCAAGCCACTAGTGTGTCCTCCCTTAACAGCAATCCCCGGGTGTTTCCTACCTAACAACAAACCACAATGGTGTCCTCCTCAAACAGCAAGCCCCGAGCCCCGAGTGTGTACTCCCCTAACACTAAACCATAATGCTGTAGACAACGATACGAAATCAGTTACGTCCTAATGCAACACAAGCACCACCAATTCTTTAATCAGCCAATCAGGAAACAGTGGTCCATTGGTGCGCGTGGCCTGATTGCTTGGTTAGCCAACCACGTGCCATGGAGTCACATTTCAATTTATCTACTTCCAGGTACACCCAGATAAATTCCACAAAAATAGTAATTGTAACAATAGTTCCAAATGACCATTGACAAAAAACTCAATCTGTATTGAAACCTGACTTCAAGTTAAATATGACCTGTCATATTATATATGTCGTCACACATTTGACAACAAAATATATTTGTTTAAATCTGTAAAAGTTGCCATTAATCAAAACTATACATTATCATGTGAACTCTGACCTCCTTAATATACTGAAAAGAAATAGTTAGATATCATAAATATGTTTGGGGATTTTTTTTATATGAAATTGTGTGCTTAGTCTTCATGACAAAAAAATATCCCCCAAAATATTCATGATCACAATGCAACTTTTTAGTGCTCAGCATATATTTCAGGTAACATGCTTTCATAAATTATCAGTATCGGTTTACCTAAATATGTATATAACTTATATTGTCCAAATATTTTCAATTATGTATGTTAAATTATTTTGGTATTTCTATATGAATGTTCGCATGAAATAATCAAACATTTCATGCAGTCAAAGAAGCCTGAATTCCCTGTCTATCCATACACATGCGGTATTTGTTATGTGAGTGAGTTGGGTTCAGTGTCGCTTTGAACAGTATTTCAGTCATGTGTCGGCTCATTGTGAGAGGAAAGTCCAACTGGTGCAGTTCTGGGACGTTTACCTATTTGGTGATACTGTCATTGTTTTTTTCTTTGTCAAAAGTGAGTCGGCGGTAGGGTAGCCTTGTGGTTAAAGCGTTCGTTCGTCATGCCGAAGCCCGAGGTTCGATTCCCCACATGGGTACAATTTGTGAAGCCCATTTCTGGTGTCCCCTGCCGTGATATTGCTGGAGTGAGTGAGTGAGTGAGTTTGGTTTAACGCCGCTTTTAACAGTATTCCAGTTATATTGCGGCGTGTCAGTCTAATGTGGGAGGAAAGCCCGAAGTGATGCAGGTCTAAGACGTTTACCACTTCCGTGAAACCCACGAGCATGGGTAGGGTGTTGACAAACCTGGAAACATAATCGGGGCGAACCGGGATTCGAACCCACAATCATAGGTTTCTGGCGTGCCCAAGGGACGCAACTCTGCAAAGCGAATCGCGGCGCCTTGGACGACTGGGCCACCCGTGCTCCCCGAAGTAAAGAGAAAAATAATCGAAATTTCGAAGAAAATATACAAATACAGTAAACTACGTTTATAACGAACACGCTTATAACGAACTGACCGATATAACGAACTTCTTTTTTAGTCGTGGTCATTTGTTGTATATATGCTGTATATATGCTCACGACGAACTGCGGTTATTACGAACTTAAATTAATGGTCCCTCTGAGTTCGTTATAAGGGTTGTTTACTGTAAGTGAAATCACGATGTAACACAATAGAATTATTCCACCAAAATGGCACCATTGCGCTTTTGTATGCGGGAGGCAAAACCGAGGCAGGTCGTAGACATTTTCCACTATTGAAACATTTAGTATTCGAACCCGTGATCAGCTGAAATAGATATATGAAATGAGATATGTAACTGATATGTCACAACACAAGAAGAGTCTACCACTGCCCCAGCAGCAAGTAACGATTTCAGTACACTGAAATAAGATAAGTTCAAACCTTGATTTTGAAAACATATTTATTATGCTCTCATTTGGCAACACCACAATGTGTTCATGACATGCACCAGACTTCCAGCATCATTGTACACGTCATGGCGCATATATACATATCTCCGCTTCTTCACAACAAAAAACACCACATATATACGGATCATTATTGTCCAGACAGAAACATGAAACATTTTCGTCACGTATAAGTTTGGCTTGACACGACAATGGAGGAGAATGTCTCAACCTAACTGATATTGGAGTGACCGAGGAAAATGTATCCGAACAACACATGTTACTGTGAAGCCTCATTAAATCGAAATAATTCTACCACATGTCGAATACGTGCGAAAAAATGTATAACGAACAACGGATATAACGAACTGATTTCTCTGGTCCCTTGAAGTTCGTTATATCCGTGTTCTACTGTAATTAGCAAATCGAGACATTACACAAAATTGAGGAAAATAATTCTTATGTGTCGATATATCGAAGCAATGGAAGTCGACTTAACGAGGGTTCAACACACAGTAGCTGTGGATCCATACAGCAGTATCGGTTTGAATGTAAAAAGAGAAAGATGTTTACACCCATGTGAACACAGTGGGTAGTAAAAAAGTGTTTTCAAATACCCGTTTTCATCATATATTCCCTTTGAGCGCACAGAGTGTGTTAATACGGTAGCCATAAAACCCATAGGCTCTGCCCTATTTCCCCATTGTTCAAAGCCATCACCTGTCCCAGATCTAAAACGAATGTAGTGAATCCTCACTATGCAATAGCCTCGTGCCTTGAAATAACCTAGGTTGTAGCCGCGAATGATAAACGTTTAAAGTCAACCCGTGAAAATAGTGCCTGAGACAAAGACCGCACGAGAAAACCTAACAGTAACCCAAGAAGATAAACTATCAAAGTAGCCCGCTAGATTACATTATGTAAGTCACCCACGAGGGTAAAACATTAAAGTCACCCAGAAGGGTAAAACTCTAAAGTCGCCCATGAGAATAAAACATTACCGTCACCCAGAAGGGTAAAACATTTAAGTCACTCATGAGAATAAAACATTTAAGTCACCCATGAGAATAAAACATTAAAGTCACCCAGGAGGATAAAAGTTAAATGACATAATCGAATTTTATCATATATTAGTCGTTGGCTGGCGAAGGGAACTACAAGGTATTGATTTGTTTCTGGAACAAGCCCGTCAAAACAAAGAATCTTTATTGATTACTAAAAACCTTTTGAATGCTAGTATAATAGCCGTCTGAAGCCAGCATAGAACTATAGGCTATTGATTTAGCAGATTCCTCATAGGGTCAATAGTCGAAAGTCTCACAGCCTCAAAGACAAATGAACATGAACAATGCATGAAACTGCATGACAAGCTACTGTAGATGCTACACGTTAAGGGCATGTATATGCTTCGCCCTTAAAGGACTTGTATAGTGATACACGTGAGAAGGGCCTTGGCTGATACACGTGAAAAGGGGCTGTAGGCTGCTGCAACTGACACGGACCTATCACATTGCTACAAACAAAACCCACTCTTCTAGCCAAAGCGCTAGGATCCAAGCTTACTCAAGTACGTCTGGTATCTAGTATCATTTGATTCAGTTAAAAAAATTGTCTTCGAAAGAAAATAACACTTTTGATATGGACTTCAATAATTACGATAAAACAGTTCCTCAGTTACGTTCTCTATGCAGAAATAAATGATGGAAACCAAGAAATGGGATTATTTAGGTATATAGTAAAGGTTTGGAACATATCTCCCGAATACGAATGTTATGTGATGAAATACATTTTTATTAGAAATACAATTTTGACGTGGAAATTTGTATGGTATTTAGATGTCGCACCAAATTGTTCTGTAATATAGTTATAGCATCGACTGCCATACACACCACAAATGCACGTCTTCAAAGCCAAAGCGACACACAGCAGCAGTAAGGCAACAATGGAATGATTCAGTCAACATGTAAATAAGTGTCAATAAATAAATGATAACAATGCATATGAATATATTTCAAGAAATGTTGAGTTACAAAGTGTCGTAAGGTAACATACGTATTATATTCAGATGTCTGATCCAATGATCCAAAGATCCAATGAACAACGCGGATGAATACAGTCTTTGACGGGCATTTAGAAGTTGGAAGAAAGTGAACAGATGACACTTCTTAATGATAGCATCTTCTTTTATTCTGTGTCACGACGCTTCAGGGCTACTTCTTGCTCCTTCATCAGGTGAATGCTGAGTAAGTGCACAACATCTGGTTGAGAAAACCATACGGAAAACCCAAGACACTCAGCAAAATGATCCCGTTTCCAAGTCCAAACCAGCCCAATCACTCATCCTCGTCAGCACCCTATATCCCGTACCAAGGCCCTACCAGTCACCAGACCGGCAGGCTGCTCACAAAAAAAGAACAGCCAACACAGACATGACTTTCTTTTCCGACAGGACCCTGAAAAACATGTTACACGCCAACGATCCATCCCAAACCCCAGGGGGCGTGTGTATGTACAGTTGTGGACACAAATACAGAATAAAAGAACACAAGACCTTTGTTGAAAAATCTGAAATCTACTCTTTCGGGACATCTCATCATAGATCTTGACCACCATATTTCCGGGCCACAAACCTAGAGTCTCCATACCAACATCAGTCATTGGAAAAAGAGGAAACTTCAAGAAAGCTTCGAAATCCAAAGAAAGAGGCCAGTCATTGACAGAGACCAAGGTATCTACCTACCCAATGTGTACCCCACTGCACTATAATCACATCGTCAACCACTATGGATCTTGATTGCCTTATTGTTTCTGTCACAATGACCAGCACCTTGTCACCACTACACCTCCAGTACACTTAATTGGACCCCCTCCTGTTAATTTCATTGGCTTGATCATTATATTGTTTTCTTTGTGCATTAATCCTATCTCATTGGCTTTGTCATTATGTTGTTATCTTTGCACTTTCAACCGACCTTGTGTTGTGTAAACATATCATGATATATAGAGAATACTACACTCATTCTCGTTAGATACCATTTTTACGACACGAGTGGACTTTCTATGGTATCTGACCGAGCGAAAGCGGATTTAGTATCTTACCACCTGTATCTTCACCACGTGGGTAATAAATAACTCTATGCACTTACTCGGCATTCCCCAACCCCATCGGCATCTATTCCAAATCTCAAAATTCCAAAATTCTATATAAGCAACCCCTAAAGCCCCCTCTTGGGTTGCACACACCACTTTCGCCCCTTTCGGAAACACATTAAATGGCCTGGCCGGGCCCGTGTGCGAAATACGCATCAGTCGGAAAGCGCACGTTAAATCTCCAAAGTAAGTAAGTAAGTAAGTAAGTAAGTCGGCATTCACCTGATGAAGGAGCAAGAAGTAGCTCTGAAACGTCGTGACAAAGAATAAAATACGTTTCTATCCATTAAAAGTGTCATGTACACACAGTCCCTCTCACATACAGTGAAAACCCGGTGATTAGGGCAGTAACGTTTCCAGTAGAATGGTCCTTATTAAACACATGTATGGTCACCGAATCATTGTAACGGAGTTAATGCCTTTATAAGGAAGTGGACATTGCCAACGAGATTGTCCGGGAAACCGCGGTTTTAGGACAAACGGCGTCGCACGGCACATGCCAGATGTCTTGTCGGGATTTGCATAAATAAAATATACTTCACATTAGTTATTAACACCTTGGCACAGTTCACGTGAAGATGATTCAGTATTTACCACCAATGTGTTATAAAGTGTCCCCGTGATGGCCGAGTATCATAAGTAATGTCTCTGTTTGATACATGAGGCTTAGACATTTTTAAATCGGGCAACCTCGGTGACTTGTACACAGGGAAGAACCTTCAGAAGATCCTTTACGCCTTGTTGAACAGTGATTGTTGATCTGTACCCAAGTTTCCTGATACGCTCGTATGACACTTCGTAGTCTCTCTTGTCCTTGTCTTCGCCGCAGTTGGACTCAGTGATGTTACATGCTGGTACCTGCTTCTGGATGATCTGGGCCACTTGCAGCTTTGTCAGGTTCATGCGCTCATCGCCGACGTTATATGCCTTTCCTTTCATTACCTTGTAATTTTCCAATGCAAACACAAATGCCCGCGCAGCATCTTTGACGTGAAGAAATGTCCTTCTGAAGTGGGATTCATAGAGATCAAAATGCTTGATGGTTAGCGCCTTGTATGTAAGATCATTGATAAGGAGGTCCAAGCGGAGTCGAGGAGATATTCCGAAGACGGTTGCCAGTCTTAGAGCCACACCCCCAGCAGTGAGAGTCACTTTCTCTCCACCGGCCTTAGAACTGCCATATTTAGACAGGGGGCAGATTTTGGTGTCCTCGGTACATAGACCCTCGACGGCGCCGTAGCAGGAGCCGGTGCTTGCATAGACTAGAGCCTGGTCAGGCGACATGAGATCCACGACGTTCTGTGTACCACTGATGTTCACTTGATCCGCAATTTCATGATCCTTGTCACATGCAGGGTAACCTACGATAGCCGCTAGATGGATGACCGCTGTTTTCTCTTTGATAACCTCCCTGAGTTGATCTTTGTTCATGATGTCACCCTTCACGATGGTGAGACGTGGGTGGTCGGCAAAAGGTAGTAATGATGAAATACCCCATTTAAAACAGTCGAACACCGTCACCTCGTACCCCCCGTCCAGCAGAATTGGTAAAATACTAGTGCCAACGTAGCCAGCGCCCCCTGTAATGAGAACATGACCTCGGCTGATGGTTGGAGATCCGTTGGTGAAGCCATTCCCATTGTCAGAGTTGAGGATGATGTCGTTCATCTTTGTGTACCTTGGTGACTCGTTCTGTAAAAGAGCAACCGTTCATTAACACAAAAGAAATTCCATTTCATGTTATTTCCTATTAGGTTTTAATTGCCATGAAACGACAAAGACGACAAAGGGATGTAGTGCCGTTAATTTTACGATTGTGTGTGGAGTTAACCACAGCAAAACTTGTGACGGCAAGCACAGTATAAAGAAATGTTTCCGTTCTGTGACAGACACGTACACAATGCCCATGAATGTGTTGGTAGCACAACATTGAAGCACATACCACATTTATAAGAACAGATGGTGCTGATAGTGACGATAACGGTATAAGGTGAGGTGAAATTGGGTTTAACGTCGCGTCCAAGATTATTGCACTTATATAGCGACGTGCATGCACGTGTGTGTGTGTGTGTGTGTGTGTGTGTGTGTGTGTGTGTGTGTGTGTGTGTGTGTGTCTGCTTGTACTAGTCCGGACTGATGCCAATTTATAGTGCTAGCTCACTGAGATACCATGCCGCAGTTTAACATGAATACCCCACACAGACACAGTATACTGACTCCGAGCCGACCAGTCCTTGTTTTAGCCCCTTAATGCCGTGCGCCAGACAGGGTAACAACAAGTACCATCTTTTAACGTCTTTTGGTATGACGCGGCTGGGGACGGACGCTTTACCATTAGACCACGGTGGCGGTCGATAACGTTTTAAACAATCTGCTTATCCTCTGCACCTTTCACATTTCAATTAGTGGTATACACATCAGGTGTAATAGCAACTTTGAAGGGAATATGCCTTCGCAATAGCGTCTGGGGACGGTACAATAAACTACGGCTGTAACGAACTCAAAGGGATTACTAAGTTTAGTTCGTTATAACCGTAGTTCCTTATAAGCAAATATATAGCAAAACTACAGCAAATAGTCGGAACCAAAAAGTAAGTTCGTTATATCCGTCAGTTCGTTATAAGCGTGTAGTTTACTGTCATTGTAAACAACAGGGGCCAAGATACGTTCAATTGAAATATGGGTCAGCGAGCATCAACAGATGGTGTGAAGATCCGGGGTAGAATAGGTCTTCAGCAACCCATGCCTTCCGTAAAAGGCGACTGTGCTTATCGTAAGAAGAGGCTAACGGGATCGGGAGGTCAGACTCGCTGGCTTGGTTCATGCATGTCATCGTATCCCAACTGCATGGATCATGATGTCAATCACTGGATTGTCTGGGTCAGACCCGATTTGTCCGAATAGCTGGAATATTGGCGAGTGCGGCGTTAAACAATACACAAACAACACATAGTGTGACCACACACAAGTTAGCAAAATAGTGGATGTACCATTCCAATGTGATTAAACGCATAGACATAATGAAAATGAGGCCGTTTTTAGTTTCAATTTATATTTCACCCATAACCTACTCTTATAAATAATTGCTATAGAAATGCGTGCACGTACATGCTCCCTTGAATTGATAAGTCGCCCTTTTACCCTCGACCTTCTGACATGAGCTGTCAAAACAACACTCAATTTCCCGCACGATAAGATAAGAAATGCGATGGCAGTAGTTGTACTGAGCTCCAAGTGGGGAGACCCGTATTTAACGCAAACCTGGTTGACATATTGATTGTTAACAATTCATTTCACTACAGATGCGAGTCCCTGTAAAAAAACTCGTTAGGACAGGAGTTAAGTTGAGGACACGTATACACAAATTTGTAATAACAACGCACAGGGGAGAAATGAGGACAAGGTGTTGTCATATCGCGTGCTTACAGTGCATGGCTATAAGAGCGATACTAGTTCCCCTTGACACTAGGTGGGTAGGTTTGTAAATAACGTTAAAGAGGGGGTACAATTCTTTGTTTGCTTTTGTGACTTTCCTGAATTTAGATCGTTGGAAAGATACCGTCACCGTAGAAGCCCCCTTTCGACAGCCGGGGCCAGTTGATCAGTGTGTACATGAGTTTGTTATCCAAATTGTTTATGCTCCGAAAGCTTATTTCAACTCTTAAAACAATAATTTGTGATGTTTAGTATTTAATCATGTTAGTATCGTGTATGAATCATGGTCAGGATTCATATGCCTACATGCCAGATGTTGTAATAATTAATGTTTTGATGTGTGTAATTATTGTTGTTTATTGTTGTTTAAAGCCACACTCGGCAATATGCCTACTATACATAATCGAGTCACCAAGTCAGCGAGCCTGACCACCCGATCCCGTTAGTCGCCTATTTACGGCATGGGTTGTTAAAGGCCTATTCTAACCCGGATATTCACGGATATGATGCGTGTAAAAAACACGTGACACGTTTATGATATATGTCCAAAAATAATCTGTTCTTGATAAGTGTATTTTTCCAACTCAGTGGTCTGTGGGTGTAATTGTCCCCGTACATTAGAAAGGGGTTGTGAATACTGATTCCAATTGTAGGGCAATTACGGTACTGAGTGTTTTCAGTAAGCTGTATATTTCAATTCATTAATGATAGACTTCAGTTTTGGTGTGATGCTTACGGTACAAGCAGAGTTTCGAGCGGGATATTCAGCTGTGGAATATAATTTTACTTTAAGTCAATA
This sequence comes from Haliotis cracherodii, assembly GCF_022045235.1. Lineage (NCBI taxonomy): Eukaryota > Metazoa > Mollusca > Gastropoda > Lepetellida > Haliotidae > Haliotis > Haliotis cracherodii. The sequence goes on from NW_027266265.1 coordinate 40,945,486, forward strand.
ACACACAGGATACTTTAAAAGAAGGGTAAATTAAATCCTTCCTTTGGCGATTTTAAAAGGGCGTTTGATTTGGTTAATAAATCCCAACATTTATCAGTTCTAAAGCATAAAGGCGTGTCTCTAAAAATGTTGGGATGTGTACGCTCCATCTACGATTGTGTGAAGTCATGTGTCAAATTTATATATTCATAAATGAACTGGCAGATAAGATTGAATCGGATATCATCATCATCATTTATTGTATTCTGTCCATAGGCCCATATACATACAATAACATTATATCTATACAATTTTGTACATGTACAAGTATAAACATGCAGACTTATATGCACAGAGATGTGCACGTGTACAATTTTGTGAAAAATATGTCGCATCACAACACAACAATAAGAGATAAAAGCATTTGATTAATGAAGGAAAATAACCTCAAGAATAATTAAACATCATTTGTACAAAGACGGTTGCGAAGTCGTAAACCATAATTAATGTATAGGATAGTATTCTTTTGTTGCTCGTTAGATATTTCGTCAAAACGGAGGAGCTTGATTAGTGTATTGCTGTTTTGGGGTAAACCTTGGAAATATTTTGTTCTGAGCGATTCATAACATGGACAGATAAGCATAAAATGGTATTCGCTTTCAATAAATGTGGGGCAAAAAGGACAAAAACGCATATTTAGGAAACTGAGGAAAAACGACCCGTATTACATACTAAATTGTTCAAACCTAATCTAAAACGTGATATGGTGACGGTTCACTCCCATTTGTCAGACATCCCATTTGTCAGACGACCCAATCATGAGACAGACCAGTCAAGTGAGACCAGTGCAACTGCCTGGTCTTACCTACTAATTAATGAGCTGCTCCTAACTGTGGGCAGAGTAAGCTACTCCAACACGTTGAGTGATACAGATTAACTGGGTTGTGATTGTGTTTGTAAGTTGCGTTTGATCTGTGTCGGGTGTTTTATTAGCAAAGACATGGAGTATTTTTTTCAATGATACACAATATAGGAAACTCAGTGAAGATTGATAAAAACCCTCCAAACGTTGAACTTGTTTTGCATTAGTTTAATTAAAAACATTGTTAGGTAGAATAAGAAAACGGTATATAGATTAAACGTCTCCATAGCCTGAGTATAATATCACATATACTAGTACTACTATCTTACTTCGAGGATATTTTACTATATAAGAAACCCTTAACCCCCCCCCCCCCCCCCCCCCCCCCTCCTGGGGTGCACCACCCCTTCCTTTTCCCCCTTTCGGAAACACAGTAAATGGCCTGGCGGGCCCGTGTGCGACATACGCTTGCAGTCGGAAAGCGCACGTAAAATCTCCAATAAAAGTAAGTAAGTAACTTTGGAAAAATTGCAGTTACATCCGCTATCCGTCATAGATCTCCTTAAGCCAAGAGATGCAATAGCGAAGGCCAAACTAACTCTATTTCTGAGAGATAGACAGCTACTCGAACGTATATAAACAGAGCAGCCAATGATAAAAATGAATTTATATCAATATACGAATTTCGAAATCATATCAATAAAAAAAACAGAAATTATGTGAATACCAAATTCACAATAGATATGTGTACCCTACTCACACACATGAGTCCCAAAGAGGGAGAGGTCGGCCGAAATTGCTTAGGCAGAAGGCGACCTCTGAAACACTTAATGCAGCAACAAAACTTTGAGGAATTCGCTAAAAGGACGATGCCAAGGTTAGCCCATTTGCAATCAACCTGAATCCATTGCTCACGTGTTACTGGAATGTCAAGACCATGCCCCAGCCCGGGCTCGGCTAAAACAAGAATTGCAGTTAGATCTGCTATCTGTCGTAGATCTCCTAAAGCCAAGAGATGCAACAGCGAAGGCCAAACTAGCTCTATTTCTGAGAGATGGACAGCTACTCGAACGTATATAAACAGAGCAGCCAAGGATAAAAATGAAATCATATCAATATACGACAATTTTATGAATACTAAAACCCGCAACAGATATGTTTACCTTACCCACACTCGAGTCCCAAAGAGGGACAGGTCAGCCGAAATTGCTAAGAAAAAGGCAACCTCTTAAACACTTAAAGCAGCAACAACAACAACAACAACAACTTTGAGGAACAAAGTGCCTTTTGCAATAATGTAATGAAGTATCTCCTGTAAAGACTTCAAAATGTGTGATATCACACGTTTCAGTGTGTATTGTGTTTTTAGTGTCTTTCTAATAATGTAATAATATTATTTCTTATGTCAAATGATAACATTTCCGTCCGCTGTATGAGTAGTGAAATATGTTCAACATTAAAGTCGAATAATTATATCCTGTAAATAATTAAAAATATGTGATTTTTCTGGTGAATATTTCAAAATGTGTGATTTCGGATCTGATTTGATGATTAAAAGTTCATGATACACCTGTCCTGTATATTCCTCAAAATGTCCTTTTCTCTGGTCTGTTTCACTTTAATAAAAGGTAAACAGGTAACTGTTACATGTACTTAACTAACCATCTTTGACTAATCCTGGTATAAGCTGTCTGACAATTGGGAGGTTACCGGAACGACAGTTTATTGACAGCATAGATTCTTCTATTTCCGAGTTTATGGCTAGGGCACAAAATATTACCTACAAGAATGGCATGCTTCATTATCGTATGGCTCAAAACCTTATTCTTATTCTCTATTTAAAAACGTATTTGACGTAGAACCATATCTTGGTTGGGTTAATATTAAGGCATTCCGTATTGCTTTGGCTCAATTTAGGTGTAACTCACACCAACTGTATATATATAGAAATGGGTAGATATGAGAATAAGCCAAGAAGCCACAGACTATGCGACATGTGTTCCTGTGGATACATCGAAAACAAATACCATTTCCTTATTGACATGTACGGCCTATGATAACCTACGTAATATTTATATTCCTGATAAATATTTTACAAGTCACCTTCTCCCTTGCAGACAAACGGCCGTAATTGCTGTAACAATGTAATATGGGCCGATACACATTAATTTGTGAATTTAGGAAATTCAAAACTCTTCGCTGATTGGTATTTGACATCATCAATATTTCATGGGTGTATATACACTGCGTTCCTTCATCCACCATGACTACATACGACCAGGCCCGTGAAGATCCCGGGGTAGAATAGGTCTTCAGCAACCCATACTTGCCGTAAAATGCGATAATGCTTGTCGTAAAAGGCGACTAACGAGATCGGGTGGTCAAGCTCGCTGACTTGGTTGATACATGTCATCGATCCCAATTGCGTTGATCTACGCTCATGATGTCAACCACTGGATTGTCTGGTCCAGACTCGATTATTTACGGACCGCCGTCGTATAGCTGGAATATTGCTGAGTGCGGCGTTAAACAACAAACCAAACCAAATCAAACATACGACCACGACATGCTGTGTACAAAGTCCAAAGTTTAGTATCGACTACACAAAGCGGGCGTATGTTTTTACTGTGATGAGGAACGTTGTCTATCCAGACCGGCGAAGTACCAACGATGGGGATATCTCAGCTACAGCGGAACCTCGTTACTTCGGACTTTCATTTCTGATAAAATCACACATCATGTGGAATAAGTCAGTTTGTCCTCCATATTCACCCAGAGTGAAATGATGTCGGTGCAACTCGGTTCAGATATAGCAACAGTATGTAAATGGTAAAACGCGACTTCAATGTTGTTTTGTTTGTTTGTTTGTTTGACGCAGAGTACAGCACCATTCCATTTACGTGACGGCGGTCTGTACATAATCCAGTGATTGACATAAGCACCGATCTACGCAGTTGGGCTACGATGACATGCATGAACCCAATCAGCGAGCCCGACCACCCGATGCCATTAGTAGTTTACGACAAGCATGGGTTGATGAAGACTAATATCTAACGCGGATAAAAATGGGTCACCTCAAGGTGGCGGTCGGAAACCAAATCCAGTGAGGGGTAATTTATCTTTCTCTTGCCGACAGGTAAGGTTAAATATGTCAGAGTGAGTGGGTATTGTTTGACACCAAATAAAACCTTCACACATTGTACCCATGTTGGGAAACGAAGCCTGGTTTAAGGTGTGGCGAGAGGACGCTTTAACCTCTGGGCAACCACACTGTCACATTTATCATAAAGTAGTACGTCAAATATCAAGAAATAACAACAAATCGTTGCCTGGTTTGCAGAACCGTCCTCTCAGTCTCGAGAAATGATTGTCATGGCACTTTTGACACGCATTCAAGAGAGAGCACGTAAAAAACATGTTATACCAGGCATGACATAGTAAAAATGAAATCGCATCCATTTTAATTTTTTAAATAAGAATTATAATGCGTTTCATTTTCGTGATCCCTGAGTGGGCACACACACGCACGCACGCGTGCACAACACCTCGTCACAGTACTCCAGGATACCCTATTATCCATACATTCAAAGGGGAACGTATATCCATAGATTTCTGAAGTGTAAGATTCCTGCTAGGTTAGTTATCTTAGTATTCTTTGTTGTGTAACGCATCTCTCGGCAGTATCCCAGCTATATCAAGGCGGTCTGTAAATAATGGACCAGACAATCCAGTGATTGAGATGACGAGCAGCGATCTACGCAACTGAGATACGATGACATGCATCAATCAAGTCAGCATTCCTGACCACCCGATCCAGTTATTCGCCTCTTACGACAAGCATAGTCGCCTCTCACGACACGGATGGGTTGCTGAAGACCTATAGAATAGGGATCTTCACGGGTCGGGTTATCCGAGTGTGGGGGAAGGGAGCGTGACTAGGCAAGTATAGACAAGACCTTTACCCATTTGTAACATGTACACGACAGAACAAGTGGTTGGCATAACATGGCTTAGTGGTAACACTTAACGACCCGAGAAGAGCATTCGATACGCTATTTTATTTATTCGTCCGTCCGTGAAAAGTGCCACTGCCCTTTGTTATACAGTGGTCTTGCTCAGTATTTTTATCCCCATTATCTACCCTCGTGATCAACTACCCCAAGCCCTCTCTACACCCCACATGGCGATCCTCAGCCCTTCCGACAAAGACAAATCCACACTGATCCATTGATAATGGTACGCGCTTAGAGCATACACGAGTATGACGCGATCAGCGCTATATAAGAACCCTCAAAACTATTAGAATTCATTGAACAGTTATATCATCATAACATATTGTGTATGTGACCGCTTGCCTGTTAATATAACCGTGTTATACAAATGAATTAATTTATGAGTTTGAAAAAAATTCTGTTTCAATTTCCATCGTAATTACGCTCGACTCTCATTAAGTTCGACTGGCCCTATATAGAAAGCACCATTATGGGAGCTTGTACTGCTGGTTTCCATATTGTGGACAGTACGGTATCATACGGTAACTAACATCTGTTCCCAACAACATCACGCCTTATATATTGTACATATCAGTTTGAGACTAGGGCTGCTTCCAGTTCAGTTAATAACAAAACAACAATAGCTTATATGAAGCATATATGAAGTAATAAAACCATTACAACACTGGGAATACTTTTACCATTACTACGTTAATTTATTATTATTTAGTATCAAACTTACGCCGTTCGATCATGAGGGTATGGTGCATAAAACTACATAACATTTATACAATGAATTGACTGTTAATATAAAGATGGATACGTGAATGATTTAATGCATAATAATGTCTTCAAGTTTTAATGGCATTTAAAGGTGATACACGTGAGAGAGAGAGGATCTATGGATGGAAACTTATTATGAAGAACACAATGTTTTGGAGTATATGATTACACATTTATCACTTCTAAATGCCTTTCAAAGAGTGCACAGTTGAGATCTATTTATTGTCTTTGGTGGTAATTTATACAGAGATAAAGATTTTTTTCGAAATAAAGGGGGGGGCGAGGGGGTACTCACCCCCCCCCCCCCCCCCCCCTCTGTATCCGCCCATGCACACACATATATATAGATGAAAAGACTGTTATCTTTGACATACTTGAACCGCTTAAACAGCTATTAATGATGTGAGTGCACTGCAGTTCCCTTTTGCATGCTTGCAAAGCGTGTATCTAGAACATTACCAATGTCAAATGACATCGACGGCCTGTCGCTACCAACAACCGGCTGTTTCTCCGTTCAGAGCTTTCGAAGCCCACCGCTGTTGACACAGGGTTTGAGCGTTTCGCAATAACGAGGGGTCAAAAGTAAGACGAAATCGGGAAGCGACATCCGATGAGGTATTGTGCAACAATTCAGTCGTGGGTGAATCCAATAGGGCAAGGAAAGGTATGTGACCCACCACCCAGCACATGCCGCATCTAAATAACCCGGGAAGTAGTAGGAACTGACATGCATGGACGATTATGTTTTAACGGTGCATTTACATCCCGCCGGCCGGTATTCCGGCAAACCGCTGGTTGCTATTATGAAACACAACACTCGTTGTAACCACGTGACTCCCATTTTAATCTATCATGAATTAAAGGGGTAGATGGGGATATGGGGGTCACGGTAGGGGCGTTGGTGTGGTGGGACACTGCTGGGTGACCTAATTTATCCCGGCATCACCTCGGTAACCGGACAGAGTAAACAACACAGTCTCCCCTTCGGGCTCTGTCACTATGCTTGGTCACTGAGACGGATACCATGTGATCAAAGCGTTACCATTTATTAAACTGAGTCATATTTAAGACAAGGAATCTGACAGAGAGGTATGATATATATGGTTGAACGGGTGGTTGTCGGGTCTCCGAGCAACATATTTGGCCGGGTATCCAAGCGTCATTGAAGCTACATTATTCCAGTAAAAACACAATATGTTGAAACCCGCTTTGAACGCTAACTGTTACACAATACACAGTCCTACTTGAATAATTCAGGATTGAGAGTGACCCATTTTGACGTTCAATAAAGTGGCGACACAACCCGCCTACAGACGGTTTACACAGAGCTGGCCTGTTTGAAACATACATTTTATATTATTAATGACATTGTGATTTGAGAAATATCACCTTGTCATATTTTGTGAAAATGTGCATCTAATACAAAAATGAAATGCTAGATGTAGTTTTGTACTTACAAATATGTGCAGGTCAGTCCTTATTGGAGTACAGATCCCAAGTGATTCACTTATAGCATGAGCATGGTATTATTGATCGTCCTACCCGTCAGACCACCTGACACTACAGCGACGCGTTGTAAGCTACAACCTGATTGGTCGATGCTCACTCCGAACGAAATAAACACCTTGTGCTTTTTATGACGTATATGTAAAGTGATTTTGGATTGGCTGGCATGCCGATACACGACTGAAGCAGGCTGGCATTACCATGGTAACTAGGCGAGGCTATAGTTACCATTAGTGCTTTTTGAGCGCGGAGCGTTATCATCACATATTGTAAGCACAGGCAATTAGCGCTATACGATCAAGGTGTATTGTTCACGCGGTAGTTAAATGTGTGGCTATTGTTTGATAACTGTGAAACAACCAACGGCATTGTGCTCGCGAATAGGGACTTTTGGTTAGGTGGGACGTTTTTACCTTGACGTGTATGGGGAGATTAATTGATTACATTTCTCTTTTATGTGTCAATATCGCGGTAATGATCCTTGAACTTAATTTAATTAACTAACATGTGGTTACTTTGTATGGAAAGGTCGCAAAAATCCGCGGAATGTTTGTAAAAGTTTTGCGTAGATACGGGTGGGTGGGGGGTGGGGTTAGGGGTGGGGGTGGGGGTAGGGGGGGTGGGGGATGGGGTGGGCTGTGCAGAATGTCTATAAAACATTTTAGTAGCTACAGGGGACTACGCAGAATGTTTGTATAACTGACATCAGTATGATAACGAAGTTTTTCCAAATAATATTTTGAAAAGACAGGTAAAGGACAGCTGTGACAGATGGATGGTATGGTAGCTGAAGCAGACAGACTGACAGCCTTTGTTGACGAGAGTTGCATGCATAACTAGGTTATTTGAACGGCAGTGGCCTTCTAGAATGTTACTATACCTTAAGTATTTCTGTGGCCAGTGAGTGAGTGAGTGAGTGAGTGAGTTAATATTTAACGTCACATCGGCAGTATTTCAGCCATATCGTGACGAGAACTGACATAAAATACAAATATTTGAATGGAAGAAATATCTGTCATCGAAGGACAGTAAAAATAACTAGAGTATCACAGTTTTGATTTTAAAACTAGTTGAGAACATTAAAAAGAATACATTTTCAATCAACAATACAATATAAAAATGGGCTATAGATCACCAGCACTGTGGCCAGTGAAAGACATGATTCAAACTCATTCCACAGTGACACTGCATCAAAGTTATTTGTGTATCGATTACATTACTTTTACTGACACAGTGGGGAAACACATGGTGGTTCACGCGAAACTATGGAATACTGTAAGGGACATTCTCACGATCTCGCATTCTCGCCATCTCGACCTTTGGAAACGAGCTAAATATACCAAAAACACGAGAATGCGAGATTGCGAGAACGCGAGATTTAGCCAAAATATCGCTCTCGCGATCTTGCATTCTCGTGTTTTTGATAAATAGCAATTTTTGTCAAAAGTCGACAACGCGAGAATGCGAGATTTGGACATGAGGAAAATCTCGCAGTCTCGACTTGTCAAACTAAGCTACAAAAACACGAAATCGCTAGAACGCATTTCATTTTCTCGCGATCTCGCGTTCTCGTTTTTTAGATGCTGTCCGTGCGCATGAGTAATATCATAAGGTCAAGGGGCATGCGCAAGTCAGTAGTCCGGTGGTCATGGTTCTTTCATGCTCTTCATTCTCCAAGAAGCATTTAGCAAACCTATGACTTGAGCTTGAAAATGCTATCATGTAATTTACATACACTAAGTCTTTAAATTAAAACCCTCAACATGCTCAATATAGTTTAACAAAAGAAATTGTGTACATGAATGTCCAGTGATAGTGAAATCATTGAAGTGTGAGGAAACTGGAAACAAAATATCACTGTTACTGAGAGAGTAAATATTGCTTGAAGGCACATCAGTAGTATTGCATCGCAGCTATTTGCGGCTGCACTGTCAATTACAGAAATAATCACAGGGATTGCCCGATGTTAGTACACGACACCCTAGTCGCTACTTTAGGCCATACAAAATTAATTAATCATCATCGTCTCCCACCTAACTACAAAACATCCCGTCTTCCATTATTCTATTGCCTCAAATTTCCTAGAAACAGAAATATCGCTGATATGTGTGTTCCTACCCCGTACACGTAACCCTACTGAAGACACATGATGCACGTGAATAGCACCCTTCGACAGCAATTGAAGAGCTTAGAGCTAAAAGGGGCCAAAATGCACTTTGGACCTCTTTGCATAGTATTGCATAAAAAACATCTATGAGTTCTTGTCTACCCGTAGAAGAAATATTGTATGTTTTCATTGATGCGTTTTTGAAATATAGCTACTTAAAATTCCATAAAAAGGCCAAAGTCAAGTTCCAAAAGGGCTAAAGTCAAGTTCCAAAAAGGCCAAAGTCAAGTTCCAAAAGTGCAAAAATCACTTTGCTAGATTTTGGCCGTTTTAGCTCTCATTTTATTGTGGTTGAGACTGGTTGTCTGAGAGAGATTTTGAAAGTTTGGACACCTTATGATTATGTTCCAACTATTTTAACAAAGTTAGCATAAGTTTAAATCATTTAAATGTACTTCAATGGTATGTGTTTGTACTTTTAGTAGTAGTTTATCAATCTCACATGTTAAATCCCATGCAATTCAAAAAGGTCCAAAATACAGACATTGGTCCTTTCCACCCTTACACAAATTAAAAACGTAAGTTTATTTCCTTTTTAGAACAACATTTATATCTCTGCTGGCTGTCAGAATGCGTTAGGAATTTATCGGTGAAACAAATTTTCATTAACATGCATAATATTATGTGTTTTCATCACTTTTCTCAAAACAGACTCCACATGACATTGGCCCTGATGGTTCTAAACTCTTCAATTGTACACAGATGCCTTAAATAGTTCCATAAGAAAACAATAAAATGTTTAAAATAATATGCGTTCCGTCTCCCTTGTATTTTAAAATTCAGTCAAACTCTAACTATTAATTTATTGCGGCCTTGACATCCACATGATAGGCATGCCTATACTGGAAAAGTACCCCCTATATCCAGCCGGGACCGGCATGGCTCTGAATTACAATACTGAATTTCGCAACTCTACACAGCGAATTGCGACGCCTCAGACGACTGAGCCACTAGATGACTGAAGAGGTAATTGGCACAAAAGCACGAGAACGCGAGATCGCGACATTGGTCAAGTTTCGCAATCTCGCGTTCTCGTATTTTTTAAAATAGCTGCATTAACTGTATAGGCAATTGGCACAAACGCGAGATTGTGAGATCGCGACATTGGTCAAGTGGCGCAATCTCGCGTTCTCGCGTTTTTAAAAATAGTTAAATATGACTGTATGGGCAATTCACACAAAAGCACGAGAACGCGAGATCGCGAGATTGTGAGATCGCGACAATGGTCAAGTGTCGCAATCTCGCGTTCTCGCGTTTTTGAAAATAGTTGCACATAACTGTACAGGCAATTGACACACAAGCACGAGAATGCAAGATCGCGAGATTGTGAGATTGCGACATTGGTCAAGTGTCGCGATCTCGCGTTTCAAACATAGTTATTTATAACTGAATAGGCAATTTGGACGAAAACACGAGAACGCGAGATCGCGACATTGGTCAAGTGTCGCGATCTCGCGTTCTCGGGTTTTTCAAAATATACTGAGTCAAATTAAAAACTTCACATTTTAAAAAATTAATCCCATATATGATATATACCACTCAAAATTTGATAAGGATCACTAGGTGATATGTGTGTAAGTTACCACAAACATAACAAAAGACATGACTGTGACTCAGAAACGTGTTTAATCATGTTATGAATGAAAATTCATGAACGGCATGAACTTGTATCATTATGGAATGTTTGAAATCTGCAAACACCAAAAGGCATTTCATTAAAAAATGTTAACAGCAAACAAGAGAAAGAATTACACAGTTATGAGGGATAGTCCATCATTACACTTAGTCGATGAAGTGTCAATATCGAGTATGACCTCCCCTTGCATCAATGACGGCCTGACAACGTCGAGATATGCTGTCAATAAGCACCCGGATGTTCCCAATGGGAAGGTTGTTCCACTCTTCCACGAGGGCATGTCCGAGCTCTGCCAAAGTCGTGGGTTGTGCTCTACGGCGTGAAAGGGCAACCTGCAGCATGTTCCAGACATGCTCATTCGGGTTCAAGTCCGGCGAGCGCGCTGGCCAATCCATGCGGACAATTGTCTGCTGCTCAAGGTACTGCCCAACCACCCTGGCGCGATGAGGGCGGGCGTTATCATCCATCAGGATGAACTCAGGGCCAACAGCACCAGCGTAGGGTCTGACGTACACATCGAGGATCTCATCCCGGTACCTCACCCCCGTCATTGTTCCTCTCTCCAGGACATGAAGATCTGTCCTTCCATCTCTGTTGATTCCACCCAGACCATTATGGAACCACCACCATAACGGTCATGTTCACTGATGTTGGCATCATGGAAACGTTCACGTTGTCGTCGCCACACCCGCTGCCTCCTGTCTGTAAAGTCCAAACAATACCTGGACTCATCGGTGAACAGAACTGGAACCCAATCGTTCCGTGTCCAAGTGACATGATCTTCAGCCCATTCCAATCGCTCCCGCCGGTGTCGAACAGTCAGGGGGATTCGGACACATGCCCTTCTCGAGTAGAGACCTGCATTGTGAAGACGATTCCGTATCGTCTGAGTGGACACATTCACCCCCGAGGCGTTCAGGAGGTCGTTACGTACGCTGGTTGCTGTCCAGAAGGGATGACGTCGTGCCTGAAGAGCCACAAAATGATCTTGGCGTTGGGTTGTCGACCTCTGACGACCACCCCCATGTCGGTGTGCTGCTGTACCAAAATTTTGCTGTCGGGACCAGGCCCTGCTTACAACGCTCTGGCTGACGTTTAGTGCATTGGCAACGTCACGTTGTGAATAGCCAGCATCAAGCATTCCAATACATCTGCCCAGTTGTTCTGTCGTCAGGCGACGCCTTACACGTTGAGGGGGCATTGCGTAGATAAACGTAGTGTAAACACTCAATTGAGTTCAAAGTTTCAGAATGAATCAGACACCGTTGCCTGATTGGAAATCGTGCAATGGTAGCAAAAGCATGAACTTTGATGTGAAACGCATTTCCCATGGCATGAAATGCACGTGCAAGTGTGTTAGAGACGTTTTTGATTTCACTTGAACACAATATTGCCAGTTATGCAGTTATTTTGTTTTTTTATTAAGAAAAATATCTACGATCCTTATCAAATTTTGAGTAGTATACAACGGACAAATGTATCAGAGAAGGTTATTTTTAATCATTAATGTCTAAAGAAGGATTTTAATTAACGGTGGTAACCATATTTTGTTCCAAGCACCTACGGTATTCGGTAATAACATCAACAGTTTAAATCATAAGTCCCAAGCACGAGAATCAGAAGCGTGTATGGCCACCATGTGCGTTGACAACTGCCACACAACGCCTCCGCATGGACCTTGTGATGCTTGTGAACACATGCTTGGGAAGACGACGCCATTGTTGCTGCAAAATGGTGCCAAGATCTTGCAAATTCTGTAGTTGGTTCTGGAGAGTGCGTAGACTTCTTCCAAGAGCATCCCAGACGTGTTCGATGGGATTGAGGTCGGGACACCTTGACGGCCAGTCCATGACGTTGACTCCCGCATTCTGAAGGAAATTCCTTGTCAAAATTGCTGTGTGGGGTCTGGCATTGTCGTGTTGGAAGATCAAACCGGGTCCATGTGCTGCCATAAAAGGAAGGAGTTCTGGTGCCAGTACCTGGTCGCGGTAAGCAGCAGCGTTGAGGTTGCAACGGATGACAAGAAGCCTGGAACGTGCATTGCCACAGAAAGCACCCCACACCATGACACTTCCGCCTCGAAATCTGTCAACTTCCTGTAGACACCACTGGGCGTAACGTTCATGACGGCGCCTCCACATCCTCGCCCTACCATCAGCAAATCGAAGATTAAATCGGGATTCATCACTGAAAACGACGTGATTCTAATTCCTCTGAACCCATCGTAAGTGTCGCTGTGCCCACAATTGACGTTGACGTCTGTGTAAATGAGTCAGAATCGGCCCGCAGTATGGCCGTCGTGCTTGAAGGTGAGCAGTTCTCAGACGGTTTCGAACAGTTTGCGCACTCAGTCTACCCCTAAACTGTTCATTTCTTGTTGATGTAGCCGTCAAATATCGGTTACGGAGGTGACGTAAAACAATCTGACAATGTGACGTCACACGTGGTCGACCTGGCCGAGGGCGATCAGCGGTGGTACCCGTTTGCTGTAGACGCGTCTGTAAATCATAAACAGTTCGTCGACTACAACCCATCGTCCTTGCGACTTCAGCTACGGACGTTCCCGTCTGCAACATGCCGATGGCGAGTTCACGTTGCACATTTGAAAGCCGTGGTATGACATATGGCCGTAAAGACTTTTGTTTTCTTATGTTTTTCTTTTTTTGTTAATGACTGCTAACAAGTATGGCTGAAAACACGTGCGGTATTATTGCCACGTGACCAGTTGCACGTGAAAAACCAACCACTTTTGCCACTATAGTGCTGTGCACATGATTTTGATCGATTAACCTGCACAAAACGGGTGTTATCTGAAGACAATACGTGGCCATTGCTGTTTAAATACACAATAAGGGCCCACAATGATGGCTGGTCAAAATGTTAAATTGTAGGATTGTGAAGTTTTTAATTTGGTTCAGTATATTTACATATAACTACCTAGGCAATTGACACGAGTGAGTGAGTGAGTGAGTGAGTGAGTGAAAATTAATACATTAATAACATATAAGTATATATACTTTATAAAAAAAACTGCCAGCAAAGGACAGCACAATAACTAGAATATCACAGAGTGTATAAAAACTAGTTGAGGAACATATAAAAGCAGAAAGAATTAACAACACAATATAAAAATGGGCTAGAGATCGTCAGTAACTAAAGGGAGATCACCATACCAGGGACCATGGGGACTTACAGTGCGTTTGCTTCCTGCACGGGCCCTGGCCAATTGACACGAAAACATGAGAACGTGAGAACTAGAGATCATGACATTGGTCAAGTGTCGCAAGGTGCGGAGCAATAGGGCAAAACAATGTCTTTAAAAGTGAATGGTTACTGAATGTTCTCCCATAACAGGGCTTGATCTTCAATCGCCAGCAGTGGTTTATTCGCAGTGGTTTATTTTTTTTCACCCAATCTGATTGGCTGGCTGAGAGTGGAGAGTGTGTCATCGCGTTTTGATTGGCTGGCTAAAAATAATTGCCGGCACTATTTTCGGATCGGGGATACCCGAGGTCGTCCAGTACAGGTTATCCCCAGCTGGCAAAACATTACCGTAGTGACAATGTTTCCATTGCCGAAAGTTGGTGAATGAGAGAAAATTTGTGGGGGAAGAAGGGGTGTGATATGTGGAGATATATCAGAGAATTTCGGCTTCCCAACGTACCAGATTCAGTTGCAGACGGTAACCAAAGCGAGAAACCGCATCGATATTACGGGACCAGGTGAGCAACTCCTGTACATTCTTTACTGGGCGTTTTGAAGGCTAATAACAAAGCTAATGAAACAGTTAATTAATTCATGTAAAATACCGATGAAATAGTGAAACAAAACCATATTGTTTGGTATTTTTTCTAAAAACAACTGTCAACCACATAAGAAATGTCACGTTTTAAAAAGAAAATGTGCTGTTGTGATTTCATATTCATAATAATGCTACGCTACACAATGATGACACAAAATCGTACCACCACCACATACATGGATATTACTTGCTTGTACTCGAGGTACATTGATAACGTGAAAGTTATGTCATTCGTAACTCGTGGTAGTGTCATTCAATTGTCAACATTTTTCAAGTTCCAAAATGCTGAGACTCAGCGCTGCCGATCGGAACATCGCCATAGGACGTATCTAATGAGGGGAATGGCAGTCTTCCGTTGCAGGTCACTTCAGCGTCCCCAACAGCACAATTTACCGCCTTTTAGACCGATACACGCAGTTCAATTCCACTGCAGACCGCCCGAGAACCGGCCGACCAAGAGTTACCACCCCTTCACAGGATCGCTACATTCGACTGTCATCGCAATGTCACAGCTATGGAGACTGCAGGACGCCTCCCTGGTTTGAGGAGGATATCGGACCAGACTGTCAGGAACCATCTTCGCGAGGCTGGAATCCGACCGCGAAGACCAGATATCATCCCTGTTTTGCAACAGATCCATCGACAGCGATGCTTGCGTTGGTGCCATACCTGACAGCCTTGGAATTTGAGAAACTGGGGACGAGTGTGGTTTAGCGATGAATCACGACTTTTTCTTCACCTGCGAGATGAAAGACGACGTGTTTATCGTTGAAAACATGTGACTATCGAGGTCCTAAATTTCATATTTGTATCTATGATATTAAATTAAATATATCGACTTTATCCAGTCACAGGATAGTAACCATGGTACCTGTCACAAAGACATGTCAATCCACGTAAACATGAAACGAGAGTTGGGGAATCAGCTCGCTTAGCAGAGCTACCACTATACACGACCAACCCACACAACAACACAAGACCTGAGTGAATAAACAGCCAGTTTGTTTGACAGCCGTATTCTAGCAACTACAGATAACCTCACTGGCTGATTAAACAGACGATGAAGTTGTTATTACGCGCTTTTGGGTGAATTGTCTTTACAGTCATATGCAACTATTTTCAAAAACGCGAGAACGCGAAATTGCGACACTTGACCAATGTCGCGATCTTGGGTTCTCGTTCTTTTGTGCCAATTACCTCTTCAGTGATCTAGTGGCTCATTCGTCTGAGTTGCGTTCCTTGGGCGTGCCAGAAACCTGTGATGGTGGGTTTCGTCCCATTTCAAGCTGACAAGCCAGATTATAAGTGAAATATAAATACTGTTCAAAGCGGTGTAAAGCCAAAGTCACTCGCTTATTCAGAGCCATGCGGGTCCCTCAGGCTGGATATTAGGGGTTCTTTTCCTGTATAAGCATGCCTATCATGTGGATGTCAAGGCCGCAATTTTTAAATTAATAGTTAGAATTTGATTGAATTTTAAAATACATGGGAGACGGAACGCATTTTATTTTTAACATTTTATTGTTTTCTTATGGAACTATTTAAGGCATCTGAGTACAATTGCTGTCGAAGGGTGCGATTCACATGCATCATGTGTGTTCAGTAGGGCTACGTGTACGGAGTAGGAACACACATATTAGCGATATTTCTACTTCTGGTTGGTTGGTTGGTTTGGTTGGTTTGTTGTTTAACGCCGCACTCAGCAATATTCCAGCTATATGACGGCGGTCTGTAAATAATCGAGTCTGGACCAGACAATCCAGTGATTAATATCATGAGCATCGATCCACGCAATTGAGATCGATGACATACTTCAACCAAGTCAGCGAGCCTGACCACCCGATCCCGTTAGTCGCCTTTTACGACAAGCATAGTCACCTTTTACGGCAAGCATGGGTTGCTGAACACCTATTCTACCCCGAATCTTCACGGGTCTTGAGGCAATAGAATAATGTAAGGCGGGATGTTTTGTAGTTAGGTGAGAGACGATGATAATCTATTAATTAATTTTGTATGGCCTAAAGTAGCGACTATGGTGTCGTGTAAAAACATCGGACAATCTCATTTTAGTCGAATGCTACAAATTGGTCTTTGATAATCTTGTTTTGATGAATATGCTAGCCGTGTTTTATACTGCCTCATGGAGAAAATCACTGGCCTGTGATTTTTCCTGTAATTGACAGTGCAGTGGCGAATAGCTGCAATACTGCTGATGTGCCTTTAAGCAATATTTGCTCTCTCACTAACAGTGATATATTGTTTCCAGTTTCCTCACACTTCAATGATTTTACTATCACTGGACATTCATGTATATAATTTCTTTTGTTTTAATTTAAAGTACATAGGAAACTGTACCAAAAGGAGCGGACTCTACTCTACGCTACATGGGACTTTGTATATGTAAATTACATGATAGCATTTTCAAGCTCAAGTCATAGGTTTGCTAAATGCTACTTGGAAAATGAAGAGCATGAAAGAAGCATGACCATGGGACTACTAACGTGCACATGCGCCTTGATATTATGATATTACGCATGCGCACGGACAGCATCTAAAAAACGAAAAAACGAAAACACGAGAACGCGAGATCGCGAGAAAATGAAATGTCGCATTCTCGCGTTCTCGCGATTTCGTGTTTCTGATAAGTCGAGATTACGAGATTTTTCATCATGTCCAAATGTCGCATTTTCGCATTGTCGACTTTTGACAAAAATTGCTGTTTATCAGAGCACGAGAATGCGAGATCGCGAGATTGCGAGAAAGCGATATTTTGGCTAAATCTCGCGTTCTCGCGATCACGCATTCCCGTGTTTTTGGCATATTTAGCTCGTTTCCAAAGGTCGAGAGACACCGAGAATGCGAGATCGCGAGAATGTCCCTTACGATACTGTCTGTGCCTGCTTGGCTGCGCCTTTGTTAGCGCATACATGGCATAGAAATTACTATTAAACGATGATACACATCAGGAACGCGGAGAAAAAACAAGATTCGTTCTTGTCGAATATCAAGGCGCCAATTCATCATTCATTAACATTTTGCTTAATATATCCACAAATCAGGAAAATATGCAATGCATGTGTCTTCAAAATGTACATACAGGCTAGGTATTTGCCCACAGCAACACTTGTAATTGAACGAGAGCAGGTATTGTAGTCGCATCTGTAAATTAGGCTGACACGAGCAATCCCGTACCCAAATATTGCCGATGTTTACCCGTGTCCAAGGTGTCCCCAGTCTACTCCTGTCGTATCTTCCCCAGTCTACCCGTGTCCTAGGTGTCCCCAGTCTACCCGTGTCCTAGGTGTCCCCAGTCTTCCCGTCTTCCCGTGTCCCCAGTCTCCCCGTGTCCCAGGTGTCCCCAGACTACCCCTGTCCTAGCTACACCAATAAACCCTTGTCCTAGGTGTCCCCAGTTTATCCGTGTCTTCGATGTCCCCAGTCTACCCGTGTCCTAGGTTCCATAATCCACCCGTCTCCCAAGCGTCCAAAGACTACCCCTGTCCTAGGTGTCCCAAGTCTACCCGTGTCCCAGGTGTCCCCAGTCTACCCGTTTCCTAGGGTCCATAATCAACCCGTCTCCCAAGCGTCCCAAGTTTACCCGTGTCCCAAGCGTCCCAAGTCCACCACTGCCCTAGGTGTCCCAAGTCTACCCGTGTCCCAGGTGTCCCCAGTCTACCCTTGCCCTGGGTTCCAGTCTCTGCGTCTCTCAGGCGTTCCCAGACTACGCGCGTACTAGGTACCCTTGTCTACCCGTGTCCTAGCTCCCGTTTCCTAGGTGTCCCCAGTTTTCCCCAGTCCTAGGTACCCCAGTCTACCCGTGCCCTAAGTGTCCCCAGTCTACCCGTGTCCTAGGTACCCCTGTCTTCCTGTGTCCTAGGTGTCCCCAGTCTACCCGTGTTCTGGGTACTCCTTTCTACCCGTGTCCTAACTCTCCCCAGTCAACCCGTGTCCTAGGTGTCTCCAGTTTTCCCCGTCCTAGGTACCCGTGTCCTAGATGTTTCCAGTCTACCCGTTTCCCAGGTGTCCCAAGTCTACCCGTGTCCTAGGTACCCAAGTCTACCCGTGTCCTAGATGTTTCCAGTCTACCCGTGTTCGGGGAGTCCCAAGTCTACCAGTATCGTAGGTATCGTTGGTGTCCCAAGTCTCCCCGTGTCCTCCGTGCTGTAACCAGGGTAACTGCGGTACAGGTACCTGGGGCTTAAGCCGGGCGTCACGGTACGTGCACCACGTGAACAATGGCTGACGGCCGAGCCTGCGTCGAACAGTAGCCTTTACTCTACCGAGGTAACTGCCGATGCTTACTTCAAGATAATGATGATTAAACATTTTAAAACTAATCAAAAACTTCTGACGTTTACCAATTATAAGTAAATAACTTATAACATGAGAAACAGTTTATAAAAAAAGGTGGATATTGTATTGTAACTCTTATATACGAGACTGCCACTGAATTGCCTGTATCTTTATAGACTATTCAACAGCATGAAACACAAAATCAGCTTCACGATAGTGCGGATGCACTTATATGATAAATAGTTAAAAGACATTGCTGAGTCTGTGCGTATTTAGCTACAGAAACAGTTTTACTTTTCATGTATTGTGTTCTAGACATATACGGTCACAGACTGGTTATCTTTAAATACATACACTTACAAAGTTATGCTACTCATTATATTGAAGAGCAACCTCCTCGTGGTGAATGCTGGGTAACGCTAATAGCTCTTCCCCGTGTGGAACCGGGCCAGAATGTGTCCACATCACCCCATTCCTGGTCGTATGAGGCGACCAAATTGGGCAACCTGTTTGCCGTGGGTTGCACCCCTGTGTCGGTGGAGGAAGGTAGTCTGGTGGTTGAGGGCACTGGTTCCAGGAATAGCGTTCCTTTGCCCATACACCACTTTGACCCTGACTTCACCTAGACGGGTGGTAGAATTGGCCTGATACTATCAATCGGATGGTCATGACAAGCTCTGTGCACTCTATTTTCATTTTGCACTAGGTTGTTATATTTTATTGTTGATATTTTGGGTCTTGGTCAAACTGTTAATTGTATTTCAGTAACTTTTGGCTGTAAATGAATAAGAATTATTGCCTTGAGTAAAAAATGCCCAGAAGGCGGTGGTTTATGGGCCAATCTGGTGGATCTATTGATCTTGCATTGATATATCTGCTTGAGTATACCATCGCAGTATCCTTGGTGCTGTTAGTCGGAGACCCACTAGCACATAACATTGTCTTTATGACACTCCGTGGTGGGTGGGGACCTAGGATGGCGAACCACTATAAACGTACCATGATTCCACAAAAACAACTGAAACGAACTTTAGATTAATCTATTTGTGCTTTCTAAAGCTATATATGGTATCGCTGGTGATGTTGTGTCAATGAAAAGGATACGTTCTGGCTGTATCTTGATAGAATGCAAATCTGCATCACAATCAGCCACGCTGTTGGCTGTCAAAAATCTCATTTCTGTGCCAGTCATTTTCTCCGCGCACAAATCACTCGACAGTTCAAAAGGCATTGTCAGAGATTGTGAACGTTGTCTTTCAGACATGTCTGAAGATGACATTACTTCTGAACTGAAAGACCAGGGTGTTGCAGGCGTAAAACGTTTTACAAAGCGGCAGAATGGACAAATTGATAAGTTTAACACATATCTTTTTACATTTTCTCTTCCTGTTCCACCACATTCTATCAAAGCAGGTTACTGTAACATTGGTGTGGATACGTACATACCGAATCCACTCTGGTGATACTCATGTGAACAGTTTGGGCATGGTGCCCAATCGTGTAGAAACAAAAAGAAATGCCATCGATGTGGAGAACCTTCTCATGACACAATAGACTGCTCAAAAGATCCAAAATGTGCAAACTGCTCTGGGAATCACGTTGCATCATCCAAATCTTGCCCTCTCTGGCAACTTCAACACCAGATAATGAAAATGAAGCATGACAAGAAAATTTCTTTTTCGGGTGCCAAACGTTTAGTCAACTACCCCCACTGCAGCTGTGTGTCATATTCTGCAGTTGTCAGCCGTGCACCACCAAAAAGTTCTAAATCATTTACCTCTGTTGAATGCCAGACGCATGTTACTTGGGTTAACTCCGACAACTTTTCTTTGGTTCAGTCAAGTTCTTCTCAAACAGAAGATACATTAACAACTTTGTCAGCACCTATGGCAGCAGCGCCGCCACCATCACTGGCATCGGCACCAAAGCCATCACCTATTATGACAAATGCCAGAAAAAAGGAGACTACTCCAGAAATTCTGATCGTGTGTCAAAGGGCCACAGTGACCCTATTCAAATATATAATAGGTTTTAAACCTTGGAGGACATGGATGTCTCTCCTCATCCAAATGGGTGCAACAGAAGTAAGTCGCACAGAAATGGGAGACGTAGATCTCCCGTTCATCCACCTGTCACTTGAACACCATGAATCCACTTATTCAGTGGAATTGCAGAGGTCTAAGGACCAATTTTAATGAATTACACTTGTTAATACAGGACTTTAAGCCATCAGCATTCTGTCTGCAAGAGACTTATCTCAAACCAACAGATAAGTTTGACTTGCGTAAATATATTTCGCATCATTCATTTTCTCCTCCCGCTGTTAAAGCTACTGGGGGTGTTCTATTTTAGTGAGGCAGGATGTTATCCACAACCCTGTTCCTCTGAATGTCAATCTACAGGCTGTTGCTGTTCGACTCGCATTGCACGTCGTTTTCACTTTATGCTCATTATATATTCCACACTCTTCAGCTCTTAGGCGGTCTGAACTACAGTCATTATATGCCCAACCCCTGAAACCCTGTACAATCATGGGCGACTTGCATGGCCATAATCCTCTATGGGGAAGTGCCAACACAAATTCAAAGGGAAAAGTCATTGAATATTTTATTACTGACAATAATCTATGTATTTTTAATGATGGCTAAAAAAATTACTTACATCCTGCTAGCGGGGCTTATTCTGTTTTGGATCTTTCACTTTCAGATTCCAATATGTTGAATGAATTTACATGGACAGTTCATGATGATCTCTTTGGAAGTGATCATTTCCCTTCTATTCTCACTGCCAACAACCCAGCTGATGAACCGCCTTCAACGAGATGGAATTTTTCAAAGGCAAATTGGCCTATATTTAAATCATTATGTGAGGAAATATTTACACCCGATATTTTGATTAATGTCCCTGGACAAACTAAATGAAATTGCTGATGACACTATTCCTAAGTCTTCTGCACTTCCACATATTCGAAAACCATGGTTTGATACAGGTTGTAAAAAGGCTAGGAAGATTAGGAAGAAGGCGGAAAAATATTTCCGTCGACATCCTACAGTACATTATCTCAATAATGTGAAAATAACAAATGCCAATTAATGTACAATTAAGCAACCAAAACGCCAATCGTGGAGAAGGTATATATCCAAAATCAATTCCCAAACTCCGATTTCAAAGGTATGGAACATGATACAAAAAGTCAAAGGTAAAGGTTCAAAATCTGCTGTTCATCATCTTGAAGATGGTGGTCAATTGCTTACTGACAAAACTGACATTGCAAATAAACTGGGCGAAACTTTGGCCCAACACTCTTCATCATCTAATTACGTACCTAAATTTCAAAAATACAAACAACAACAAGAGAAGAAAAGTATTAATTTTAGTTCCGACAATGGTGAAGATCATAACGAAATATTTTCAATTCATGAGCTGAATACTGCACTTGGACAGGCTCATGATACTATATTCACAGCCGAGTCTAAGGCAATACTTACAGCCTTGGAATACATCCAACAGCAGTCCATACATAAACAGTTTATTATATTTTCTGATTCACTGTCCTGTCTTCAGGCGATTAAAAACATGTCTTCAGGCGAATAAAAACATGTCTTCGTGTCATCCATTCATCTTGGATACATTGGAACGGTATACAATGATCTTGCCACTGGCCAATACGACATTGTCTTCTGTTGGTTACCAAGCCATGTCGGCATAGTGGGTAACACAATGGCTGCTGCTGCTGCTGCTGCTGCTGCTGCTGCAAAGGCAGCACTCAACAAATCTGTGACACCACTTCTTATCCCATACAGTGATATTAAACCTGTTATTAGATGTTACATCCGAGATCTAATGCAAAAGAAGTGGGACACCCAAATAGGTGTAAATAAGCTACATGGAATAAAACAAACCATCGGTTTACTTAGGTTGTCAGTTCAGATTTGAAGAGGTTATTATGCAACGATGTCGTATTGGCCATTCTCGTTATACACACGAATATTTATTAAAACCTGAAGATCCTCCATTCTGTATCCCCTGTGATGAGAGAATCACCGTCAAGCATGTTTTGCTTGATTGTGTCGGTTTCTCTCTCACAAGGGATCAATATTATCATTCATCTTCTTTAAAGGATCTTTTTAATAACGCCAGTACTCATTTAATTCTTGAATTTTTAAGAGAAATGGAACTAATAGATAACTTTTGAATAGATGATATGCATTTTAGATAAGTTAAATATTAACATCAACTGAGATTATTGATGGTGGTGTCACTTGGGTGGTTAAAGTAGCGTAAAAAATATTGTCCTCCAGTTATTGCCACGTAAATCCATTCTTGATCAAGGTAAGTTATATTGACTTCTGTTTTAGAACTTAGATTGTATTGTCTTTTAATATTGGCTAGCATACGGTACAGCCACTGGAAGCCAAAGTGATGGCATAAATCCTGCTGGGGAGTCATGCAGGAAGCATAGGTACTGTAAGTCCCCATGATCTCAAATAAGGTGGTCTAACTTTGGTTATTTGTGGTCTATAATTGATTGGACATAATCTATTATAGCTATATGTTTTTTTAAAAGAAATTATGATGTAGTTTGTTTTATTAAAAACTGTGATATATCTCACTATTTTACTGTCCTTTGTCAACAGATATTTTAGATTTAATACCTTGTTCCCATCACTATATGGCTGAAATATTGCCAATGTGATATGAAATTTCACTCACTCACGCACACATTATATTGAAACATGAAATGTTTCCATTGAAAATACAAACGAGACGAATAACATAACAAACATATAAATGCAGATAATAGAACACATTGACCACCAAGTCACTTGATACAGAAAACGTTATACACGTTGAACATAATGTTTAATAAGCATCCACGACTTCCATAAAAATGGCATAATATGTTAGATTGATACTTAAACGACTGGAATACTAACGCTAGTATTTTATCTGGGACTCTCTATCATTCTCTATTATTCAGTATAGTATTTGATGTCTAGTTGAACTGCATGAAATTAACATGTAGCAGCCAAATCGTAGATTCTGAACCATACTTTTTGATTAACTGTAACATAAGTTCATTGTACCAGCAGAGTAACAAAGTTGGAATTATTTACAGCAAGTTTAACAAAAATGCAAAGTAATCAGTAAAAGTAACTTACCTTCAAAAACAGACAGAGAGGTTCTCAGGCAAAATGCAGGAATGACTCAATGTCAAGATACCCCTGCATTTATACCAGAGACCCCCAGTCCACGTTTGAAAGCATGTCACTACTCATCTGTCCAGTTTGGAATTAATAACAATGGCTTCCCACATGGTGGTCAAATTAAGTTTTGATGTGCTTACTTGCTTAGTTAATTGTTTATTGGCTGGTCAGCTGTGTCTGAATCTGGTCAGCCGGGTCAAGAATTTCAATAGCGCTGGCTGATTAGCTTCTGACAGCTCGTTTGAGTGGTTTTGACAGCTTGCATCTCCAAGCGTTACGTATTATGATACACGTCCTGTAAACTATGTAGCTTTTACTGGCTTGGGTATGTGAAACTTAAAGTGGTGGAATATATTTGATTTTGATAAAACTTGAAGAAAAATATAATGATTTTCGCACTGTTTTAGTACCCCTGGACGTCGTGGAGCTTTTGACCACAAAAGCCTCTTAATATTTTTTGTTAAACAGGTGTTGACGTAAACATAATACAGATGTACACAAAAATACATAAAACATTTTAAAGTAAAACAGCCAAAATATGCGAAAATGACAAAGGATATACACTGCTTAGACAGCCCACTTAAAATACCTTTAACATACAAGAAGGATCTTAAGTTTGGTATCTGCCATCATGAACCATAAGAATGTAGGCAGCGAAAGGTTGATTGAACATTTTCTGGAGTTTACGGGCAGTAAAGAAAGAGACTCGAAGCGTGTTCGGGACCGAGAGATACGTTTTGGTCAGGAGGTTAGTCACAGTTTCAAAATTAAGGGTGGAAAGAAATATCCAGAGATTCGGAGCTGTGTATGGGTGTTGAATATCCCAGTAGGAAGGACAGAGACTGAGAGCTAGAATAGGAAAAGTGCAGCAGAGAGTGAACAAACTTTTAAAAACATCCAAACAACTAAAATAATGGAGAGAACTGACATAGCCGACACAGTGATGGCTATAATTGCATTGGTATCAGGCCAAGAACTCGGTAAAGTGATTTGACCGTCAAGCAATGGTTCCGTAATAGACTGAAATATGGTTTGATCTTGCCCTTTCAGCAACACTGAGATGGGACTGAGATGGGACTTTTGATCATTGTCCAAAACATTGGAAATTTCATGAGAAAATATATCAAATTTTGGAATGGTGAATAAGAGCACGACAAGATAGACACAATGTTTATGGATAACAACTTCTTTAATACTGTAAAAAGTGACGTTTCGGTATAGATCCTTATACCGTTGTCAAGCAAGTCAAAATTGTGCCTATCTTGCTTGAGAACGGTATAAGGATCTATACCGAAACGTCGCTTTTTACATTATTAAAGAAGTTGTTATCCATAAAAATTGTGTCTATCTTGTCATCCGCCAACTTCTAAGTAATGCCTATCAAACAAGGAATAAGAGCACGGTTGACAGGGTGAAGGTGTGAGATCTGGTGTTCTGAAGTACAACGAGAACCGAAAGGTGCAGGATAATACAGATCTTCCGTGGACAGAGAACATTAACACAGAGTAGCAGAAGACAGTTACAACTGGGGATCATACGATGAGTACCAGGACAGGTGAGAGTAAGGAAGGGAATTCTATATACAAGCACATTTGAGGTATCAATAGAGATAAGCTGAGGTGGATGAGGTTTGGTGACATATCAAAAATCACAAAGAGATTTGATCAGACTCTACTATTTTGAAAGAGTGCAAGGTTACATGATGGTTTGGGGGAGGATTGTAGAGCTATTATGAAAAATTCATCACCAGAGCAGGGCGCTAAGGTAGAACTGTCCATACTGAGGATTAATGTATCTTGTTGTGGTAAAAAATATGTATACCATAGAGAGGCAGTTACAAATCTGTCTCAATAAAATTCATAAGTGGTCTCTCGAAAACGGGTTCAAATTTTATAAATCCAAAACCAACTGTATACACTTCTGCAGAAAATATAAGCCGCATAAGGACCCTGAAATATTTTTGAATGGCACCCCTATCAAAGTTGTAAAAGAGGCCAAATTCTTGGGACTCATCTTTGATAGCCATTTAAGTTTTTACCACACATTAAATCACTTAAAGCTAAATGCCTGAAAGCACTCGATTTGTTGAAAGTTGTATCAAATTCAAAGTGGGGAGGGGATCAGACAACCCTCCTACACTTATACAGGTCACTGATCCGTTCAAAACTTGATTATGGCTCCATCGTCTATGGTGGAGCCTGTAAAAGTAATTCAAAAAAACTTGATACTATCCATCACCAAGGACTGAAGCTTTGCCTAGGAGCCTTTCGCACTTCTCCTATTCCGAGTCTGTCTGTTGAAGCGGATGAGCCTTCTCTTAAACAACGCCGACTGAAACTATCTTTACAGTACATCACTAAATTATAATCTAATCAGTCAAATCCAGCTTTTAATTGCATATTTAATCCTCTTTACGAAGATATTTACAATAAGAAAACATCTCTTGTTCCACCCCTAGGAATAAGAATTAAATCAGTCGTTTCTGCTGCAAACATTAACTTTCAGGATATAGCTCCCACACAACTTTTTTCATCGCCTCCTTGGCAAATGGTAAGGCCAAATGTAGACCTCACATTAACTAGAATTAAGAAATCTGATGCAAATCCTCTTATTTATAAACAAGAATACAATCAAGTAAGAAACACTTATGACACTTATAAATCTATATTTACAGATGGATCCAAGGATGGTGGCGCCGTTGCTAGTGCCACCATCATTGGATCCAGAACAGTATCTTCACGATTACCCGATAATAGTTCCATATTCACAGCAGAAGCGCACACAATTTTAACAGCACTAAAATATATCAAGAAAAAATCCAAATATAAAGACTTCATTATTTTTTCAGATTCACTTTCGTGCCTTCAGGCTATTAAAAGTATGTCATGTAAACATCCATTTTTAATTGAAATTCTTGAGTTATTTAATGATCTTGTGACTGGCCAATATGTCATCGTCTTTTGTTGGTTACCCAGCCATGTTGGTATCACTGGTAACACAATGGCTGATGCTGCTGCAAAAGCAGCACTCGACAAATCTGTGACACCACTTCTTTTACCATACAGTGATTATAAACCAATAATTAGATCTTATATCCGTGATCTGATGCAAAAGAAGTGGGACACCCAAGTAGGTATCAATAAAGTACATGAAATAAAACCAAATACTGGTTACACCTACTTGGGATGTCAGTCCAGATTTGAAGAGGTTGTATTAAGACGATGTCGTATTGGTCACTCACGTTATACTCATGAATATTTACTT
The DNA here is from genome assembly GCF_022045235.1 of Haliotis cracherodii. Lineage (NCBI taxonomy): Eukaryota > Metazoa > Mollusca > Gastropoda > Lepetellida > Haliotidae > Haliotis > Haliotis cracherodii. The sequence goes on from NW_027266265.1 coordinate 40,972,977, forward strand.
AAAGGTGAGGATCCTCCATTCTGTATCCCTTGTGATGAAAGAATCACGGTCAAGCATGTCCTGCTTGACTGTATTGATTTTTCCATCACAAGGGATAAATATTTCAAAGTATCATGTATCAAGGATCTTTTTTATCAGGTAAGTTCTCATTTAATTATTGTTTTTTTAAAGGAAATCGAATTACTACATAAATTTTCATTGCTATATTTTGTAAATGAATAAATAAGTTTTATAATTGGTTGAATTATTCAATAACTGAGATTGTTAGTGGCTATATCCCCCAAGGGGGTTAAAGTAGTGTAAAATTATTGTCCCCCTGAGAGGGTATGTAAGACCACGTCTTTCAAAGTATGTTTATTTCTGCTCGTTTTTAGCCGTAGTATAAATGTTCATTTATCCTAGCTAGATTTGTCATTAATTGCCAACAGCGGAAGGGATGATGTAAATCCGGCTGGGGTCCATGCAGGTAGCAAAAGTATTGTAAGTCCCCATGGACCCTAGCATGGTGATCTACCTTCAGCTGCTGGCGATCTATAGCCCTTTTTTATATTGTACCGTTATAAATAGTGATATCTTTTATAGTTGTATGCTAGTTTTAGATATTAATCTGTGATATTCTAGTAATTTTACTGTCCATCAATGACAGGTTTTAATTTAGTTTAAACATATGTATTAATAAATGAAATTTCTCGTCACGATGTGGCTGAAATATTGCCTATGTGACGTAAAGCTTTAACTCACTCACTCACTCACTTTATGGCAAAAAGTACACTGTGTGTGGAAATGTGGGCAATACAATCTGTCTAAACAGAACATACCATATCCTATGCATTTCCTTTGTAGGAACGGGGGGACTGGATACTGTGGGCGTCTCTGTTGTCGGTTGGTCGCATTGAAGTGTTGTGGGCCTGGATTCTTCTGAGTTAGTGGACTCTGCTGTTGGCTATATTGTTGAGATGGTGGTGATGACATCTGATAATGGGGACCATGAAACCGAGTTCGTCTGGGTTGAAACGGTTCATGACGTGGAGGCTGGAACTGTAGCTGGTGCTTGGTTGCTGGTGTCTCTGCTGCTTGTACTGCTGGGGCGTCTGTCTTTGTGATAAGGTTGGCCACGAGCTCCGACATTTGACCACTGGTGACCTCATACCCAACTGAGACCACTCAGCCAGTTCTGCATGGTGCCGTACAGCTTCAAGTGAGGCCGGTTCCTTGTTGATCACCCACTGGCGGATGCTCGGACAGAGGCCATTAACTGCCACTGCTACAATCATTGACATTGGCAGTTCCTGGTTCCGAGTTGCTCCCTGTATTCTATTAAGGAAGTTGTTGATTGTTTCCTCCTTTTTCTTTGCCATCTGGAGGAGGTTCACATCGAATGTTTTTGGCCTGTTCAATCTAGATTTATAGGCTTCTTCCATAAGGCCCATGTTGTTTCATGTTTCTTCCGCCAGTTCCTGGTGCCAGATCTTTGCTGTTCCTTCTACAGTCCGTTTGACTGCAAATGAGAACGACGAATTACAAAATAACTCGAAATCAAGAAAAGTGTATGAAACATCAATACGGTACTTGACCATGAATACCCTGTACCCAACAAAATCTGAATTTTGTTTATGTTAAGACCCATGACGGATGAAGTTCTTTAAGAAACTATTATGTAATTTTGTATAGAAATGTGTACATGACACGCCACCGGGACGTTGCTTCCTCTTGTCCTGTGTATGGCCTCAGCTTAATATGTGGTTCAGCTGCTGAAGGAGATGCTGTTGAATCAGATGAGGAGGATGGAGATGGCGCTGGTAAGGATGTTGTCCTGGACGTTGATGCTTTTGATGTTGATCCCGTTGATGACGTTGTTGCGGGGATGGTTAGGGAGGGGGAGTCTGGAAGGGGTGATTCCTGCGTCTTGAGCAAACTGGTTAAGTTCAACCTTGGCTCAGGTCGTCGAAGCTTCTGTTTGTAGTTAGTAGGCGTGGCACCGGTCATCTGGGATAAGCTCCAAAAATTGAAACAGTCTGATTTAATGGAATGTTTATGCCTAGAATCGTTGCGGGGGAATTAACTCCGGGATCTCCACGCCTTCAAAAACAGACAGAGAGGTTCTCAGGCGAAATTCAGGAATGTTTATGGTTTTATGGTCTCAGAGGTAACAAACATACATTCAACAGCATCTTAGTATTCAATTTCATAGTTATAAATGAAGACATCATCATGAACATTTAACTAGTAAAGCATTAAGATATTGAAATCAATAGTTAAGAAATGATAATGATTTACATAAGAGTGGACTCATTAAGATACCTTGTTATAAACGCCGTGGTCTCTTACAACATTGTGCTCAGTGAATGTCAATCATGTTCATAGCGTACATCATTCATAAATTCAGTTAAAATATGGACATAGGGATGATCTAACAATACTCTTCTTGTACAATGAGTTCATCATTACTGTATAGAAAAATACTGCACTTAATATTTCATTCCGAATATTCTTAAACTTAATTACCTCAGAATTGAATTTAATTGATAAATAAGTAAAGTACATTACTGGTGCCTTGTTGAAAATATAACAGTGATTACATAGTTTCTGTAACCAGGGTAACTGCGGTACAGATACCTTGGGCTTAAGCCGGGCGTCACGGTACGTGCACCACGTGAACAATGGCTGACGGCCGAGCGTGAGTCGAAAGCCTTTACTCTAACGAGGTAACTGCCGATACTTACTTCAAGATAATGATGATTAAACATTTTAAAACTAATCAAAAATTTCTGACGTTTACCAATTATAAGTAAATAACTTATAATATGAGAAACAGTTTATAAAAGAAATGCTGGATATTGTATTGTAACTCTTATATACGAGACTGCCACTGAATTGCCTGTATCTGTATAGACTATTCTACACATGAAACACAAAATCTACCAGCGCTTCACGATAGTGCGGATGCACTTATATGATAAATAATTAAAAGACATTGCCGAGTCTGTGCGTATTTAGCTACAGAAACAGTTTTACTTTCCATGTATTGTGTTCTAGACATAAACGGTCACAGACTGGTTATCTTTAAATACATACATGTAGCTGCCGATGCTATGCTATTCATTATATTGAAACATGAAATGTTTCCCGTTCAAATACAAACAATGAGACGAATAACATAAGAAAAATATAAATGCAGATAATAGAACCGGTTGACCACCAAGTCACTTCATACAGAAAATTTAATACACGTTGAACATAATGTTTAATACCTCGGTCACTAGTGTGGTGGCCTAACTTTGGTTGCTGGCGATCTATAACCCGTTTTTATATTGTGTTGTTGAATTGTACCTTATTCTTTTATATACTCTCAAACTAGTTTTAACTAAAATCTTTGATACTCTAGTGATTGTACTGTCCTTTGGCGACAGGTATTTTACAAGTTGGCATCTCTTTGTAAGCAAATGTTTGACTCGTCACGATATGGCTGTAATATTGCCAATGTGACGTTAAATTGTAACTCACTCACTCACTCACTAATGTTTAATAAGCATCCACGACTTCCATAAAAATGGCGTAATATGTTAGGTTGATACTTTAACGACTGGAATACTAACGCTAGTATTTTATCTGGGACTCTCTATTATTCTCTATTATTCAGTATAGTATTTGATGTCTAGTTGAACTGCATGAAATTAACATGTAGCAGCCAAATCGTAGATTCTGAACCATACTTTTTGATTAACTGTAACATAAGTTCATTGTACCAGCAGAGTAACAAAGTTGGAATTATTTACAGCAAGTTTAACAAAAATGGCAAAGTAACAAGTAAAAGTAACTTACCTTCAGACAGAGAGGATCTCAGGCAAAATGCAGGAATGTCAAGATACCCCTGCATTTATACCAGAGACCTCCAGTCCACGTTTGAAAGCATGTCACTACCCATCTGTCCAGTTTGGAATTAATAACAATGGCTTCCCACATGATGGTCAAATTATGCAAGTTTTGATGTGCTTACTTGCTTAGTTAATTGTTTATTGGCTGGTCAGCCGTGTCTGAATCTGGTCAGCCGACAGCTTGCATCTCCAAGCGTTACATATTAAGATACACGTCCTGTAAACTATAAAGCGTTTACTGGCTTGGGAATGTGAACCTTAAAGTACAAGAATATATTTGATTTTGATAAAACTTGAAGAAAAATATGATGATTTTCGCACTGTTATAGGTTTATATGTTAAAATAATTATTTCAGAGAGGCCTATTTTAAAGTGGAACGTTCGTAGATGGTATTAAATAGACAGTAGTTTAATCATGGCTTTTGTTGTTGGAGAATATAGAATCATACTGCAGTACACTGGAGAATATGCAATGGTATTGTTGTATTATAATATTGTAACAATGACCTTACTCGTGGAGCCGTAAACCGAACGGCCTGTGTCAATTTGGGCTTATATCCGACATCGTATTGTCACGTCATGGTATAACGGAACTACCGTTCAAAACGCCCTGAACCAATTAACTCATTATTTTGTCATATTGCTGCGTGTACCTGTAACTAAAAAACGTCAACGCCAGTCTTGGTTACAGCCGAAACAGATTCAACTGAGCGCAAAAGGCTCATGGTGGTGAAAATTATATTATTGGATGACTGAAAAGCAGTGATGACAGAAGTTTTTGCTACAACAGTCATATACAGCTGTTACGTGCGGGGCTATATGTTTCAATCGTTATCCTGGATCAAATAGATCTAGAAATATAAGTGTTATCGGTTCACAGCTTGTGTTTACGACACACACGCAAACTGTATTAAGCAAATTGTATTAAGCAAGTGACAGAAATAAAGCAGAGGCTATTTAGTTACATTATTTGCTAAGTCAAATGAAAAACTTCACATTTTTAAAAGTAATCTCGTATATGATATACAACGGACAAATGTATAAGAAAAGGTAATTTTTAATCATTAATGTCCAAAGAAAATTTTTAATTAACGGTGGTAACCATAATATATTTGTTCCAAGCACCTACGGTATTGGGGAATAACATCAACAGTTTAAATCATAAGTGAGTGAGTGAGTGAGTGAGTGAGTTAGTTAAAATTTAACGTCACATCGGCATTATTTCAGCCATATCGTGACGAGAAAAAGTACTATATTCAAATTAGATATACTTAGACTATAAAAACCTGTCGTCGAAGGACAGTAAAATAACTAGATTGATCACAGATTTTATGTAAAACTAGCAGATAACATAAATATATAACACCATAGGCAACAATAAAAGATAAAGATGAGCTATAGATCGCCAACCACTGAAGGTAGATCATCATACTAGGGTCCATGGGGACTTACAATGCCTTTGCTACCTGCATGGACCCCAGCAGGATTTACACTATCTCTTCAGTCATTGGCGATTGTACGTAAGTTTTAGCTATGAATAAAATGACAAACATTCTACGTTTAAAAACGTAGTAGAAGTAAATATTCTTTGAATGACAGGGACTTACGGTATCCTCTCAGAGGGACAATGATTTTACAGTACTTTAACCCCCTTCGAGGAGACTGCCACTAACAATCTCCGATATAATTTAATTCTACCAATTCTAAAAAGCTATGTATTCATACAAAACATTTACAGAACTTATGGTACAATTCTATTTCTTTTAAAAAGGCAATAATTAAATGAGAACTAATGGTATTAAAAAAGATCCCTTATAGATGAAACCTTGAGTGAGTGAGTGAGTTAAGATTTAACGTCACATCGGCAGTATTGCAGCCATATCGTGACGAGAAGTACATTAATAATACATAGATTTAGACTAAATAAAAAGCTGTCAACGAAGGACAGTACAATACCTAGCAAATCACAGATTCGATGTAAAACTAGTTGAGAATAGATGAAACCTTGAAATATTTATCCCTTGTAATGGAAAAATCTACACAATCAAGCAGGACATGCTTGACGGTAATTCTTTCATCACAAGGGATACAAAATGGAGGATCCTCACCTTTTAATAGATATTCGTGTGTATATCTACTATGGCCAATACGACATCGTCGTAAAATGACCTTATCAAATCTGGACTGACAACCCAAGTAGGTGTAACCGATATTTGGTTTAATTTGATATAATTTATTTGTACCTACTTGGGTGTCCCACTTCTTTTGAATCAGATCACGGATGTAAGATTTAATTATAGGTTTATATCACTATATGGGATAAGAAGTGGTGTCACAGATTTGTTGAGTGCTGCTTTTGCAGCAGCATCAGCCTTTGTGTTACCAATGATCCCAACATGGCTTGGTAACCAACAAAAGACGATGTCATATTGGCCAGTAGCAAGATCATTAATTAATTCGATAATTTGGATTAAAAGTGGATGTTTGCAAGACATATTTTTAATCGACTGAAGGCACGAAAGAGAGTCTGAAAAAATAATGAATTGTTTATGTTTAGATTGGATTTTGATATATTTTAGTGCGGTAAAAATGGCGTTTGCTTCTGTTGTAAAGATGGAACTGTTATCTGGTAATCGCGAAGATAATGTCCTTGATCCAATGACAGTGGCACTAGCAACAGCACCACAATCCTTGGATCCATCAGTAAATATAGATTTATAAGTGTCATAAGTGTTTCTTAAGTGATTGTATTCTTGTTGGTAAATTAGTTGATTAGTGTTTGATTTCTTTAATTTGGTTAATGTGAGCTCTACCTCTGGCCTAACCATTTTCCAAGGAGGTGATGAAAACAGTTGAGAGGGAGCAATATCGTGCAATTTAATATTAGAAGCAAACATGGCAGACTGAATTCTTATTCCGAGTGGTGGAACAAGACACAGAGTCATGTGTAGGTCAGCAGCTTGTAATTAAGGCTTGGCTTGAGAATGACCGACTGAAACTTAACATTGTGGATAAGGTGCGGGATACTGCAGGCTGACCATATATGTAACGTAACACGGTTCATGACAGTCTGACAGTGAGGGTTAAAGATAGTACGCTTTCTGTGAGTCGAGACTTGACCCTCGGACAGCGGCTAGACAGGTTGGTCCTCTTCCGCCTCCGAGAGGCTAACTGCGAGGGTATGATGTAGCTGCATACTATCATAGAATAAACGTTATGGACCCACAGACGCCCTTTTGCTGTCAAAGCAGAAGTAACCGCAAGAGCACTTCGGATACGAGGATTCTATCCTCTTATCAACACAGTACTGGTGAAAATTATGAATTTCTATCACCATGCATTTTCCCCGCGACAAAGGCGTTAACTGACTATAAAAGTCCAGTTTCCACCCTTGCCGAACTTGGCTGGAATTCCGGAGTTACATTTAACGTGACTGTGCATAGTCATCCGGTTCGTAAACAGCATAGATTGCAACGTGCAGGTTTCGGTTGACTGAAAGATTTGCAAAGAAAGTGTTGCGCCAACTGGGCGTCGACATATATTTTGCAAATCTTTTGATGTTCTTAATTAAGGTGCTCAAGTAAGTTGATACGTATACACTACGCGAGGTAAGGCCAGTTTTTGTACAGGTTTCATTTTCAATGTTACGTAGTGCGTCCCACACCTTCAAAACAATAAACCTTTTCTTTATCTTGTTCATTGTATACATGAAACCACCATCACACACATAACTGCACCACGGGTCTTGGGAAAACATCTCGAATATGACATGAGCAAATTATCTCACTAAAATATCGATGAAAGCAGAAAGAACGGGCTCCAAGTGACGCGCGTTCAAACGCCGTTAAAAGTAAATTACATGTCGCAGCTATGAAATTTGCGTATGCCGGAGTGTCCCAGGGCATTCTACATCCATTTCAGACCTCGCCCATAATCGAATCTTCAAAAGGTTTGCTTGTACCAATGCCGTCAAAAGTATGGCACCGCTTGCAACATATCACCGGTACGAGGCTGGCGTGTGCCGGAGTATCCCAGGGTGTTCTAAACCAATTTCAGACCTCAACCATGTTCGAATCCTCAAATGTTTCTTGTAGCTGGACAAATCCTTGGATGGACAACAGACAGCCATTTTGGTCAAATCACCCATCGCTTTGACTGTAAGAGCAAGGACAAGGAAGCTACATCCCGCAAAGGAGAAGAACTTTCTCTTGACGGACTACTTTACAGTTAAACGCTCATCCTCTGAAGGGTGCTGGGTTTTTGTGACCCGTTCTAATCTTGGAAACGGGTTCTTGGGCTCAAAACGGTCGGATTTAGGCATCTGTTCGGGCTACAAGCCAATATATTTTAATAAATCCTCTTGCTGAAATAATTCAAGACCTTGTGGACACTTTGTATGGTAAGACACATCCAAGAAAATAACATCTCTTCTTAAAGGGGCACTGATCTAAAGCAATTCCACGGGACTGGTTGTTGCCTTTGTTATTGTTTTTCCCCGTGAGTACCCGGATGATAAAACAGAAACCTAGACTAGTACGCAACCTATGCTGCGCAATTCCTAAGCGCATTTGTCACTTTTATTGATAGTATAAGGGCGTATGGTCACATTGGCCAACGAAATAAAATACAGTTTTGGAAATAATAAGGAAATGTAGGTATCTTTGTGGGTAGCATCGGTAATGGTGACGAAGTCACTTGCTTGGCACTCCAACCACGAAAACGTCGTTTTTTTCCGTATATGGTCATTGGACGGAAAAAAACGACTAAAAATTCATTAAAATTGACTAATTGGTTAGCGTCTAGAAAGTGTCCGGAAAAGCGTCGAGTTTTTCAAGCGTAAATTGGACTGAAAAACGATGCTTTTTGCTCCGCCTTGTACAACTGTTAACGGCCAATCAGATGGCGCTGGTCCCCCCGACGCACGTGATGCCCAAGGCTTCTTTTCGGAAGCACTAGGTTTCTTATTTCTGGCATGCCTTGCTCTAGTATCTGTCGTGCGCAGTGCAGCGAGATTTGCTGATTAGTCAGTTTAGGATATGTAACATGTTAATGGAATTCAGACACGGGCCAAGAAGTCAAACCAAACCATGCTACCAAGTGTATTGAGATAACATAGCCCTCCACTATGCACTCTTACCTCTATCGGATAATGGGTTGTGTTTCATTTGGTTATAACAGTAACTAATTTTGTAATGTGAAGTTTACACGATATACGGCTTTTCCATGGGACGAGAGGTGGGTCACATGACGTTTATCACGTGACTGTATTCTTGAAATTACGTAAACACTGACTACTTCCACATTCCTAGGGAAAACCCTGGGAATTCCCTAGTATGAATTCATACAGAAGCTTTGTTTTTCATCATTTAGACCCTCTAATTTTGAACGTAGCGTCTTAGCCTACTCTGGGATAAGTCATAGAGTGTGGTTGCATGCCCGTTCAAGGATACCCATCCTAGAGAAAAATACAACCCAAAAATCCAAACTATCGTAGTGACAATCTACAGCAATCTATGAATTTACCTTAGTATCTATTTGACACATCTTTACAATCACCTTTCAATGATCGGCCAATTGATCAGTGATGACAAAGGCTTGAAATCGCCACAGGTTAATTAACAACTTCGGAAATATCTCCCGTCACGTTTATCGTGTCGGTCATTTTGTACTTGATGTAAATGTATTACGACGCTCTGTCATTGTGATTGACTTACTGAGGTAGTTCTTAACAGACCTTCTCATCTAATGGGGATATTTTTTTGGAATACATTTCTTGTAAACAAACTAAAACAGATGTTCCTCGCTTTGGGGGGAACTATTTTATTCCGGAATGGCCTATTAAAGCTAATAGTAAGTCAAGACACCATGCGTGTATATGATCTGTTATTATATGTGTTTAACAAATACGGTTTTGGGCGTTAAAAAAAATACACTGACGCAAGTATATTCTAATCAAATCAATTGGATAATTGAATATGCTTTTTTTTACATATTACATAACATCACTACACAAAATTTGGACAGTTGCAGTAACACACTACGGTGATCGCATTAAACACCACTTTGAACAGTATTTTAGTTATATCACGGTGTATCAGAATGATGTGGGATAAAAATCCGAAGTGGTTCAGGCCATCCAACGTGTGTTCGCGAAAGGTGAGCGTATTCTGCCATACAGGTGGTACCCGTCACAAACACGTGCAAGGACAAGTCAATTCTTCACCTGAACAAAGCACGGAAACACACAATGATGCCCGTCCTCACTATTACCGAGCATGTAAATTATATTGTCCGTCAAAAACATGGACGAGTATAAGCAATATGTTCCTACAGGTAATACATGTCATACATTTGACAAAATGTATTGGCTCAGAGCATTATTGTTCATCACAGCGTGTAGACCCGGCATGCAGATGAACTCATCAGCACATTTTTACACTTTATCTTTTAACTGGCATGTTAAACTTCTATTTCATAACTCAGTTTTATTTGCACGGATCACTATGGAATCTTGGAAGGGACATTGTCGCGTTGTCGTATTGCCGCATTGACGCCCTTACAAAAAAAAGCAAAACGTGTCGAAATTAACCAAAGCGCGACAATTCGACAACGCGATATTTTGGCCATTTGTCGCATTGTCGCTTTTTGAATAATCTTTTTCTATATTTTACAAAAGGGCGACAATGCCGTAACGCGACATTTTTCAATGTCAGAATATGTCTCGTTGTCGCATTGTCGCCCCATCACAAATGTGTATAAAAGGCGTAACGTTCAGTTAATGTTACAGTTAGGTAGCGGTAACCAAGTTATATCTGTCGTAGAAGTTCAACTTGATACATGTACGTCTTGAATTGAAAACACAAGTCCGTCCGCGAGTCCATAACGTTTTATGGTGAGCTCTTCTCTATAAGTGCTTAGTGTTCAACTCCCAGTTCCAAACACGTTGTACTTCATCAACAATCCACATTCCTCTAGTGCAGTGATAGTCCGGAAGATCTTACTCTTGACCGTATTAGACAACTGACGAGTTCACGGCTGACCTGTGACCTCGTTACACCCCCCATGAGGTGTTTGCTGAAGGGAGAGGGGTAGGAAATGTGTGCTCCAGCCCAGCGCGGAGCTCGCGACACACTGTATACTGCATGTTGTATACAGTATATTGCATGTGATACTGATTTTTGGAAAAGCTGCAACTTTCAAGATTCAAGATTCAATTTGCATATATTTCATATACAACAGATCGCCGTCATATATCACTGGAATACTGCTGAGAGCGGCGTTAAAACAATTTGTTTTCATAATGGAGCGCTGCGGTCATTTAAAATGGAACCGTATACATGTGTAGTACCAACTCAATCACTCTGTTTCGAATATTCAGCAGCAAAAATATTTATTAACCAGCTGTGAGGAGAGATATAAGATTTTTATGAGCAGTCAAATATGGATGATAAAGGGCCCCTCACTGATTAGGTTCTTGTTTACTTAAGAGCAGAGTTGGCCATGTTAGATGATATAACGGTGTCCTCCCAGATCGCCTATTTTCTCCCCACAAGGTACCAAAATACAATTAGGTGATGTGGGTATGCCATGCCTTGATGAGATTTATAATTAGGTAATGTGGGTAGTTGGAACAGTCCACTTTACTGAATGAATGGATGACAAGACAGCCAGAGATACATAGTTTTACATATTTTAATCAACAATATATTATAACAAGTAGCCTCTATCAAAAACTATGTGTCTCTTGTTGAATTAACATTAGATAAGGTTGAGAGATAATTTGGAAAGTGTGTCGTCTCCTATCCCAGCTGGCGCCATCGCAAACCGTCAATCACCCACTGACTCATAGCCCCGACAGCTGAATGTCCTGCTATTTTTCACAAATTAAACTACCAGCGGCGGTATTGATTTAAACATATTTTATTTCGGAAAACCAAATGGAGTAGGCACAAGTGACACACTTACATGGCCTTCTCCTATAAACATTTCAATACATTGTGGTATGTGAGTGAGTGAGTGAGTTAAGATTTAACGTCACATCGGCATTATTTCAGCCATATCGTGACGAAACAAAATTTGACTTTAACAATATATAGTAAGCAGTATAAAATGCTGCCGACGAAGGGCAGTATAAAAACTAGCATATCACAGATTTTCGTAAAACTAGTTTGAGAATATGTTAAAATAGATAACTAACTTAATCATTGGATAACACATTATAAAAACGGGCTATAGATCGCCACCAACTGAAGGTTGATCACCGCGCTGGGGACCATGGGGACTTACAGTACTTTTGCTACCTAAGTCGGATTTACATCATCCCTCCAGTTGTTAGCGACGACTGACATAATTTAGCCAAACGTTAAAATAACATATATGCTACGCTTAAAAAGTGGAAGAAATAAATATACTTTGAAAGACGTGGTCTTACATACCCTCTCAGGGGGACAATAATTTTACACTACTTTAACTCCCTTTGAGGATATAGCCACTAACAATCTCAGTTATTGATTTAATCAACCGATCATAAAAGTTATTTATTTACAAAACATAACAATCAAAATTTATGAATTAAATCAATTTCTTTTAAAAAAGCAAGAATTAAATGAGAACTTACATGATAAAAAAGATCCTTGAGTGATGGAACTTTGAAATATTTATACCTTGCGATGGAAAAATCAATGCAGTCAAGCAGGACATGGATGATTGTGATTCTTTCATCACAAGGGACACAGAATGGAGGATCCTCACCATCAAGTAAATATTCATGAGTATATCTTGAATGGCGAATGCGACATCGTCTTAATATAACCTCTTCAAATCTGGACTGACAACCCAAGTAGGTATAACCGATATTTGCTTTTATTGCATGTAATTTATTTATACCCACATGGGTGTCCCACTTCTTCTGCATCAGATCTCTGATAAAACATCTAATGACAGGTTTATTATCACTGTAAGGTAGAAGAAGTGGTGTCACAGATTTGTTGAGTGCTACCTTAGCAGCAGTATCAGCCAAAGTGTTACCAACGATCCCAACATGGCTGGGCAACCAACAAAAGACGATGTCGTATTGGCCAGTTGCAAGATTATTATGTAATTCAATAATTTCAAGTAAAATTAGATGCTGACACGACATATTTTTATTGCTTGAAGACAGGAAAGTGAATCTGAAAAAATGATAAATTCCTTATGTTTGGACTGGCTATTTATATAGTTTAGATCAGTTAATATGGCATTTGATTCTGCTGTAAAAATTGAGGAGTCATCTGGTAATCTGGTTGATATAGTTCTGGATCCAATGATGGTTGCGCTGGCAACAGCACCTCCATCCTTGGATCCATCTGTAAATATTGATTTGTAAGTGTTGTATTCACTTCTTAACTGATTATATTCTTGTTGATATTGAAGTTGGTTCGTGTCAGATTTCTTTAGTTTAGACAATGTAAGATCCACCTGTGGCTTTACCAATTGCCAAGGAGGAGAGGAAAGCTGACGGAAAGGAGATAAATTTTCAAGGTTAATGTCAGCAGCAGAAATAAAAGGTTTAATTCTTATTCCGAGAGGCGGAATAAGAGATGACTTTTTACTATACAGGTCCTCATAAAGGGGATTGAAAACACAACTGTATGCGGGGTTTGACTCATTAGAATATAACTTTGTGATATACTGTAACGAAAGTTTAATACGGCGCTGTTTAAGAGATGGCTCGTCGGCCTCAATGTACAAACTGTCAATAGGGGAGGTTCGGAAAGATCCAAGACAGAGTCTTGATGATGGATTGTATCTAGAAGTTTAAGATTGCTTTTACAGGCTCCACCATAGATAATGGAGCCATAATCGAGCTTAGAACGGACAAGTGATCTATATAAGTGAAGGAGGGTCGTTTGATCTCCTCCCCACATGGAGTTAGAAACAACCTTTAATAAGTCTAGTGCCTTCAGACATCTAGTTTTCAAATATTTAATATGTGGTAAAAACGTAAGGTGATGATCAAAAATTATTCCCAAAAATTTAGCTTCTTTTACGACTTTAATTGGAGTTCCACCGAGATGTAATTCTGGGTCCTAATGTGGTTTACGGATGATGGAGCCATCTGGATCCGTACTAAAAGCATGAAAATGGCCAAAAATCTACTCCAAAAATCTCTTAATAAAATACAACAATGGGCTGACAAATGGGGCTTCTCCCTTAACTCAGAAAAAACAACAGGAATAGTATTCAAACATAAAAACATGAAACCCGCCTCCCCAATCATCCAGCTAAACAATCAAACAATCAAATTTCAAAAACAAACCAAATTCTTAGGACTTATTTTCGATGAACATCTCACCTGGGATGCTCACATACAAAACCTAACAACTAAATGCAGTAAAGACCTAAACACCCTAAGATGCCTAACTGGCTCTAACTGGGGAGCCTCCAAAGATACTCTCCTCTCTCTATATATATCCCTAATTAGATCAAAACTAGACTACGGCTGCGCCATATACAACACCCTAAACAACTCTCTATCTAAAAAACTTGACTCAATACAATATCAGGCTCTCAAACTCATTACACTCTCCCAACATGGCACCTCCTACACCTCACTTCAGGCCTTAACAGGAGAAATGCCACTAAGTCTACGCAGGGAACAGCTAAGCTTAAATTTCTGGGCCGTGTCCCAATCAAACCCTCTCATCCAAAACTTAATAAACCAAAACATCAGCCCTAAAAACCAAGCTCTAGCTCGTAAACACCCCTTATACCCCAATATCCCACAGAATAACAAACTACCTAAATGAACACCAAATTAAAAATCTTAAACAAAACTGCAAACAATCAAATATCTTCACCCCTAAACTCAAAATACCCAAAATAGACACAACACTAGCTAGCCAAATAAATAAACAAACCGACCCAAACATCGCTAAAACTACCACACTAGCATACTTACACAAAAATTGGCCAAATTGGTGTCACATTTACACGGACGGATCCTCAGATCCGACCTCCAAACACACGGGTTTCGGAGTCCTTACCACTCAACCAACTAAAACCACACAATCCTTCCGACTCCCAAATAACCAATCAATATTCACGGCAGAACTAATGGGCATGGCCTCAGCCCTCCACAATCAAGAATCCAAAAACCACAAAAAAAATCCTAATACTTACCGACTCCCTAAGTGGACTGCAAGCCCTCCAAAACAGAACTACCAAAAAACCAACCTAAATTATTAAATCAAATACGTAAAAGCTCCAACGACCTAACTAAGGCAGGCAAACAAATAACCTTCTTGTGGATACCCGCCCACGTAGGAATATACGGTAATGAAAACGCCGATAAAACAGCTAAACTATCCCTCAAAATCCCAGAAATAAGCTTAAACTTACCCATCTCAAAATCAGAAATTAAAAGTGTATACAAGCAAAAAATCACCAAAAAATGGCATAACCTATATCTAAACTCAAATAGCCAAATCAAAAAAGTGCTCAGCAAACCACTAACCAAACCAAAAATTCTCCATCCATCAAAAAATCGACAGAGTAATCACTTAACTCCAAACAGGACACGCCAACCTAAATAACCACCTAAAAAAATTAAAAAAACACACTACAGGTAACTGCCCATACTGCAAACAACCAGAAACCTCAGAACACGCACTCATCCACTGCACACATTACCTAACACATCGAACCGCATTACAAACCACCCTCAATCTAAACAAGGCTCTCACTCTAGAAGCAATACTAAACCCACAAAATAAACTAGAAAACTTCAAGGCCTTAGGCGTATTCTTAATCAAAACGGAACTAATAAAACGCACCTAAAAACATAATAACCTACCAAATCAAAATCAGATAAACAAACATCAACCATACCCAGCTCCCTTAGTTCTCCTTCCCCAACCCCATCGGCATCTATTCCAAATCTCAAAATTCCTAAATTCTATATAAGCAACCCCTAAAGCTCCCTCTTGGGTTGCACAGACCACCTTCGCCCCTTTCGGAAACACATTAAATGGCCTGGCCGGGCCCGTGTGCGAAATACGCATCAGTCGGAAAGCGCACGTTAAATCTCCAAAGTAAGTAAGTAAGTAAGTCTCCCTGGGCCAAATTGGTGTCACATTTACACGGACGGATCCTCAGATCCGACCTCCTAACACACAGGTTTCGGAGTCCTTACCACACAACCAACTAAAACCACACAATCCTTCCGACTCCCAAACAACCAATCAATATTCACGGCAGAACTAATGGGCATGGCCTCAGCCCTCCATAGTCAAGAATCCAAAAACCACAATAAAATCCTAATACTTACCGACTCCCTAAGTGGACTGCAAGCCCTCAAAAACAAAAATACCAAAAACCGACCTAAATTAATAAATCTAATACTTAAAAGCTCCAACGACCTAACTAACGCAGGCAAACAAATAACTTTCTTGTGGATACCCGCCCACGTAGGAATATACGGTAATGAAAACGCCGATAAAACAGCTAAACTATCCCTCAAAATCCCAGAAATAAGCTTAAACTTACCAATCTCAAAATCAGAAATTAAAAGTGTATACAAGCAAAAAATCACCAAAAAATGGCATAACCTATATCTAAACTCAAATAGCCAAATCAAAAAAGTGCTCAGCAAACCACTAACCAAACCAAAAATTCTCCATCCATAAAAATCGACAGAGTAATCACTTAACTCCAAACAGGACACACCAACCTAAATAACCACCTAAACAAAATTAAAAAAACACACTACAGGTAACAGTCCACA
Organism: Haliotis cracherodii; assembly: GCF_022045235.1. Lineage (NCBI taxonomy): Eukaryota > Metazoa > Mollusca > Gastropoda > Lepetellida > Haliotidae > Haliotis > Haliotis cracherodii. The sequence continues at coordinate 40,989,615 of NW_027266265.1, forward strand.
TTGCAAACAACCAGAAACCCCAGAACACGCACTCATCCACTGCACACATTACCTAACACATCGAACCGCATTACAAACCACCCTCAATCTAAACAAGGCTCTCACTCTAGAAGCAATACTAAACCCACAAAATAAACTAGAAAACTTCAAGGCCTTAGGCGTATTCTTAATCAAAACGGAACTAATAAAACGCATCTAAAAACACTATAATCTACCAAATCAAAATCACATAAACAAACAAACATCCACCATACCCAGCTCCCTTAGTTCTCCTCCCCAACCCCATCGGCATCTATTCCAAATCTCAAAATTCCCAAATTCTATATAAGCAACCCCTAATTATAAAGCTTCCTCTTGGGTTGCACACACCACTTTCGCCCCTTTCGGAAACACATTAAATGGCCGGGCCGGGCCCGTGTGCGAAATACGCATCAGTCGGAAAGCGCACGTTAAATCTCCAAAGTAAGTAAGTAAGTGCACATGAGTTTATGTCTTCCTCGGTTGTGCATTCATATTCTTCTGTGTTGTTAAGTTTAGTTTCCTCACATTCCATGGGGGTGGTTTGCGTGCGTGCTTGTGTTTGTGGTCTGGATGTGGTTTCCTTACTGTCTAGGTTTTCGGGTTGTGATTGCTTGGGATCGGTTGTTGTTGCCATAGCGGCTGTGGTTTGTATGGTGCCGGGTTGGGTTGTGGCGGGCGTATTGTTGCTTGTTTTGCGTGCAGGTGTGGATGTTGTAAATGTGCTAGTGGAGGGTTGTGGGATGGACGTGTGGTGGATGTGTGTTTTGGGTGCTGGATGTACTCTTTGCAGGATGCCATCCCATGCCGAGTTTAAGTGTGGGGTGTTGTTTGGTTGTGGTGTGGGTAGCAGAGGTTGTTTTGTATGCTGTGCTTGTCTTTTTGTTTGGAGTTTGGCCGTGTCGATATTGATGTGTTTGTTGGCCTGTTGTGTGAGGGTGTTTCTATGAGGGCAGTGGTTGGATAGTGAGGAATGTTGTATGCTTTTACAGTGTATGCACCAGGGTGTGCATGTCCCTGGGCAGTCAGTTTGGGCGCATTTCCTGCATTTAGTTTTTTGGAATTTACATTCATTGGCTGTGTGGTTGTATTGGAGACAGTTAGAGCATTGTTTAACTTGTTTTATGTATGGTTTGACTTCTAATTTAGTGGTTGCTCCGAAGGAGATAAATTTAGGTGCTTCTGGATATTTAGCTGATTTTTGGAAATTGATTATGACTATTGGTGTGTTTGAGATTTTACCGTTTCTATTTGAAGTTATTCTTCGGGTGCTAGTTATTTTAGGTTGGGGGTACATATCTTGGTTATCGTTAGCGTCTTGTGCGTACATGTCTAAGTCTTCGTTGTTTTCTTTAGGATTTACTCTGATTACGCCCCTAGTGAATAGCTGCCAGTTTGGGGTTTGATGAGTTACTGTGTATTGGAAGATTTGGGTAATTTTTTTGGCTGCGTTTAGGGAGTCCTGGTCTGGGAAAATTATTTGGAAACCTTTGTTAGCCTCTTTAATTTTGTCGAAGTGAATTTTGTGCTGTTTGAACCAGATTCCTACTTTATTGGCTGTGAGACATTTAGAAAGGACGTTTATGGGGCCTGTAGCGCAAAAGTAAAGGGCGAATGTGGTGATGATGGATGCGGGCGACATGTTTGGTGGTGGTTGTGTGTTGGAACTGTCCAGCTTCCTTTTTTTGGTGTTTGTTGTGGGGATCGGCGATACGGCTGTTTTGGTGGGTGAAGCTACTGGTGATTTGGAGCCGAAACCGTCAGGTATGAGTGGGATGGATGTCCTCCCGGAAGTGTTGTGGGCGTCCGAAGGTGTGGGTGATTCTGTTTGGTGGATGTCTGCCTGGGTAGTGTTGCGGGAGTCGGACATGTTTTGCGGCTAGTGGGGTGAGGTGAGTGGATGTGGTGAGTGGGTTTGTGTGGAGTGAGTTGGTGGTGAGAGTGTGTTTTTAGGGAGTAGGTGGTGGGTACTGGTTGAGCAGGTTTGTTGAGATGTGTTTAGGTTTTTGAGATTGTTATTTAGGGGTTGTGGGTTATCCTATTGTTTACCTATGAGGATTTTTAGTGTTTTTGTGGATTTGCGGGCTTGGGTGTGAGTAGATTTAAGAGAGAATGTGGGTGTGTGTTTTGATAATTACCTCCTCTGCTGGCTATCAGTGAAACTGTGCTGGCTTGGGAAGCTTTGCTGGGTAAGGTTGGCTTGGTGGCTGGTTGGCTTGGGTGGCTTGGTAGGCTGGAGAGGTGTTGCTAGCTTGGAGTACAAACTGCGACTGACTCTCATGTGCAAGCTATACACCGATAATATTCCCACAAAAGAGAAGTGTTGGTTTAAGGTTTAATCAGCTATGACTTCCCCGTTGCTCAACGTTGGCCTACTCCGAGAGAGCGCATGGATTAGTGATCACACAGATTAGGCAATCTGGGCTCACCAGTAATTAGACATTGTGGGTATTAATTGGTTTAGGAAATTAGGCGATCTGGGTATACTCCGATATAACCATAATCCAGGAGCTCCGGCGGGGGGCAAACTGGTCTTGTTATTGTGTGGTATGAGCTGTGACGTAGACCCAAGAGAATAAAGTAAAACATGAGACTTACGCAAGGCTTCACTCTATATATCACTAATTAGATCCAAACTAGACTATGGCAGTGCCATTTACGACACCTTAAACAACTCTCTCATTAAAAAACTAGATTCAATCCAGTATCAGGCCCTAAAACTAATCACACGAACTCAACATGGCACCTCCTCCACCTCACTCCAGGCCTTAACAGGAGAAATGCCACTTAAACTACGTAGGGAACAACTTACCCTAAACTTCTGGGCCGCGTCCAAATCAAACCCACTAATCGAAAACTTAATAAAAAAAAATATAAGCCCTAGAAACCAAGCCCTAGCCCGGAAACATCCACTACTTACTCCAATTTTCCAAAGAATAACCAATTACCTAAATGAACACAAAATAAATAATCTTAAACAAAACAATAAATCATCCAATATCTTCACTCCAAAACTTAAAATACCAAAACTAGACACAACACTAGCCGATACACTAAATAAACAGACCGATCCTAACATCGCTAAAACCACCACACTAGCATACATACATGAAAATTGGCCAAATTGGTGTCACATATACACAGACGGATCCTCAGATCCGTTCTCAAAACACACAGGTTTCGGAGTCCACATCGCACAACCAACCAAAGACACACAATCTTACCGACTCCCAAACAACCAATCCATATTCACGGCCGAACTAACACAAACAGCAATCTAAAAAACAACAAAAAATCCTCATCCTAACCGACTCCCTCAGTGGACTACAAGCCCTCAAAAATAAAAACACTAAAAACCGCCCCAAACTAATAAATCAAATACTCAATAGCTCAAACAACTTAACTAAGGTAGGTAAACAAATAGAGTTCATTTGGATCCCCGCCCACGTAGGAATCTTTGGAAATGAAAAGGCAGATAAAGCAGCAAAATTATCCCTTAAACTCCCAGAAATAAGCTTAAACTTACCCAGCTCAAAATCAGAAATCAAAAGTGTCACTAAACAAAAAATCAACAAAAAATGGCAAAATATATACCAAAACTCAAATAGCCAAATCAGGAAAGTACTCATAAACCAAAAATACTACACCCATCCAAAACAAATCGACAGAATAATTACCAAACTACAAACAGGCCATACCAAACTAAATAATCACCGTAAAATAGCTAATCTACACACAACAGGAAACTGCCCACATTGCAAACAACAAGAAACACCAGAACACGTACTCATTCACTGCACACACTACCAAACACACCGAACAACACTACAGACCACCCTAAATCTTAAAACCGGACTTATACTAGAATCAATCCTAAATCCACAAAATAAATTAGAAAAATTCAAAGCCTTAGGCATATACCTAATAAAAACAGGACTAATTAGCCGCATTTAAAACCCAAATAAAATATTAAAACCAAAACTACCTTATTTAATAACCACCCAACACACACAGCTCCCTTAGTTCGTCCCCCACCCACTCTTGGCATTCTTTCCAAATCTCAAAATTTCAAAATTACTATATAAGCAACCCCTAAAGCCCCCCTCCTGGGTTGCACAAACTCACTTTTCCCCTTTTTGGAAACACATTAAATGGCCTGGCCGGGCCCGTGTGCGACATACGCTTGCAGTCGGAAAGCGCACGTTAAATCTCCAATATAAGTAAGTAAGTAACGCAAGGCTACAATGATTGGGAAAGTCTAGATTTCCACAGCTCTAGCCTGAAATTAAGAATTGTTCTGTCCTCCTTTTTAATTTTTTAATTTTATTTTGTAGACATGGATAGACCAACCAGGAAAGAAATTGATGGAATATTAATATCACATGTCACCAATAATCCAGTTAAATTCATCACACAATAACATATTAGTATTTGATATTACGAAAGGTATGATCAGGTACATGTTCACTTACCATGTAGGTAGCAGAAGTATCCTAAGTCCCCATGGTACCTAGTATGGTGACCTACCTTTGGTTATTGGTGATCTATAGCCCATTTTTATTGTGTACTGTTCTGAATTGTTGCGAATTTTATCATGATATGCTAGTTTTAATTCTACATCTGTGATAGTCTAGTGTTTTTACTGTCCTTTGTCGATAGATTTTAATGTCTATGTATTAATATATAACTTGATTTAGTCACCATATGGCTGAAATATTGCCACTGTGACTTTAAAAATTAACTCACTCACTCACTCACTCACTCACATGTTCACTGTAGTAATGTACATACTAGTCAACTTGATTATAATGTTTATTATAGTGTAGCGCGTCATCTTATTACTATATCACCATTTTAAATAACCATTGTAACTTACCACTATTCGAAAGCATGTGCTTCAGAATGTTTATGCGTAGAAAATTATTTTATGTATAATTTATCAATATATTTAACTGTTTACCTTATCATTTACATTCTTAATATTTATATTCCTAAATTATGACTATGATTATAATATTATGTATGACTTTATTTCATTTTACATTATTTTATAAAGCACTTATATTTGTGTAAGATATAGTCTCTCGTAACCCCCTTTGGTGTCATTTGTACTTTTAAGTTTTTAGATATTTAAAATGCTTTATTTAAACCCCTGCTGTACAAATGGTGAGACTTTAATAAACTATATTGTATTGTATTGTATTGTATTGTATTGTATTGTATTGTATTGTATTGTATTGTATTGTATTGTATTGTATTGTATTGTATTGTATTGTACTATATGATATCCTAACTTGTCATCGATGTATTGACATCGAACAATGTACAATAATTCGAAATTCTTATTCGAGCTATAAATAGCTTCAACAGGGACAGTACCGGTGTCAGTAAAATTTCGTAGTTAAAAATATAATCTAAAGGAGCCAAGAACAATATGTTTTATTAATGCTTACTTCCATGGATAGAACTGAGGCAATCTGGGCTTGCCAAATCGTTCTAGACGTGAGCTGGAATCCTTTTAAATTTATTCTCTATGGTCTGGGAGACGTACAGGGGTGTCAGTATCGCATGGAGAACTGACGTTTGGGAGAATGCAACAGGGGCCATCATGGTTAGTGTAATCGGATATATTGTGGAGTTTCGGGTTTGGGCTGTTTGCTGAATAGAATAAGGGCTCACGGACAAGGGCACAATGTAGAGATTAAAGCATCTCTCTGTTTATATCAGATATGTTATTGTGATTTGAAATCTCTTTTTGAACAATAGCGAGTTATTGTATACTCTGTATTCTTTCGTCATGGTAGAATATATATTTTCTATGCTGCTTTTCAAAATATCCACAAAAAATGAGAACTAAAATGTAAACATCTATCTGGAGATATACAATAATACAACTGAAGGGCTTATCTGAAAAATGGGACTTATCGACTAATATTTCTATCTTAAACACTGTCCGTTACAGGCATTATAATCATTATAATTATTATACTTTGTATTGTTTAAAAGTTTCAAATAATTTCAAATAATGGCAAATTGTGTATCTTTATACATTTTGAATTCATTGTAATTTCTGCAATAAAACCCTAACATCAGATAGTGATATATACGAATATGATCTATACTGTGATAAATGAATTATTAATTTCGTATTATGAATTAAATGAATTGAAATATGTTAGTACAAACAAATTATTTTAATCTGTTCGTGTGAGTAGGTAACAAAAGATCGAGGCAACTCACTAACGTAACCATTTGTGAAAAATGAAATATTAAAAGTTTAGGGGTTTGAACATGTGGATTGAATGACAGACAAGAAAGAAACGCAATGATTAAATTATAAATCAAATTAATTATTGTATAAATAAAACTGAATATATAGAAAATAAAAGTTTAATTTCTCATTGTTGGAAGGTGTTTAATAATAGTTTTTGTTTGATTGTTTGTTGTTAAACGCCGCACTCAACAATATACCTGCTATATGACGGCGGTTTGTAAATAATCCAGTCCTAAACCTAAACCTAATAAACCACCTAATCAAGCTAACTCATATAGACCAATATCCCTAACTTCAAACTTATGTAAAGTAATGCAATCAATGGAATCAATGGCTAAAAATGGATTACAAAACTACCTAACCCAAAATAACATCATAAACCCAGATCAAAGCGGTTTCACTCCTGGCCGCTCAACCCTAGATAACCTCGTTCAACTAGAGCAAGATATTAAGACAGGACAACTAAATAAACAATATACCACAGGCATCTTCTTAGACTTCTCTAAAGCTTTCGACATGGTATGGCACGACGGGCTAATACACAAACTTAAAAAATAGGACTCAAAGGTCAGATAATAAACTACATCCAGGACTTCCTAAACAATCGTAAAATAACCGTGGGTATAGACCAAACACTATCGGACCAATGTCCCCTAGAAAATGGCACTCCCCAGGGCAGTATCCTCAGCCCCACCCTCTTCAATATAATGATAAACGATCTATTCGAGGGCCTATCCCCTAAAGTAAACACATAAAAATTCACGGATGATGGAGCCCTCTGGATCCGCACTAAAAGCATGAAAATGGCCCAAAATCTACTCCAAAAATCTCTTAATAAAATACAACAATGGGCTGACAAATGGGGCTTCTCCCTTAACTCAGAAAAAAAAAACCAGGAATAGTATTCAAACATAAAAACATGAAACCCGCCTCCCCAATCCTCCAGCTAAACAATCAAACAATCAAATTTCAAAACAACCAAATTCTTAGGACTTATTTTCGATGAACATCTCACCTGGGATGCTCACATACAAAACCTAACAACTAAATGCAGTAAAGACCTAAACACCCTAAGATGCCTAACTGGCTCTAACTGGGGAGCCTCCAAAGATACCCTCCTCTCTCTCTACATATCACTAATTAGATCAAAACTAGACTACGGCTGCGCCATATACAACACCCTAAACAACTCTGTATCTAAAAAACTTGACTCAATACAATATCAGGCTCTCAAGCTAATTACACGCTCCCAACATGGCACCTCCTACACTTCACTTCAGGCCTTAACAGGAGAAATGCCACTAAGTCTACGCAGGGAACAGCTAAGCTTAAATTTCTGGGCCGTGTCCCAATCAAACCCTCTCATCCAAAACTTAATAAACCAAAATATCAGCCCCCAAAACCAAGCTCTAGCTCGTAAACACCCCTTATACCCCAATATCCCAAAGAATAACAAACTACCTAAATGAACACCAAATTAAAAATCTTAAACAAAACTGCAAACAATCAAATATCTTCACCCCTAAACTCAAAATACCCAAAATAGACACAACACTAGCTAGCCAAATAAATAAACAAACCGACCCAAACATAGCTAAAACCACCACACTAGCATACATACACGAAAATTGGCCAAATTGGTGTCACATTTACACGGACGGATCCTCAGATCCAACCCCCAAACACACATGTTTCGGAGTCCATACCACACAACCAACTAAAACCACACAATCCTTCCGACTCCCAAACAACCAATCAATATTCACGGCAGAACTAATGGGCATGGCCTCAGCCCTCCATAATCAAGAATCCAAAAACCACAAAAAAATCCTAATACTTACCGACTCCCTAAGTGGACTGCAAGCCCTCCAAAACAAAACTATCAAAAACCGACCTAAATTATTAAATCAAATACGTAAAAGCTCCAACGACCTAACTAAGGCAGGCAAACAAATAACCTTCTTGTGGATACCCGCCCACGTAGGAATATACGGTAATGAAAACGCCGATAAAACAGCTAAACTATCCCTCAAAATCCCAGAAATAAGCTTAAACTTACCCATCTCAAAATCAGAAATTAAAAGTGTATACAAGCAAAACATCACCAAAAAATGGCATAACCTATATCTAAACTCAAATAGCCAAATCAAAAAAGTGCTCAGCAAACCACTAACCAAACCAAAAATTCTCCATCCATAAAAATCGACAGAGTAATCACTTAACTCCAAACAGGACACACCAACCTAAATAACCACCTAAACAAAATTAAAAAAACACACTACAGGTAACAGTCCACATTGCAAACAACCAGAAACCCCAGAACACGCACTCATCCACTGCACACATTACCTAACACATCGAACCGCATTACAAACCACCCTCAATCTAAACAAGGCTCTCACTCTAGAAGCAATACTAAACCCACAAAATAAACTAGAAAACTTCAAGGCCTTAGGCGTATTCTTAATCAAAACGGAACTAATAAAACGCATCTAAAAACACTATAATCTACCAAATCAAAATCACATAAACAAACAAACATCCACCATACCCAGCTCCCTTAGTTCTCCTCCCCAACCCCATCGGCATCTATTCCAAATCTCAAAATTCCCAAATTCTATATAAGCAACCCCTAATTATAAAGCTTCCTCTTGGGTTGCACACACCACTTTCGCCCCTTTCGGAAACACATTAAATGGCCGGGCCGGGCCCGTGTGCGAAATACGCATCAGTCGGAAAGCGCACGTTAAATCTCCAAAGTAAGTAAGTAAGTGCACATGAGTTTATGTCTTCCTCGGTTGTGCATTCATATTCTTCTGTGTTGTTAAGTTTAGTTTCCTCACATTCCATGGGGGTGGTTTGCGTGCGTGCTTGTGTTTGTGGTCTGGATGTGGTTTCCTTACTGTCTAGGTTTTCGGGTTGTGATTGCTTGGGATCGGTTGTTGTTGCCATAGCGGCTGTGGTTTGTATGGTGCCGGGTTGGGTTGTGGCGGGCGTATTGTTGCTTGTTTTGCGTGCAGGTGTGGATGTTGTAAATGTGCTAGTGGAGGGTTGTGGGATGGACGTGTGGTGGATGTGTGTTTTGGGTGCTGGATGTACTCTTTGCAGGATGCCATCCCATGCCGAGTTTAAGTGTGGGGTGTTGTTTGGTTGTGGTGTGGGTAGCAGAGGTTGTTTTGTATGCTGTGCTTGTCTTTTTGTTTGGAGTTTGGCCGTGTCGATATTGATGTGTTTGTTGGCCTGTTGTGTGAGGGTGTTTCTATGAGGGCAGTGGTTGGATAGTGAGGAATGTTGTATGCTTTTACAGTGTATGCACCAGGGTGTGCATGTCCCTGGGCAGTCAGTTTGGGCGCATTTCCTGCATTTAGTTTTTTGGAATTTACATTCATTGGCTGTGTGGTTGTATTGGAGACAGTTAGAGCATTGTTTAACTTGTTTTATGTATGGTTTGACTTCTAATTTAGTGGTTGCTCCGAAGGAGATAAATTTAGGTGCTTCTGGATATTTAGCTGATTTTTGGAAATTGATTATGACTATTGGTGTGTTTGAGATTTTACCGTTTCTATTTGAAGTTATTCTTCGGGTGCTAGTTATTTTAGGTTGGGGGTACATATCTTGGTTATCGTTAGCGTCTTGTGCGTACATGTCTAAGTCTTCGTTGTTTTCTTTAGGATTTACTCTGATTACGCCCCTAGTGAATAGCTGCCAGTTTGGGGTTTGATGAGTTACTGTGTATTGGAAGATTTGGGTAATTTTTTTGGCTGCGTTTAGGGAGTCCTGGTCTGGGAAAATTATTTGGAAACCTTTGTTAGCCTCTTTAATTTTGTCGAAGTGAATTTTGTGCTGTTTGAACCAGATTCCTACTTTATTGGCTGTGAGACATTTAGAAAGGACGTTTATGGGGCCTGTAGCGCAAAAGTAAAGGGCGAATGTGGTGATGATGGATGCGGGCGACATGTTTGGTGGTGGTTGTGTGTTGGAACTGTCCAGCTTCCTTTTTTTGGTGTTTGTTGTGGGGATCGGCGATACGGCTGTTTTGGTGGGTGAAGCTACTGGTGATTTGGAGCCGAAACCGTCAGGTATGAGTGGGATGGATGTCCTCCCGGAAGTGTTGTGGGCGTCCGAAGGTGTGGGTGATTCTGTTTGGTGGATGTCTGCCTGGGTAGTGTTGCGGGAGTCGGACATGTTTTGCGGCTAGTGGGGTGAGGTGAGTGGATGTGGTGAGTGGGTTTGTGTGGAGTGAGTTGGTGGTGAGAGTGTGTTTTTAGGGAGTAGGTGGTGGGTACTGGTTGAGCAGGTTTGTTGAGATGTGTTTAGGTTTTTGAGATTGTTATTTAGGGGTTGTGGGTTATCCTATTGTTTACCTATGAGGATTTTTAGTGTTTTTGTGGATTTGCGGGCTTGGGTGTGAGTAGATTTAAGAGAGAATGTGGGTGTGTGTTTTGATAATTACCTCCTCTGCTGGCTATCAGTGAAACTGTGCTGGCTTGGGAAGCTTTGCTGGGTAAGGTTGGCTTGGTGGCTGGTTGGCTTGGGTGGCTTGGTAGGCTGGAGAGGTGTTGCTAGCTTGGAGTACAAACTGCGACTGACTCTCATGTGCAAGCTATACACCGATAATATTCCCACAAAAGAGAAGTGTTGGTTTAAGGTTTAATCAGCTATGACTTCCCCGTTGCTCAACGTTGGCCTACTCCGAGAGAGCGCATGGATTAGTGATCACACAGATTAGGCAATCTGGGCTCACCAGTAATTAGACATTGTGGGTATTAATTGGTTTAGGAAATTAGGCGATCTGGGTATACTCCGATATAACCATAATCCAGGAGCTCCGGCGGGGGGCAAACTGGTCTTGTTATTGTGTGGTATGAGCTGTGACGTAGACCCAAGAGAATAAAGTAAAACATGAGACTTACGCAAGGCTTCACTCTATATATCACTAATTAGATCCAAACTAGACTATGGCAGTGCCATTTACGACACCTTAAACAACTCTCTCATTAAAAAACTAGATTCAATCCAGTATCAGGCCCTAAAACTAATCACACGAACTCAACATGGCACCTCCTCCACCTCACTCCAGGCCTTAACAGGAGAAATGCCACTTAAACTACGTAGGGAACAACTTACCCTAAACTTCTGGGCCGCGTCCAAATCAAACCCACTAATCGAAAACTTAATAAAAAAAAATATAAGCCCTAGAAACCAAGCCCTAGCCCGGAAACATCCACTACTTACTCCAATTTTCCAAAGAATAACCAATTACCTAAATGAACACAAAATAAATAATCTTAAACAAAACAATAAATCATCCAATATCTTCACTCCAAAACTTAAAATACCAAAACTAGACACAACACTAGCCGATACACTAAATAAACAGACCGATCCTAACATCGCTAAAACCACCACACTAGCATACATACATGAAAATTGGCCAAATTGGTGTCACATATACACAGACGGATCCTCAGATCCGTTCTCAAAACACACAGGTTTCGGAGTCCACATCGCACAACCAACCAAAGACACACAATCTTACCGACTCCCAAACAACCAATCCATATTCACGGCCGAACTAACACAAACAGCAATCTAAAAAACAACAAAAAATCCTCATCCTAACCGACTCCCTCAGTGGACTACAAGCCCTCAAAAATAAAAACACTAAAAACCGCCCCAAACTAATAAATCAAATACTCAATAGCTCAAACAACTTAACTAAGGTAGGTAAACAAATAGAGTTCATTTGGATCCCCGCCCACGTAGGAATCTTTGGAAATGAAAAGGCAGATAAAGCAGCAAAATTATCCCTTAAACTCCCAGAAATAAGCTTAAACTTACCCAGCTCAAAATCAGAAATCAAAAGTGTCACTAAACAAAAAATCAACAAAAAATGGCAAAATATATACCAAAACTCAAATAGCCAAATCAGGAAAGTACTCATAAACCAAAAATACTACACCCATCCAAAACAAATCGACAGAATAATTACCAAACTACAAACAGGCCATACCAAACTAAATAATCACCGTAAAATAGCTAATCTACACACAACAGGAAACTGCCCACATTGCAAACAACAAGAAACACCAGAACACGTACTCATTCACTGCACACACTACCAAACACACCGAACAACACTACAGACCACCCTAAATCTTAAAACCGGACTTATACTAGAATCAATCCTAAATCCACAAAATAAATTAGAAAAATTCAAAGCCTTAGGCATATACCTAATAAAAACAGGACTAATTAGCCGCATTTAAAACCCAAATAAAATATTAAAACCAAAACTACCTTATTTAATAACCACCCAACACACACAGCTCCCTTAGTTCGTCCCCCACCCACTCTTGGCATTCTTTCCAAATCTCAAAATTTCAAAATTACTATATAAGCAACCCCTAAAGCCCCCCTCCTGGGTTGCACAAACTCACTTTTCCCCTTTTTGGAAACACATTAAATGGCCTGGCCGGGCCCGTGTGCGACATACGCTTGCAGTCGGAAAGCGCACGTTAAATCTCCAATATAAGTAAGTAAGTAACGCAAGGCTACAATGATTGGGAAAGTCTAGATTTCCACAGCTCTAGCCTGAAATTAAGAATTGTTCTGTCCTCCTTTTTAATTTTTTAATTTTATTTTGTAGACATGGATAGACCAACCAGGAAAGAAATTGATGGAATATTAATATCACATGTCACCAATAATCCAGTTAAATTCATCACACAATAACATATTAGTATTTGATATTACGAAAGGTATGATCAGGTACATGTTCACTTACCATGTAGGTAGCAGAAGTATCCTAAGTCCCCATGGTACCTAGTATGGTGACCTACCTTTGGTTATTGGTGATCTATAGCCCATTTTTATTGTGTACTGTTCTGAATTGTTGCGAATTTTATCATGATATGCTAGTTTTAATTCTACATCTGTGATAGTCTAGTGTTTTTACTGTCCTTTGTCGATAGATTTTAATGTCTATGTATTAATATATAACTTGATTTAGTCACCATATGGCTGAAATATTGCCACTGTGACTTTAAAAATTAACTCACTCACTCACTCACTCACTCACATGTTCACTGTAGTAATGTACATACTAGTCAACTTGATTATAATGTTTATTATAGTGTAGCGCGTCATCTTATTACTATATCACCATTTTAAATAACCATTGTAACTTACCACTATTCGAAAGCATGTGCTTCAGAATGTTTATGCGTAGAAAATTATTTTATGTATAATTTATCAATATATTTAACTGTTTACCTTATCATTTACATTCTTAATATTTATATTCCTAAATTATGACTATGATTATAATATTATGTATGACTTTATTTCATTTTACATTATTTTATAAAGCACTTATATTTGTGTAAGATATAGTCTCTCGTAACCCCCTTTGGTGTCATTTGTACTTTTAAGTTTTTAGATATTTAAAATGCTTTATTTAAACCCCTGCTGTACAAATGGTGAGACTTTAATAAACTATATTGTATTGTATTGTATTGTATTGTATTGTATTGTATTGTATTGTATTGTATTGTATTGTATTGTATTGTATTGTATTGTATTGTATTGTATTGTACTATATGATATCCTAACTTGTCATCGATGTATTGACATCGAACAATGTACAATAATTCGAAATTCTTATTCGAGCTATAAATAGCTTCAACAGGGACAGTACCGGTGTCAGTAAAATTTCGTAGTTAAAAATATAATCTAAAGGAGCCAAGAACAATATGTTTTATTAATGCTTACTTCCATGGATAGAACTGAGGCAATCTGGGCTTGCCAAATCGTTCTAGACGTGAGCTGGAATCCTTTTAAATTTATTCTCTATGGTCTGGGAGACGTACAGGGGTGTCAGTATCGCATGGAGAACTGACGTTTGGGAGAATGCAACAGGGGCCATCATGGTTAGTGTAATCGGATATATTGTGGAGTTTCGGGTTTGGGCTGTTTGCTGAATAGAATAAGGGCTCACGGACAAGGGCACAATGTAGAGATTAAAGCATCTCTCTGTTTATATCAGATATGTTATTGTGATTTGAAATCTCTTTTTGAACAATAGCGAGTTATTGTATACTCTGTATTCTTTCGTCATGGTAGAATATATATTTTCTATGCTGCTTTTCAAAATATCCACAAAAAATGAGAACTAAAATGTAAACATCTATCTGGAGATATACAATAATACAACTGAAGGGCTTATCTGAAAAATGGGACTTATCGACTAATATTTCTATCTTAAACACTGTCCGTTACAGGCATTATAATCATTATAATTATTATACTTTGTATTGTTTAAAAGTTTCAAATAATTTCAAATAATGGCAAATTGTGTATCTTTATACATTTTGAATTCATTGTAATTTCTGCAATAAAACCCTAACATCAGATAGTGATATATACGAATATGATCTATACTGTGATAAATGAATTATTAATTTCGTATTATGAATTAAATGAATTGAAATATGTTAGTACAAACAAATTATTTTAATCTGTTCGTGTGAGTAGGTAACAAAAGATCGAGGCAACTCACTAACGTAACCATTTGTGAAAAATGAAATATTAAAAGTTTAGGGGTTTGAACATGTGGATTGAATGACAGACAAGAAAGAAACGCAATGATTAAATTATAAATCAAATTAATTATTGTATAAATAAAACTGAATATATAGAAAATAAAAGTTTAATTTCTCATTGTTGGAAGGTGTTTAATAATAGTTTTTGTTTGATTGTTTGTTGTTAAACGCCGCACTCAACAATATACCTGCTATATGACGGCGGTTTGTAAATAATCCAGTCCTAAACCTAAACCTAATAAACCACCTAATCAAGCTAACTCATATAGACCAATATCCCTAACTTCAAACTTATGTAAAGTAATGCAATCAATGGAATCAATGGCTAAAAATGGATTACAAAACTACCTAACCCAAAATAACATCATAAACCCAGATCAAAGCGGTTTCACTCCTGGCCGCTCAACCCTAGATAACCTCGTTCAACTAGAGCAAGATATTAAGACAGGACAACTAAATAAACAATATACCACAGGCATCTTCTTAGACTTCTCTAAAGCTTTCGACATGGTATGGCACGACGGGCTAATACACAAACTTAAAAAATAGGACTCAAAGGTCAGATAATAAACTACATCCAGGACTTCCTAAACAATCGTAAAATAACCGTGGGTATAGACCAAACACTATCGGACCAATGTCCCCTAGAAAATGGCACTCCCCAGGGCAGTATCCTCAGCCCCACCCTCTTCAATATAATGATAAACGATCTATTCGAGGGCCTATCCCCTAAAGTAAACACATAAAAATTCACGGATGATGGAGCCCTCTGGATCCGCACTAAAAGCATGAAAATGGCCCAAAATCTACTCCAAAAATCTCTTAATAAAATACAACAATGGGCTGACAAATGGGGCTTCTCCCTTAACTCAGAAAAAAAAAACCAGGAATAGTATTCAAACATAAAAACATGAAACCCGCCTCCCCAATCCTCCAGCTAAACAATCAAACAATCAAATTTCAAAACAACCAAATTCTTAGGACTTATTTTCGATGAACATCTCACCTGGGATGCTCACATACAAAACCTAACAACTAAATGCAGTAAAGACCTAAACACCCTAAGATGCCTAACTGGCTCTAACTGGGGAGCCTCCAAAGATACCCTCCTCTCTCTCTACATATCACTAATTAGATCAAAACTAGACTACGGCTGCGCCATATACAACACCCTAAACAACTCTGTATCTAAAAAACTTGACTCAATACAATATCAGGCTCTCAAGCTAATTACACGCTCCCAACATGGCACCTCCTACACTTCACTTCAGGCCTTAACAGGAGAAATGCCACTAAGTCTACGCAGGGAACAGCTAAGCTTAAATTTCTGGGCCGTGTCCCAATCAAACCCTCTCATCCAAAACTTAATAAACCAAAATATCAGCCCCCAAAACCAAGCTCTAGCTCGTAAACACCCCTTATACCCCAATATCCCAAAGAATAACAAACTACCTAAATGAACACCAAATTAAAAATCTTAAACAAAACTGCAAACAATCAAATATCTTCACCCCTAAACTCAAAATACCCAAAATAGACACAACACTAGCTAGCCAAATAAATAAACAAACCGACCCAAACATAGCTAAAACCACCACACTAGCATACATACACGAAAATTGGCCAAATTGGTGTCACATTTACACGGACGGATCCTCAGATCCAACCCCCAAACACACATGTTTCGGAGTCCATACCACACAACCAACTAAAACCACACAATCCTTCCGACTCCCAAACAACCAATCAATATTCACGGCAGAACTAATGGGCATGGCCTCAGCCCTCCATAATCAAGAATCCAAAAACCACAAAAAAATCCTAATACTTACCGACTCCCTAAGTGGACTGCAAGCCCTCCAAAACAAAACTATCAAAAACCGACCTAAATTATTAAATCAAATACGTAAAAGCTCCAACGACCTAACTAAGGCAGGCAAACAAATAACCTTCTTGTGGATACCCGCCCACGTAGGAATATACGGTAATGAAAACGCCGATAAAGCAGCCAAACTATCCCTCAAAATCCCAGAAATAAGCTTAAACTTACCCATCTCAAAATCAGAAATTAAAAGTGTATACAAGCAAAACATCACCAAAAAATGGCATAACCTATATCTAAACTCAAATAGCCAAATCAAAAAAGTACTCAGCAAACCACTAACCAAACCAAAAATTCTCCATCCATCCAAAAAATCGACAGAGTAATCACTAAACTCCAAACAGGACACACCAACCTAAATAACCACATAAAAAAAATTAAAAAACACACTACAGGTAACTGCCCATACTGCAAACAACTAGAAACCTCAGAACACGCACTCATCCACTGCACACACTACCTAGCACATCGAACCGCATTACAAACCACCCTCAATCTAAACAAGGCTCTCACTCTAGAAGCAATACTAAACCCACAAAATAAACTAGAAAACTTCAAGGCCTTAGGCGTATTCTTAATCAAAACGGAACTAATAAAACGCATCTAAAAACACTATAATCTACCAAATCAAAATCACATAAACAAACAAACATCCACCATACCCAGCTCCCTTAGTTCTCCTCCCCAACCCCATCGGCATCTATTCCAAATCTCAAAATTCCCAAATTCTATATAAGCAACCCCTAATTATAAAGCTTCCTCTTGGGTTGCACACACCACTTTCGCCCCTTTCGGACCAGCCGATTACGTTAAATGGGTTAGAATGCATATGGTTCATTGATGAACTCTTTTACCAGTCCATATTTCAAGACATGTATTTGATATTCAAAATAACTCCATAAAAGCTACATAATGGCAACAGAACGGTACCATCATCACAGATACCTATAATACATTTTTGAACACGAGATACATATAATTACTTTAAGGTTAAATCATGAATCTAAATAGTAAATTAGAAGGATTAGAAATATACGCTTCCGACATTTTTCGTATTTTCTTTCGTTTGGAGAGAGAAGTAGTGACAGTAGTGACTGGTATCTGATGGGTGCAAACAGGTGTCGAGTCGCTGTCTCACACCACAAACACGAAAACGTCGTCTTTTTCCGTATATGGTCATTGGACGGAAAAACGTCTAAAAATTCATTAAAATTGATTAATTGGTTAGCGTCTAGAAAGTGTCCGGAAAAGCGTCGAGTTTTTCAAGCAATAAATGGACAGGAAAACGATGCTTTTTGCTCCGCCTCGTACAACTGTCAACGGCCAATCAGATGGCGCTGGTCCGCCGACGCACGTGATGCCCAAGGCTTACTTTCGGAAGCATTGGGTTTCGTATTTCTTGCTCTAGTATTTGTCGCGCGCAGCGAGATTTGATGATTAGTCAGTTTTAGGATATGTAACATGTTAATGGAATTCAGACACGCGCCAAGAAGTCAAACCAAACCGTGTTACCAAGTTTATTGAGATAACATAGCCCTCCGCTATGCACAGTTACCTCTATCGGATAATGGGTTGTGTTTCATTTGGTTATAACAGTAACTTATTTTGTAATGTGAAGTTTACACGATATACGACTTTTCCATAGGACGAGAGGTGGGTCACATGACGTTTTTCATGTGACTGTATTCTTGAAATTACGTAAGCAGTGACTATTTCCACATTCCTGGGGAAAACCCTGGGAATTCCCTGGTATGAATTCATACAGAAGCGTTGTTTCTCATCATTTAGACCCTTTAATTTTGAACGTAGCGTCTTAGCATACTCTTGGATAAGTCACAGAGTTTGATTGCATGCCCGTTCAAGGATACCCTCGCTACAACCCATCCTAGAGAAAAAAAATCCCCCCCCCCCCCCCCCCCCCCCAAATCCAAACCCTCGTAGTGACCATCTACAGCAATCTATGAATTTTCCTTAGTATATATTTGACACATCTTTACAATCACCTTTCAATGATCGGCCAATTGATCAGTGATGATAAAGGCTTGAAATCGCCACAGGTTAATTAACAACTTCGGAAATATCTCCCGTCACGTTTATCGTGTCGGCCATTTTGACGTCTTGTACTTGATGTAAATTTAATGTATTACGACGCTCTGTCATTGTGATTGACTTACTGAGGTAGTTTTTAACAGACCTTCTCGTCTAATGAGGATATTTTTGGAATATATTTCTTGTAAACAAACTAAAACAGATGTTCCTCGCTTTGGGGGGAACTATTTTATCCCGGAATGGCCTATTAAAGCTTATAGTAAGTCAAGGCACCATGCGTGTATATGATCTGTTATTATATGTGTTTAACAAATACGGTTTTGGGCGTTAATAAAATACACTGACGCAAGTATATTCTAATCAATTGGATAATTGAATATGCCTTATTTTACATATTACATAACATCACTCCACAAAATTTGGACAGTTGCAGTAACACACTACGGTGATCGCATTAAACACCACTTTGAACAGTATTTTAGTTATACCACGGTGTATCAGACTGATGTGGGATACAAATTCGAAGTAGTTCAGGTCATCCAACGGGTGTTCGCGAAAGGGTGAGCGTATTCTGCCACACAGGTGACACCCATCACAAACACATGCAAGGACAAGTCAATTGTTCACCTGAACAAAACAAGGAAACACACAATGATGCCCGTCCTCACTACTACCGAGCATGTTAAGTATATTGTCCGTAAAAAACTTGGACGAGTATAAACAATATGTTCCTACAGGTAATTATATTATGGAATACTGTAAGGGGCATTTTCGCGATCTTGCATTCTCGCTATCTCGACCTTTGGAAACGATATAATATTCCAAAAACACGAGAATGCGTGTTTTTGATACATAGCACTTTTTGTCAAAAATCGGCAACGCGAGAATGCGACATTTGGACATGATGAAACATCTCGCAATCTCGCAACCTCGACTTGTCAAATTAGGCCACAAAAACACAAAATTGCGAGAATGCGACATTTTATTTTCTGGCGATCTCGTGTTCTCGTTTTTAGACGCTGTCCGTGCGCATGCGTAATATCATAAGGTCAAGGCGCATGCGCACATTAGTAGTCATGCACAGTGGTCATGCTTCTTTCATGCTCTTCATTCTCCAAGTAGCATTTAGAAAATGTATGACTTGAGCATGAAAATGATATGTAATTTACATACACAACGTCCCATGTAGAGTAAGCTTCAATCTATGTATTATACTTAACCATTGATAGTCACGATATGGCTGAAATATTGCCGATGTGACTTAAAACTTAACTCACTCACTCACTCACCCATGTAGAGAGACTCTTCTCCCTTTACTTTAAATCAAAACCCTCAAATGCTAAATATAATTTAACAAAAGAAATTGTGTACATGAATGTTCATGGATAGTGAAAACATTAAAGTGTCCGGAAGCTGGAAAAAAAATATCACTGTCAGTGAGAGAGTAAATATTGCTTAAAGCCACATCAGCAGTATTGCTGTATCAGTTACAGAAATAATCACATTACTATTCAGTAAAACAAAATTCTCAAAGACCAATTTGTAGCATTCGGCTAAAATGAGATTGTCCGATGTTAGGGCATACAAAATTAATTAATAGATTTTCATCCTTTCCCGCCTGACTACAAAACATTCCGCCTTACATTATTCTATTGCCTCAAACTTCCTAGAAATAAAAATATCGCTAATATGTGTGTTCTTACTCAGTGCACATAGCCCTATTGAACACGCATGATGCATGTGAATCGCATCCTTCGACAGCAATTGTACACAGATGCCTTAAATAGTTCGATAAGAAAACAATAACATGTTTATACTGAATATCCAGCCTGAGGGACCGGCATGGCTTTGAACAGTATTTATATTTCAGTTATACCCTGGCTTGTCTGCATGAAATGGGACGAAACCAACCATCATAGGTTTCTGGCAGGCCCAAGGGACGCAACTCTACGTACACAGCGAATTGCGACGCCTCAGACGACTGAGCCACTAGGTGACTGTATAGGTAATTGGCAGAAAAACGCGAGAACGCGAGATCGCGACATTGGTCAAGTTTCGCAATCTCGCGTTTTTCTGCCAATTACCTGCACAGTATAACTGTATAACTGTACAAGCAATTGACACAAAAGCACAAGATCGCGACATAGCGACATTGGTCAAGTGTCGCAAACTCGCGTTCTCGCGTATAAATGTATAAGCAATTGCCACAAAAGCGCGAGAACGCGAGATCGCGACATTGGTCAAGTGTCGTGATCTCGCGTTTTCGCGTTTTTAAAAAGAGTTGCATATGACTGAAAAGGCAATTGACACAAAAGCACGAGAACGCGAGATAGCAACATCGATCTCGCATTGTCGCGTTTATAACGGTTTGAGTCGAAACATGCAGCGCTTGCCAATCAGAATTCGCATGTATACACACAATGACATGTTATAATAGACATTCTTCATTTGCACTGGTAGCTACACTGATTAATTGATTGAATTGATTGTCTCTGAATAGTTTTTGTATACTCCAACCCTGCATTGAAGCCTGCAGCAAAGTCTGTGACGAACATGTTCCCTTCAAACAAACATAGGCATATTTTGATAAATGAAACATCTTCGTGTGCATAAATGGAATCCCAAATGTCTACTTCGTTTGCAGAATTCGTTCAAGATAATAATACTCTCTGTCAATGCGTTCAACATGTACATACATTTCATACATGATATATTGACATGGTCCCAGCTGGCAAACAAGAGTTCTAAGAGCTTAGCATAACTTCATCTATTCATCTGAGGGAACAGCTTCCTTTTGCAAAAAACTGGGTCCTCACTGCCCCAAGAATATATTCTTTCCGCTATTGTCAGCGTGGTTTCGTTGTTCGTTGACAAATCGAAATTGGTTATTCACTAGCATTCTCAAGCATTGATGTTTCATATCTCTATACAGGAGTATTGGTGTCACATGACACCAAATAATAAGTGTATGTCTGAAGTAAATAATATCTTATTCAGGAAACAATAGTTAGAATTAGTTACCCGACCAGACTAAATGTTTATATTTCCCTTTAAAATAATACGTGTTTCAACACACAAAAATGTTAAACAAACACACGTTTGTTTTTTACCGTTATGCTTGCCAATGTAGCCGTCGTATGCATGTAAAATATATAAATGTTGTGTACAGCCATGTGTGGAACTGAATACAATATTGAAATAAGGAATGTGTTCATGAGGCGAGACATTTCAAAACAGTTTACAATTATAAGGTGTTGAAGATCTTCTTTGGTTGAAAGCAAAATACAGTTTTTTATATATATATCCTACACCACGAGATCTGACTTGGTTGTGGTTCAGGGAAATTTGACAGCAAATCGCTACATGAATCAAATTCTTCTACCTCACCTTCTTCAGGTCATTGACCGCCAGAGGGAGCTGTTTCAACGGTTACAGGCCGGCAAAGCCACATTTCGAAAATAGATAGCCCAAATTGATGTGGCGCTCCCGGCAATGGTTATGGTTGCGTGATTGTATAATGCTGTCAAAACATGCTTTGTGATTCTAACAGGTTACCGTATATAACAAAACAAGTCTTGTTTTCTCATTTCTTATTAAACAAGGATAACATATTCATCAGAACTTTACATTGATGAATATGAATAGCATATGAATATCATAATGGATCATAACTGCAGATGAAGGAGGTCGCCCACGTGGTCAGCATATTCCATCTCACTCAGGTGTTGGTTCAGGAGCTGGATCTTGAGGGACGCAATACGTGCATCGATTGCCTTGTACTTCTTTCTTCGTGAAGGTTCTGACCACTGGTGAGAGAGTCTCAGGACTGCAACCTCTTTGAGTGACTGTTCTCGCTGAAATAGCTTCACTACCTCGTAGATGTTCGGGTGGCACTTCTTGGCAAGTTTCTTTATCTTGTTGAATATCTACTCCAAAAATCTCTTAATAAAATACAACAATGGGCTGACAAATGGGGCTTCTCCCTTAACTCAGAAAAAACAAACCAGGAATAGTATTCAAACATAAAAACATGAAACCCGCCTCCCCAATCCTCCAGCTAAACAATCAAACAATCAAATTTCAAAAACAAACCAAATTCTTAGGACTTATTTTCGATGAACATCTCACCTGGGATGCTCACATCCAAAACCTAACAACTAAATGCAGTAAAGACCTAAACACCTCACTTCAGGCCTTAACAGGAGAAATGCCACTAAGTCTACGCAGGGAACAGCTAAGCTTAAATTTCTGGGCCGCGTCCCAATCAAACCCTCTCATCCAAAACTTAATAAACCAAAACATCAGCCCTAAAAACCAAGCTCTAGCTCATAAACACCCCTTACTTACCCCAATATCCCAAAGAACAAACTACCTAAATGAACACCAAATTAGAAATCTTAAACAAAACTGCAAACAATCAAATATCTTCACCCCTAAACTTAAAATACCCAAAATAGACACAACACTAGCTAGCCAAATAAATAAACAAACCGACCCAAACATAGCTAAAACTACCACACTAGCATACATACACGGGTTTCGGAGTCCATACCACACAACCAACTAAAACCACACAATCCTTCCGACTCCCAAATAACCAATCAATATTCACGGCAGAACTAATGGGCATGGCCTCAGCCCTCCACAATCAAGAATCCAAAAACCACCAAAAAATCCTAATACTTACTGACTCCCTAAGTGGACTGCAAGCCCTCCAAAACAAAAATACCAAAAACCGACCTAAATTAATAAATCAAATACTTAAAAGCTCCAACGACCTAACTAAGGCAGGCAAACAAATAACCTTCTTGTGGATACCCGCCCACGTAGGAATATACGGTAATAAAAACGCCGATAAAGCAGCCAAACTATCCCTCAAAATCCCAGAAATAAGCTTAAACTTACCAATCTCAAAATCAGAAATTAAAAGTGTAAACAAACAAAAAATCACAACAAAATGGCATAACCTATATCTAAACTCAAATAGCCAAATCAAAAGAGTGCTCAGCAAACCACTAACCAAACCAAAAATTCTCCATCCATCAAAAAAAATCGACAGAGTAATCACTAAACTCCAAACAGGACACACCAACCTAAATAACCACATAAAAAAAATTAAAAAACACACTACAGGTAACTGCCCACACTGCAAACAACCAGAAACCCCAGAACACGCACTCATCCACTGCACACACTACCTAACACATCGAACTGCATTACAAACCACCCTCAATCTAAACAAGGCTCTCACTCTAGAAGCAATACTAAACCCACAAAATAAACTAGAAAACTTCAAGGCCTTAGGCGTATTCTTAATCAAAACGGAACTAATAAAACGCATCTAAAACCATAATAACCTACCAAATCAAAATCACATAAACAAACAATCATCCACCATACCCAGCTCCCTTAGTTCTCCTCCCCAACCCCATCAGCATCTATTCCAAATCTCAAAATTCCCAAATTCTATATAAGCAACCCCTAAAGCCCCCTCTTGGGTTGCACACACCACTTTCGCCCCTTTCGGAAACACATTAAATGGCCGGGCCGGGCCCGTGTGCGAAATACGCATCAGTCGGAAAGCGCACGTTAAATCTCCAAAGTAAGTAAGTAAGTAACACCACGCTTAGTAATTTAAATGTGGGACACTCATTTAAAGGTATCTCTAAAGAACACCACGCTTAGTAATTTAAATGTGGGACACTCATTTAAAGGTATCGGTAATCGGATTAATTAATTACCCGCTAGAATAGGTGAAATGCACTCAGCTGAAAATGTGGCTCTACCGGCAATAGCCATTTCTGAAATGTGGCGCTCCCGGCTAGACACCGTTTCAACAGGACAACGCTCCACTGCACACAGCTTGTGTCACGGTAGACTACCTGCCTTATGCCAACATCAACAACTTGCCCTGATCTCCAGATCTCAACCCAATGGAACAACTCTGGGATGAACTCGATCGACGTGTACGTCAACGTCAGAACCGCCAACTGGCCAACGCGTTACAAGCAAAATGGCGCCGAATTCCGCAGGAATTCTTACGCTTAACCAGTCAGTGCAGAGGAGATGCAGAACCGTGATTGCTGCCCCGGGCGGTCAGACGAGATTTATAGAATAACCCACAAGGTACGAGTGATTATGGAAAATATGTCACGAGTGAAATTAATGTTTTAAGTTCCGAGCTTTTGCAGAAGTCATGTTTGATTAAGAAAAGTTACGAAAAGTAGGTAAACTTTGAAAAATATGATTGCTGTCAGTGTCGGAAAGAATGACCTGACTTGACCCAGATTTGAGACAGCTGAAACCAAGTTGCAAGTTTATCCCTGACAAGAAGTTCTGTAGACTACTCAGAGTCAGAATCAATGAGTATTCTTCTCTTCGGGGCCGGTAGATGACTGTCGACAGTGGAGTGACCCTAGTCGTTGGAAGAAATGGTGAAATTAAAAAACCCTCCATATATGGGCCCCGAGAACATGGTTTGCACCGTGTGCAGGGAATGGACGTCGTGTGTGATTTGTGACAAGTGTGACTGATGGGAAACATGACACTGTGCAGATTGATGGGGAACTAGTGCATCTGGGATTCTGGGTGGATTTGACAAACACGCTTGTGGAGTGGACATAGAAGATGACAGGATTTTGTTGATATTTTGATGTTGTGATTCATAAATTGTCGAATAACTGTAAATAATGTTGATTGACTGGACGTTCTTGTGACCAGAAACTTGCTTAATTTGATGCGCTGGGACACCATTGTCGGATAAAGTTTTGATCATTCGTTTTCTAGCGCTGTGATTCGTCAACCTTTTGTCTGAGGACAGTCCAGCCCTGGATGCCATGGTCTTCATCAGAGAGCCTAACTTGTTTCTTCCAACAGGTTGGCGTTTTAACCAGGTGTTTTCGGATTTTACGCCGAACTGTGTGTTTGGTGCAAGATAGAATGGACTCTCATCATTGCTAAAGTCTCGCGGGCGAACATCCCGATACAACCTGTAAACTGCCAGCGGACAACATTCGTCCCCAGGTTGAGCCCACGCTTTGGGTGCCAAGTCACGGGATTGATTACCTTGTCGTGTTTTTGACTTGCGTTCCAAATACTGTAAATATGCGTTTAATCGGAATCAGTTTTGAGTGTGACGTCGCCCCACTGCATGCGTCTGTGGGGCGTGGCCGACCTCAGTCCAAAGTAGACTGTATTGTTCCACCACAATGTGTTTAACACAGCATCTGGAGACTTAGTGCCAAGCTGTCCGCATTCACGGAGTTTATTCAGTTCCATATCTGACACAGGATCAGCTCGCTGGGGTAAGTTTCCCTTTCCTTGCTTTTTTAATGATTTTTGTTTTGATTTCAAAACCCCCCTCAGTTTAGCAAAGTGCATAGATTCGGCCAGCAGATGTTTGTAATCGTGTCGCTTGAGGTAACGCTCAATGCTAGCCTTGATCCCCTTCAGCGTAGACGGTTCGTATTCCGAATCATCTGATTTGCGTGCCGAAATTAAAAAATTACAAAGAATAATGTTAAGTTCACTGGGGCTAATTTCTTCCACCTTTCTTGTGTCATATAAACTTTCCTGTATAAATTTGTGCACTAAATTCACATCAAGTTGTCTTTTTCATAGTGTTTTCGTTTTCATTGGCAGTTAAGAACTTTTCGATGTCATCATCGTTCACAAAGGCAAACCTGTCTGCATTCAGTCCGGTGTTTGGATTCGGGGGGTCTAAAAAGTCGTCAAACAGCAAGTCCTCTAGCACAGACGCCGGCAACCCCGGACTTGGTGGTGTTGACTTTTGCGCACTAGAGTGATTGAGTGAGCATGGTTTTACACCGCTTTTAGCAATATTCCAGCAATATCACGGCGGGGGACACCAGAAATGGGCTTCACACATAGAGCCCATGTCTGGAATCGAAACCGGGTCTTCGGCGTGACGAGCGAACACTTTAACCACTAGGCTACCCGACCGCCCCTTGCGCACTAGAAACAGTCTCTGGCAACACTCGCAATCTGAATCTTGGAACTTCCATCTGGCCATATGCAGTTTTGACAACAAATACATTAAATGTGTTCAAGGTTGAATTATACGAATAACTCTTCCTGTCAGATCTCCGTCCACTTTAACGAGGTCATTTACTTTGACAGGTGTCAGATGGTCAGCCATGTTTGTTTACAAACAACGCAGACGTAGTTTTGTTTTTTGTAATTATGCTTATTGTAAACTAAAACTCGTGCGAAATAAATGCTTTATTCATTATAATGTGAAATCATGTGGTTTATATGAAACTAGATCTATGTGCTAGTCTTATAAATCTCGATTAAGTGAGATTGTAGCACGTAAAACATGTGATTGAATGCCCTGGATTTGTGAATGAACTCAATGAGAGAAAAATAGTCCCGTCGACCAATGAAAATTGACATTTGTTTAACTGACCAATCAGCTTCGAGAATCACTAATTGCACACTGTGCAAATATCAAAAAGTTATTACACTGCATATTTGAGCCCATATGGGTAATAAACTGAGTTTAGTGCAACCTTGTGGCCTTATGTGACATGACAATGAACAATTTTCAATGCCTTTGTACAAGGACAATATGTGGCTATCGAGGTCTAAATTTCATATTTGTATCTATGATATTCAATTAAATATATCGACTTTATTTAGTCACAGGATTGTAACCGATGGCACCCGTCACAAACACATGCAAAGACATCTCGATCCACGGAAACATGATGGTACTGTTTACACGAGAGTTCGGGAATCAGAATGATATGTCACTGTCTGTCGTCCGTATTTATACCTATTCTAGCAACTACAGATAATCTCATTGACTGATTAAACTGACGATAAAGTTGTTATTGCGTACTTTAGTGACGTTCTCGTGCTTTTGAGTCAATTCAATACAGTCAAACTATTTTCAAAAACGCGAGAATGTGAGATTGCGACACTTGAACCAATGTCGCGATTTATTTCTAACATTTTATTGTTTTCTTATCGAATTATTTAGGGCATCTGTGTAAATTGCTGTCGAAGGGTGCGATTCACATGTATCATGCGTGTTCAGTAGGGCTACGTGTACGGAGTAGGAACACACATATTAGTGATATTTTTATTTCTAGGAACTTTGAGGCAATGGAATAATGTAAGGCGGGATGTTTTGTAGTTAGGTGGGAGACGATGATGATCTATTAATTAATTTTGTATGGCCTAAAGTAGCGACTATGGTGTCGTGTAAAAACATCGGGGCACTCGTGAAGAGCAACCTCCTTGTGGTGAGTGCTGGGTAGCGCTAATAGCTCTTCCCCCGTGTGGAACCGGGGTAGAATATGTCCACAGCACCCCATTGCTGGTCGTAAGAGGCAACCAAAGTGGGCAGCCCGTTTGCCGTGGGTTGCGTCCCTGTGGCGGCGGAGGACGGGAGTCTGGTAGTTAAGGGCACTGGTTCCTGGAACTGTGTTCCTTTGCCCAACATACTACTTCGACCCTTACTTCGCCTAGACGGGTGGTAAGATGGGCCCGGTCATGCTAGGCCCTGTGCCTAATATTGTGTATGCACACATGTGTTGTATTCTAATGTATATTTCGGTCTTGGCCGTGCATATCTTGTGTATATTATCAATTTTGGATTGAATAAATTGCCTAGAGTCTTACGCCAGAAGGCGGTGGCTCATGGGCCAATCTGGTACTTTCGACCTCTGAGTTCTGTATGTCTTCAATTTCCTGTCATGGGCCAAACCTACCTGGCATTTTATTTGATAGACAAATACAGCTATTCATGTTTTTCTTACTGGAGTATACCACCTCTGTATCCCTGATGTTTGCATGTTGGAGATCCGGTGCAATATAACATCGCTCTTTATGGCACTCCATGGCGGGTGGGGAGCAGAGGTGCTGAATAATTTACTTTCACCATGGCAAACAATCTCTCTGGTTCAAACCGCAAAGAAAAGAAAAGACGTTTAGAAGCTGAGACTTTCTCATCTGACGCTGCTTCTGTTCAACAAAATTCCAATTGGTCACGATTTCTTGTAGTTGAATCTGGAACTGATCATCCTTTGAAAATGAATCCATTTGCAATTTGCAGAGCCATTGAAGGTATTTGCGGGGAGGTAAAAAATGTTTCACGGCTCCGGGGCGGCTCTCTTTTGGTGGAGTGTGCACGGAGACAGCAAGCTATGAATCTTTTGAATTGTACAATGTTTGCAAACACTGCAGTAGCTGTCTCTGAGCACATAACGCTAAATTCAAGTCGAGGTATCATCCGCGACAGAGCTCGTTGTCTGGCTGAGATTTCAGAGGACGAGATACTTGATGAATTAAAGGAACAACATGTCACGTCAGTGAAACTTTTCTCAAGAAAAGATGGTGAGACCTTCGTTCCTACGAACACATATTTGTTCACCTTCTCCCTTTCAACAATACCCCAATCAATAAAGGCAGGCTATTTCAACATCGGAGTGGAGGTGTATGTCCCCAATCCACTCTGATGTTATAAGTGTCAGAAGTTTGGACATGGGTCCAAGACATGCAATCGATCGTCTGTTTGTTTCCGCTGTGGTAGCAATCATGATGGTTCTGATTGTACAGCTGTACTCAAATGTGTTAATTGTAATGGCCGACATGTTGCTTCTTCCAAATCCTGTCCACTGTGGAAACTTGAAAAGGATATTTTGACTGTCAAATGTCAAAATAATTTGTCTTATCTAGATGCTAAAAAACTTGTTGCCAGCCGGTCTCCTCCATCAACACAAACCTATGCTGCAGCTGTCTCTCGCCCTTCCACAACTAGATCAATAGAATGTCAAACATATTTGACATGGACAAATTCAGAACATCCAATGCCTATTACGACAACATCTGAAAGCCAGACACCTCAATTAGCTACTACAGCATGTGACAATTCTCCACCATCTAAGATTATGAGTGAAACTTTGACTCAATCTTTAGCAGCTCCAGAAATGTCAGCTACTGTACAAACATCAGCTGACACGTCAAGAAAACAAAAGAAAAAACAAAACAGGAAAATTACAACAAAGATCCCGACACCTACTGAAACATCTGTAGATGTTCACAACTTCTTTGATCCTTTAGAGATGGATGTTACTCCATCCTCACATCACAACAACAGTGATATTGCCTTCACACTTTGCTCCTTCTACATTCCACCTTCTTCAAATCTTCAGCGTAATGATCTGCAAAAACTATACGACCAGCTCCCAAAGCCCTGTGTCATCATGGGTGATCTAAATGGGCATAATCCTTTATGGGGCAGTTCAACCATTAATCAAAAGGGAAAAGTGATCGAGGATTTTGTTTCCGATAATGATCTTTGCATTTTTAATGATGACTCCAACACTTACTTACACCCTGCTACTGGCACGTATTCATCTTTAGATCTGTCTCTGACGGACTCAGTTTTGTTAAACGAATTCTACTGGTCTGTTCACGATGACCTATGTGGGAGTGACCATTTCCCCACGGTGCTTACACCCATTAATCCCACTGATGATCCACCTTCACCTCGTTGGAATTTTTTGAAGGCTGATTGGCCTTTATTTCAATCTTTATGCTCAGATAAATTACAACCTACATCTTTTCAGAATGTTACTGACCCGATTCAGTTGTTCTCAGATCAACTGAATATAATTGCTGATGAATCAATTCCTAAGTCCTCCGTCAATCCACGTGTTCGTAAACCATGGTTTGATGTCACTTGCAAACATGCTAGGAAATGTTGTAAGAAGGCGGAGAAATACTTCTGTAAACATCCTACCGTCCATAACTTGAATACCGTCAAAAATTCATATGCTAAGGCGAGACGTCTATTCAAACAAAATAAACGTCAATCCTGGCAGAATTATGTCTCAAAAATTAACTCTCGTACCCCTATGTCCAAGGTATGGAACATGATGAAAAGGATCCAAGGCAAGGGATCTACAGTTAACCATCTGAAGGATGGCGATACTTTGCTAACGAATAAATCTGCTATTGCCAATAGACTTGGGAAAACGTTATCTCAACATTCGTCTTCATCAAATTACGTTCCTGAATTTCAAAAATATCAGCTCCAACAGGAAAAGAAAAAAGTAAAT
This sequence comes from Haliotis cracherodii, assembly GCF_022045235.1. NCBI lineage: Eukaryota > Metazoa > Mollusca > Gastropoda > Lepetellida > Haliotidae > Haliotis > Haliotis cracherodii. The sequence goes on from NW_027266265.1 coordinate 41,020,530, forward strand.
TTTACATCTGATAATGGTGAAGATTACAATGAGGTATTTTCACTACATGAGCTATATACTGCCTTAGGGCAAGCTCATGATACAGCAGCAGGCGCTGATAATATTCATTATCAGCTACTGAAACACTTGCCCGAATCATGCCTTGAAACTTTGTTGACTATATTCGATGACATTTGGACATCTGGGACGTTTCCACCTTCATGGCATAATGCAATTGTTATACCAATAACCAAACCTGGGCGGGATCATTCTTATTCAAATTACCGACCTATCTCACTAACTAGCTGTGTTTGTAAAACGATGGAACGCATGGTAAATAATCGATTAGTGTGGTACTTGGAAACAAATAATCTTCTTACCAATATACAATGTGGTTTCCGGAAGAACAGAAGTACTATCGATCATTTAGTGCGTTTAGAATCATTCATTAAAAATTCCATTGTAAATAGACAACATGCTGTATCGATCTTTTTCGATTTAGAAAAAGCTTACGATACAACATGGAAACATGGTATTTTAAAAGATCTTCATGATTTTGGATTAAGAGGCCGTCTGCCTCATTTTATATCCCAGTTTTTAACAGACAGGCAATTTCAAGTCCGAGTGGGAATAACCCTGTCTGATCATTATAATCAGGATTAGGGTGTCCCACAAGGCAGTATTTTGTCTGTCACTTTATTCAGTATAAACATTAACAGTTTGTCAAAAGTTTTAAATGATTCAGTTGATGGATCACTTTTTGTGGATGATTTTAATCTATCTTGTCGTGGTAAAAATATGCACACAATAGAAAGGCAGTTACAATTATGTCTTAATAAAATTAACAAGTGGTGTCTAGAAAACGGGTTTAAATTTTCCAAATCAAAAACTAATTGTATACATTTCTGCAGAAAATATAAGCCACATAAGGACCCTGAACTATTTCTGAATGGCACTCCTATCAAAGTTGTTAAGGAGGCCAAGTTCTTGGGACTTATTTTTGATAACCACTTAACTTTCCTTCCACATATGAAATACCTAAAAGCTAAATGCCTGAAGGCACTCGACTTATTGAAAGTAGTTTCTAATTCCAAGTGGGGAGGGGATCAAACAACCCTCTTACACTTATACAGGTCACTGATCCGTTCAAAACTTGATTATGGCTCCATCATCTATGGTGGGGCCTGCAAAAGTAATTTACAAAAACTCGATACCATCCATCATCAAGGCCTGAGGATTTGCCTTGGAGCTTTTGGAACGTCTCCCATTCACAGTCTCTATATAGAAGCAGATGAGCCTTCTCTTAAACAACGCTGTTTAAAATTATCTTTACAATACATCACTAAATTATATTCTAATCAGTCCAATCCAGCTTTTAATTGCGTCTTTAATCCTCTTTACCAAGATATTTACAATAAAAAGTCATCTCTAGTTCCACCACTCGGAATCAGAATCCAGTCTGCAATGTTTGCTTCCAATATTAAACTGCAAGATATAGCTCCCACTCAACTGTTTTCAACACCTCCTTGGCAAATGATACGGCCAGAGGTAGACCTTACATTAACAAAATTAAAGAAATCTGATACTAACCAATTAATTTATCAACAAGACTACCATCAACTAAGAAACAATTATGACACTTATAAATCTATATTTACAGATGGATCCAAGGATGGTGGCGCAGTTGCTAGTGCCACTGTCATTGGATCCAGAACAATATGTTCACGTTTACCTGATAACAGTTCAATATTCACTGCAGAAGCAAACGCCATTTTTACAGCACTTAAATATTTTATTAATCAATCTAAACATAAACAATTCATACTGTTTTCAGATTCTCTTTCATGCCTTCAGGCAATAAAAAATATGTCATCCAAACATCCACTTTTAATCCAAATTCTTGAGTTATTTAATGATCTTGCTACTGGCCAATATGACATCGTCTTTTGTTGGTTACCAAGCCATGTTGGTATCAAAGGTAACACAAAGGCCGATGCTGCTGCTAAAGCAGCGCTCAACAAATCTGTGACACCACTTCTGATCCCATACACTGATTTTAAACCCATGATTCGATCTTACATCCGAGATCTTATGCAACAGAAGTGGGACACCCAAGTAGGTATCAATAAATTACATCAAATTAAACCAAATATCGGTTATACCTTCTTGGGCTGTCAGTCCAGATTTGAAGAGGTCATTATGTGACGATGTCGTATTGGCCACAGCAGATATACTCATGAATATTTACTAAAAGGTGAGGATCCTCCGTTTTGTATCCCTTGTGATGAAAGAATCACAGTCAAGCATGTCCTGCTTGACTGTGTTGATTTTTCCATCACAAGGGATAAATATTTCAATGTACAAACAATTCAGGACCTTTTTAATGATGTTATTAAAGGAAATAGAACTTGTTCATAAATTTTGATATGTTCAATGTATTGTTTTAAAAATTGGTAGTGCGAAATTCATAACTTAGATTGTTAGTGGCTGTACCTTTGAGGGGGGTTGAAGTAGCGTAAAATTATTGTCCCCCTAAGAGGGTATGTAAGTCCCATATCAATCGAAGTATTTTTCTGTACACTAGGCTTTTAAACATAGTATCTTCATTCTTTTAATCTAAGGCTTAACTGGTACACTGTCGCCAGTGACTGAAGGGATGATATAAATCCTGCCGGGGTCCATGCAGGAAGCAAAGGTACTGTAAGTCCCCATGGTCCCTGGTGTGGTGATCTCCCTTTAGTTACTGACGATCTCTAGCCCATTCTTATATTGTGTTGTTCTTTAATACTTAATGCTTTTAAATGTTCCGCAACTAGTTTTAAATCTTATCTGTGATATTCTAGTTCTCATACTGTCCTTTGATGACAGATTTTTATAAAGTTTAAATATGTGTATATTTCATGTCTAATTTCGCGTCACGATATGGCTGAAATATTGCCGATGTGACGTAAAGCATTACATCACTCACTCACACTAAAAACATCGGACAATCTCATTCTAGCCGAATGCTACAAATTGGTCTTTGAGAATTTTGTTTTGATGAATATGCTAGCCGTGTATTATATTGCCTCACTGGCCTGTGATTATTCCTGTAATTGACAGTGCAGCCGCGAATAGCTGCAATACTGCTGATGTGGCTTTAAGCAATATTTACTCTCTCACTAACAGTGATATATTGTTTCCAGTTTCCTCACACTTCAATGATTTCACTACCACTGGACATTCATGTACACAATTTCTTTTGTTAAATTGTAATGAGCACGTTGGGGTTTTTAATTTAAAGTACATAGGAAACTGTACCAAAGGGAAAGGACTCTACTCTACATGGGACTTTGTGTTTTTTAATTACATGATAGTATTTTCAAACTCAAGTCATAAGTTTGCTAAATGCTACTTGGAAAATGAAGAGCATGAAAGAAGCATGATCACCGGACTGCTAACGTGCGCATGCGCCTTGACCTTATGATATTACGCATGCGCACGGACACCTTAAAAAAAACGAGAACGCGAGATCGCGAGAAAATAAAATGTCGCATTCTCGCGTTCTCGCGATTTTGTGTTTTGGTGGCCTAATTTGACAGAGTCAAGATTGCGAGATTGCGAGATTTTGCATCATGTACAAATGTCGCATTCTCGCGTTGTCGACTTTTGAAAAAAACCGCTATGTATCAAAAACACGAATGCAAGATCGCGAGAACATGATATTTTGTCCAAATCTCGCGTTCTCGCGATCGAATATCGCGAGAATGTCTCTTACAGATTTCCATAGGTGATACTTTTGACAAAATGTATTGACTCAGAGCATTATTGTTAATCACAGTGTATAGACTCGGCATGCTGATGAACTCATCAGCGCATTTTTACACTTTATCTTTTAATTGGCATGTTAGACTTCTTTTTCATAACTCAGTTTTATTTGCATGGATCACAATGGAATCTTGGACATTGTCGCATTGTCGCATTGTCGTATTGTTGCATTGACGCCCTTACAAAAACAAGCAAAACGTATCAAAATTAATCAAAGCGCGACAATTCGACAACGGGACATTTTGGCCATTTGTCGCATTGTGGCGTTGTCGCATTGTCGCTCTTTGAATAATCTTTTTCTATATTTTACAAAAGGGCGACAATGCCGTAACGAGACATTTTTCAACGTCAAAATATGTCTCGTCGCATTGTCGCCCCATCACAAAAATGAATAAAAGGCGTAAAGTGCAGGGGGGGGGGGGGGGGGGGGGAAATATTAATATCACATGTCACCAATGATCCAGTTAAATTCATCACACAATAACATATTAGTATTTGATATTAAGAAGGACATGATCAGGTGCATGTTCACTGTAGTAATGTACATACTAGTCAACTTGATTATAATGTTTATTATAGTGTAGCGCGGAATCAGCGATTTCTGTATGATGTCCTCACTTGTCATCGATGTATTGACATCGAAAAATGGACGATAATTCGAAATTCTTATTCGAGCTATAAATAACTTCAACAGGGACAGTACCAAAGTCAGTAAAATTTTCGTAGTTAAAAATATGTATCTACAAAATATAATCTAAAGGAGCCAAGAACAATATTGTTTTATTAATGCTTACTTCCATGGATAGAATTGAGGCAATGTGGGCTTGCCAAATAATTCTAGACTTGAGCTGGATTCCTTTTAAATTTATTCTCTATGGTCTGAGAGATTACAAGGGTGTCAGTATCGCATGGAGAACTGACGTTTGGGAGAATCCAGCTGAGGCCAGCCTGGGTCAGTGTAATCGGATATATTGTGGAGTTTCAGGTTTGGGCTGTTTGCTGAGTAGAACAATGGCTCACAAACATGGGCACAATGTAGAAATTAAAGCATCACCACCTCTGTTTATATCAGATATGTTATTGTGATTTGAAATCTCTTTTTGAACAATTGCGAGTTATTGTATACTCTGTCTCCTTATCCACAAATAATGAGAACTACAATGTAAACATCTATCTGGAGATATACAATAATACAACTGAAGGGCATATCTGAAAAATGGGACTTATCGACTAATATTTCTTTCTTAAACACTGTCCGTTACAGGCATTATAATCATTATATTATACTTTGTATAGTTTAATAGTTGAGAAATATTGCATTTCAAATCATGGCAAATTGTGTATCTTTCTACATTTTGAATTCATTATAATTTCTGCACGTCTCCCATTCACAGTCTCTATATAGAAGCAGATGAGCCTTCTCTTAAACAACGCTGTTTAAAATTATCTTTACAATACATCACTAAATTATATTCTAATCAGTCCAATCCAGCTTTTAATTGCGTCTTTAATCCTCTTTACCAAGATATTTACAATAAAAAGTCATCTCTAGTTCCACAACTCGGAATCAGAATCCAGTCTGCAATGTTTGCTTCCAATATTAAACTGCAAGATATAGCTCCCACTCAACTGTTTTCAACACCTCCTTGGCAAATGATACGGCCAGAGGTAGACCTTACATTAACAAAATTAAAGAAATCTGATACTAACCAATTAATTTATCAACAAGACTACCATCAACTAAGAAACAATTATGACACTTATAAATCTATATTTACAGATGGATCCAAGGATGGTGGCGCAGTTGCTAGTGCCACTGTCATTGGATCCAGAACAATATGTTCACGTTTACCTGATAACAGTTCAATATTCACTGCAGAAGCAAACGCCATTTTTACAGCACTTAAATATTTTATTAATCAATCTAAACATAAACAATTCATACTGTTTTCAGATTCTCTTTCATGCCTTCAGGCAATAAAAAATATGTCATCCAAACATCCACTTTTAATCCAAATTCTTGAGTTATTTAATGATCTTGCTACTGGCCAATATGACATCGTCTTTTGTTGGTTACCAAGCCATGTTGGTATCAAAGGTAACACAAAGGCCGATGCTGCTGCTAAAGCAGCGCTCAACAAATCTGTGACACCACTTCTGATCCCATACACTGATTTTAAACCCATGATTCGATCTTACATCCGAGATCTTATGCAACAGAAGTGGGACACCCAAGTAGGTATCAATAAATTACATCAAATTAAACCAAATATCGGTTATACCTTCTTGGGCTGTCAGTCCAGATTTGAAGAGGTCATTATGTGACGATGTCGTATTGGCCACAGCAGATATACTCATGAATATTTACTAAAAGGTGAGGATCCTCCGTTTTGTATCCCTTGTGATGAAAGAATCACAGTCAAGCATGTCCTGCTTGACTGTGTTGATTTTTCCATCACAAGGGATAAATATTTCAATGTACAAACAATTCAGGACCTTTTTAATGATGTTATTAAAGGAAATAGAACTTGTTCATAAATTTTGATATGTTCAATGTATTGTTTTAAAAATTGGTAGTGCGAAATTCATAACTTAGATTGTTAGTGGCTGTACCTTTGAGGGGGGTTGAAGTAGCGTAAAATTATTGTCCCCCTAAGAGGGTATGTAAGTCCCATATCAATCGAAGTATTTTTCTGTACACTAGGCTTTTAAACATAGTATCTTCATTCTTTTAATCTAAGGCTTAACTGGTACACTGTCGCCAGTGACTGAAGGGATGATATAAATCCTGCTGGGGTCCATGCAGGAAGCAAAGGTACTGTAAGTCCCCATGGTCCCTGGTGTGGTGATCTCCCTTTAGTTACTGACGATCTCTAGCCCATTCTTATATTGTGTTGTTCTTTAATACTTAATGCTTTTAAATGTTCCGCAACTAGTTTTAAATCTTATCTGTGATATTCTAGTTCTCATACTGTCCTTTGATGACAGATTTTTATAAAGTTTAAATATGTGTATATTTCACGTCTAATTTCGCGTCACGATATGGCTGAAATATTGCCGATGTGACGTAAAGCATTACATCACTCACTCACACTAAAAACATCGGACAATCTCATTCTAGCCGAATGCTACAAATTGGTCTTTGAGAATTTTGTTTTGATGAATATGCTAGCCATGTATTATATTGCCTCACTGGCCTGTGATTATTCCTGTAATTGACAGTGCAGCCGCGAATAGCTGCAATACTGCTGATGTGGCTTTAAGCAATATTTACTCTCTCACTAACAGTGATATATTGTTTCAAGTTTCCTCACACTTCAATGATTTCACTACCACTGGACATTCATGTACACAATTTCTTTTGTTAAATTGTAATGAGCACGTTGGGGTTTTTAATTTAAAGTACATAGGAAACTGTACCAAAGGGAAAGGACTCTACTCTACATGGGACTTTGTGTTTTTTAATTACATGATAGTATTTTCAAACTCAAGTCATAAGTTTGCTAAATGCTACTTGGAAAATGAAGAGCATGAAAGAAGCATGATCACCGGACTGCTAACGTGCGCATGCGCCTTGACCTTATGATATTACGCATGCGCACGGACACCTTAAAAAAAACGAGAACGCGAGATCGCGAGAAAATAAAATGTCGCATTCTCGCGTTCTCGCGATTTTGTGTTTTGGTGGCCTAATTTGACAGAGTCAAGATTGCGAGATTGCGAGATTTTGCATCATGTATAAATGTCGCATTCTCGCGTTGTCGACTTTTGAAAAAAACCGCTATGTATCAAAAACACGAATGCAAGATCGCGAGAACATGATATTTTGTCCAAATCTCGCGTTCTCGCGATCGAATATCGCGAGAATGTCTCTTACAGATTTCCATAGGTGATACTTTTGACAAAATGTATTGACTCAGAGCATTATTGTTAATCACAGTGTATAGACTCGGCATGCTGATGAACTCATCAGCGCATTTTTACACTTTATCTTTTAATTGGCATGTTAGACTTCTTTTTCATAACTCAGTTTTATTTGCATGGATCACAATGGAATCTTGGACATTGTCGCATTGTCGCATTGTCGTATTGTTGCATTGACGCCCTTACAAAAACAAGCAAAACGTATCAAAATTAATCAAAGCGCGACAATTCGACAACGGGACATTTTGGCCATTTGTCGCATTGTGGCGTTGTCGCATTGTCGCTCTTTGAATAATCTTTTTCTATATTTTACAAAAGGGCGACAATGCCGTAACGAGACATTTTTCAACGTCAAAATATGTCTCGTCGCATTGTCGCCCCATCACAAAAATGAATAAAAGGCGTAAAGTGCAGGGGGGGGGGGGGGGAAATATTAATATCACATGTCACCAATGATCCAGTTAAATTCATCACACAATAACATATTAGTATTTGATATTAAGAAGGACATGATCAGGTGCATGTTCACTGTAGTAATGTACATACTAGTCAACTTGATTATAATGTTTATTATAGTGTAGCGCGGAATCAGCGATTTCTGTATGATGTCCTCACTTGTCATCGATGTATTGACATCGAAAAATGGACGATAATTCGAAATTCTTATTCGAGCTATAAATAACTTCAACAGGGACAGTACCAATGTCAGTAAAATTTTCGTAGTTAAAAATATGTATCTACAAAATATAATCTAAAGGAGCCAAGAACAATATTGTTTTATTAATGCTTACTTCCATGGATAGAATTGAGGCAATGTGGGCTTGCCAAATAATTCTAGACTTGAGCTGGATTCCTTTTAAATTTATTCTCTATGGTCTGAGAGATTACAAGGGTGTCAGTATCGCATGGAGAACTGACGTTTGGGAGAATCCAGCTGAGGCCAGCCTGGGTCAGTGTAATCGGATATATTGTGGAGTTTCAGGTTTGGGCTGTTTGCTGAGTAGAACAATGGCTCACAAACATGGGCACAATGTAGAAATTAAAGCATCACCACCTCTGTTTATATCAGATATGTTATTGTGATTTGAAATCTCTTTTTGAACAATTGCGAGTTATTGTATACTCTGTATCCTTATCCACAAATAATGAGAACTACAATGTAAACATCTATCTGGAGATATACAATAATACAACTGAAGGGCATATCTGAAAAATGGGACTTATCGACTAATATTTCTTTCTTAAACACTGTCCGTTACAGGCATTATAATCATTATATTATACTTTGTATAGTTTAATAGTTGAGAAATATTGCATTTCAAATCATGGCAAATTGTGTATCTTTCTACATTTTGAATTCATTATAATTTCTGCAATAAAACCCTAACATCAGATAGTGATATATACAAATATGATCTATAATGTGATAAATGAATGATTAATTATGAATTAAACAAATTGAAATATGATAGTACAAACAAATTATTTTAATCTGTTTGTGTGAGTAGGTAAGAAAAGATCGAGGCAACTCACGTAACAATTTGTGAAAAATAAAATATTAAAAGTTTAGGGGTTTGAACATGTGCATTGAATGACAGACAAGAAAGCAACGCAATGATTAAATTATGAATCAAATTATTTTATAAATAAAACTAACTTTATAGAAAATAAAAGTTTAATTTCTCATTGTTGGAAGGTGTTTAATAATAGTTCTTGTATGATTGTTCGTTGTTAAACGCCGCACTCAACAATATACCTGGTATATGACGGCGGTTTGTAAATAATCCAGTCTGGTCCAGACAATCCAGTTATTGATATCAAGAGCACCGATCTACGCAATTGGGATACAATGACATGCATTAACCAAGTCGGAGAGTCTGACCACCCGATTACATTAGTCGCCTTCGTACAAGCATGGGTTGTTGAAGGCCTATTCTAACCCGGATCTTCACGGGTATTTTTTTAATAAGAAGGTACAATGAAATTCTGTTTATGTCCATAATACGTGTGTATAAATAAATGGATAATATATACATACATGCCAATTAAATGGGTTAGAATGCATATGGTTCATTGATGAACTCTTTTACAAGTCTATATTTCAAGACATGTATTTGATATTCATAATAACTCCATAAAAGCTACACAATGGCGACAAAACGATACCAGCATCACAGATACCTATAATACATTTTTGAACATGAGATACATATAATTTTTTAAAAGTTAAATCATGTATCTAAATAGTAAATTAGAAGGA